>NW_021940208.1:12726107-13210813 GCF_001715985.3 Manacus vitellinus | reverse complement strand
GTGCCTGTAGCAAATGTGGATAGAGCCTTCCCAAATCTTCGTTCACGAAGCCCAGCCATGAGAGGGGTTTTCAGGAAGAATGAGAAGATGCAAGAAGACATTTATCTGATGATGTTGAAGAGGGAAGACTTTCTCTGTAACAGCACTTATCTGAAATAGCAGTGTGCTACTGCAGAAACTATTCTTTCCCTTCAGTAACACAGCCACTAGCCATTCTCTCCTTCCTCCCTTCCTCCCTCCCTGCAAATGTGTGCAAATCAGAACACTGCAGGTTTAAGGCAAGCAGATGGTCTGCAGGCAGAAAGAGATGCTCAAGCTGCTTGGCCCAGAGGCATCACCACACATTTATTCAGACCAGGGTCTATTTTGGGCTTGACCCCCTCCTTGGCACAGTCCCGAGCTCCTCCTGTGACTGCCAAACTGTGAACTGAGTCTCCTTTTTTTGACAGAACTGGCACATGTTGTTCTTCATTCACAATCTGTTTTTAGAGTCATTTTTTCAGCAAATAGCCAAAGGAAACAACATTTTATTACATAACAAGACAGCTAAGAAATAGTGAAATGGAGATGAGAAATGTGTTATCAGAAATTAAATTAATCATTAAAAAAAGAGGTTTGAGAGCAGGTTAGTTCATGCCTTTGTGCTATTTTTATGACTCCTACTATTGCATTGTCAGGTTCTGGCATAGCACTGTTTCTGGAGCTTCAACCTGTGATGCTGAGTGCAAAAGAAGCACTCACTTTGGAATGCTTTTCTCATTTTGTAAATCATCTTTCCCTAAAGAAAATCAATGAACAAGTCACCCAGACAGTTGGGTTCACTCACTCTAACAGTGCTGCAAAGCCTGGGATGCCAAGGGCTGGCTGTGCCTGATGCTTGCTGCTCCCAGCATGCATTTGAATGCTGAGTAAATGGAGCAGGAACAAACCCACCACCGCCAGCCTCAGAGCAAGGCACGCGGGTGCAGGCTCCTCTCTCGGAAAGTCACCTGCTGTGCTGCCAGGTTTGAACGAGTCACAGCCACTCAGCTGCTGAGGCCTGTATTTCCAGCACAGAGCTCTCCAGTAACCCTGCCCGAAACACAAACATCACTTCCACGTTCTTCTTCTCAAACATGTGCCATCAGCGTTCCCCAGAGTGGTTGCATATCTCCTGTCAGTCTGCATTGATCCCAGACCTCACAGATGCTCCCCTAGTGCCTCCTTGCAATGACAGCTTTTCCCACAAGAGTAGTCATGGAGCAGACAAGTTGTCCTCTGATCCCAGGGCCTATGTCTGTGCTGGCACATGGGACATGTCCAGTGCTGGCTCTGAGGACAGCAGTGAAGCAACAGGGTGCTTGCACTGACATAGCTTATTGTGAATCCTGCCTGAGCTGCGTCCAGCAACTGGTTGGGGTGGGTTAGCTGTTCTGCTCCAAAATGATGCTGGGATTGTGCTATCAGCTTAACAGGGTAGACAGCCCGGGCATGTTCCCAGGCATGCAGCACAAACCAGGCAATCTATCCAAGTGAAAGTGATGACTGTGCAATGTTCTCCTTGAGTTATGGGGTAATGGACCCCTCTGAAGGGCTGAGGTACTGTGTCTTTCAGTCCTAGGCTTTCTAGTCTTGGCCATTCTGAAATTTTGCCCATCAAGAAACCAAAGGTGTCTCAATGAAAGTAGGAACAGGCAGAACTAGAGAGAACATCTACACCTTGCAGCTCATTCCTACCTACAGTTTTGCAAAAGAGAAAAATGCTGGCATGAGGAAGAGAATCTTTTTTTGGGAGACTGTGTGAATAGATGGATGGATAGATGGATGGATGGATGAATGAAGAGCGAGATGAAGACCAAGTGAAAAAGAACAGTTACAAAATATTTAAAGGCTGTGAATACAAACATAAAACAAAGATAAGGGTAAAGAAAAGACTCTTTGTAGGACCATCTTTTCATTTAGCCCCCACAAGACATACAGCAACACCCTCTGACTGTAGCGACCCCCACCCCAGTCTCAGCATGCCTACCTGGCCTGGCTCCTCCAGTGTCCAGCTGAGAAATGGCCACTTCCCACAGCTACCCTATGTGCAGCTTCCAGAACAAGCACATATCAGTTTCTTGTGTTGGCTAGTACAGACAGAAACGGCTTTGTGGAATTTTCTCTGTAAGGGCAGCATTTGGCTGGTGCCTGTGTAAAGCATGACCTGCATGAATCCAGCAAAAAACATCTGGGGTGGTGGAACACTGCTGGGCTTTCTAGTCTGGCTAAAGCTTGTCACACACAGCCAGGAATTTCCTCTCACCATTCCGTAGCAACCATCAGCGCACTTAGTTTGTGCGGTCTGTCTGTGGGAATCATCTTCCTACTCGATAACCCTCTACTTGGTAACTTCCATCTACGAACATGTAAACCAGGATTAAATAGAAGCCCTTAAAGTCACAGAAGACATTTTACAAATAACAACAATTATTTTTACCCTTCTTTTTCCTACCCTTATATGCCCTTAAATTTTTTTCTTCATAAATGCAGATGCAGACAAGGACTGTTGTATGCAGGCCACTATAAACATACATGAAGAGAACTAAGATTAAGGGCACACTTTCACCTTCAAATGTTTTGTGGGAAAGGCTAACATAAAGTGAAGTGAGCACTTTGCACTGAACACTGCACAGGTCAAACATAACATGCTTTGTTACAACTGACCTTAGCTGGACTGTAATTTTTTAGAATTTTTCAAACTTCAATGAACTGAAGAACTGCAAAGACAGCTGGAACAATTTAAGCCTCTAATTTCTGCTAGATGTGTCCCTAGTAAAAATTCAAAGTTCACATTTTTGCCTGTGGACAGGATGATGCATGTGAGAATTCGTGTGACATACGCTCTAGAGAGTAATAGAACTTAAATCTTTTTGCAGTCATAAAAAACTAATTCTCACCTGAATCACCACTATAGAAGATTATGAATATTTCCATCTGAGTTGTACTTGAAATATAAAATGTTATTAAATTGAAATAATTTTCAACTACATTTGACGTGTATACACCAAAATATCAGCCTTACTGTGTATGTCACAAATTTCATCCATATATTTCCTTTACATCTCTTTCTTTTCTTTTTGTTTCTATTATTAATTATTAAACCCCACAAAATCTAAGTAGAAACAAATGTTTCGATTTCTTAGGACATTGCTTGCTTACCTGCAGTTCTTCCACAGCAGAAGGAAGTCTTTTCTGTCTCATGGCTCACAGCTTTAAATGGCCAGGTTGGGTTTACTCATTGTTGCAAGGAATCATGTCCCAGCCGTCTCTCTTTTCTAGTAGTTGTGTGAATAATATAATTTGTAATACCAGGACTATTCCATCAGAAAAGTCACCCAGTTGATACAGAAGATATCAGCGTCCATGCTGGCACTGGAGCTGGATGCAGTAGTGGGCAATCAGCTGCTACTTCTGTGCCAGACATAGCTCTTTGCATAGCAGGAACACATCAGGATGGAAGTATATCCACATACCTGCAAGTCAAGACCAGAGCATATGCTTTTTTTATGTCAAACCCTGGATGTTTTTTCTCCTTCCTCTAGCATACATGACCACATCCATATCTTCCAGTGCATGCAAGTATGCTGCACTCCCACCTTGTATATTGCTCTACAGAGGTATCAGGACTGGCAGGCATTACTGACTGTATGTTCAGGGCAGAGCTACTGTGCCCTTGGTGTTGTGGTCCTCAGTGTTTGGAAAAGACTGGAATGTGAGGGGGAAAAGGCATTGGCTGAACAACCTCCTAATCATTCATAAGCCTGCCTGGCAAAAAAACATTACTGGCCTATAGTCTAATAAAACCAGAGATTACTCTACATCTGTCTATACACACAAGAGACAGCAAGAAGATCCAAGATGCATTTTGTATTACAAAAGATTAAGATCTTACATTTCATCTTTTGTCCTGGGAGATGCTGATCCTGAAGTAGTAAAGGCTTAGCTGATGCTTTCAGGATCACTTAGGTCCTCTTTTAAACCCCAGGAGGGGGTTGCTGTTCTCACGCCTCTGCATCCTCTAATGAATTCCTTTGTTTTTATGAACATTTTTCACAAGTGGCATTGTGTTGGGTCTTAGCATGTGTCTGGGCATGCAGTGCAACAGCCACAGCAAAGCTGAACAAGCAGCTTGGCAGTGAAGCAAGAGCCTTAGGACTGTGTGCAACAGCCATCCCTGAGAGAATGGGAATGAACCGCACACTGGGTGAGTGGGAAAGTATTCAATTGCTGGGAAACAAGCTGAATTTAACAAGTGAAAATTACTCCTTCATTTGGATAACACAGACTGTCAGCTTTTCTCAGTATATGCCTGACAATCAAGTGCTGCACCCAGCATCTGGCAGGCCAACTGTTTTCCAGTTTCTTGACTTTCACCCCAGCTTTTCACTGTGCTTCTTGGAGCCACCACTGGTTTTTCTGGCTTCTGCCTGGTGTTCCTCTTTGTGGCAGTAGGTTTGGAAATCATATCCACCTCAAGTCAGACAGTTGATGAAAGCTGAGCCTCTCTCAGACAAGCATTGCTAATAACTTCCATTTCCTATAGGTGCTATAGTAAGAGGTCCTTACCTCTTGCATCAACTGCAGCATCTTCTCTCAAGTCATCTCAAACGTCTCAGCACTCCTGAACTGTGTTCGAGCTAAACCTTGCACTTAAGGGGTTCATGCAGACTGATGGTCTTCAAAAAACACATCAAAAGCATAAACCCATGACTTTTCCTACATATTTTCCATGCATTTCCCTTCAGTGTAGTGCATCTATCTCCTCATGCAATCTGCTATAGATTAACATTGGACTGGAAACTTGTGTAATATATTTCCTAACATAGAAAGTGTTTGTTTTTGAAAGTGTTGCTTTTACAAATTGCTCACACTGGTACTTGACATATTGATGTGTGTATCATCCATAGAAAATGTCAATAGTTGATAGGAGCAATTTCATCACAGGGAATGAAATTAAAGTTAGCAAATGTAATTGTAGTTAATTTCCATTCTCTGGAAGAACATGTTATTGAAAGTTCTCATAGTGGAAAAAATAGCTTAAACTATGAACACTAACAGGCAGCAGATCATTGGGTATGTATGTGTGAGCATGTGACTGTCCAAAATTGAACTTTTGAATACTGAAGCAGAAACTTATTACTTTCTAGCTGTGATAAGGATGATCTGCTTGCAAACCTTGGTAATATAAGAACTAAAGAAAAGCAGCACAACCTGAATATTCCAATTAATAAGGAGTCATAAGACAGAGCCACCAGGTAGGAGGTTGATCATATGCTGGGCTTCTGCACATGGACATTTAGTTGGGAAAACTGTGGGCTTGGGGTTCTTGATAGAAGAGCCAACCCCAAAATAGAAGGGTCCCTTTTAAGATGTGATCTCAGAAAGAAGGACATTGAAGGGAAGATCCTGTAAGGGGGGGTGAAGATCCTGGAGACCAGGAAGATGTGTAGAGATGAGTGCCGGGGGTGTCCAGGGTCCTTGGCCACTGACACCCAAGGCCAGTAGAAGTTGCACAGCATGACATGATCTGAATTTCTGCTGAGCAACCCAGGGCAGCTGTGACCTGCCTGTGGGAGGGACATAGAGGTCTGGGAGGAAGAAGAGAAGTGAGTGCAGGAGATAATGACAGAGGGCAAAGGCTTGAAATATATAGGCTCTAAAAAAACCTCAGTACTCAGACCCACTGTGTATTGTTATTTACCATGTCTCACTTCTGACAAAGTTGTAATTAAACCTTGGGCAGAGCAGAGAGGGCTCCACAGATAAGTAATGCAAGGAGGTTTTATTCAAACAGGCATCTGTGGAACAGAAAGGGAAGAATGTCTGACTGGACATTTTCTTTTACAAATAAATTTTGGGTTTTTTTCTTTGAAATGGGAAACAGTTGGCTCAACAGCTGTCAGTTATTTGACTGCACAAGATTTGCAAAGTGGGATGAGTATATTTGGAATAAGTTTTTGCTACACTATCAAAAATATGTTGGCAGGGGAAGAGAGACTTAAAACTACTTTTTTTAAAGTATACAGATTTTGTTTTCTGCATCTAAAAGCCTTCTTCTCCCGAAAGAGTTCTGTCAGGATCTGAAGTAAATTGTATAGCAAGAAAATAAAGGCAAGGCAAAACCTGATAATTCTGTGTCAAACAAATATGTGTACATGTGTGAAATGCAGTTTCTTTCTGGTAGGTGAGAGAAAGCGAGCTGCTCCCACAAAATGAGGCACTCCTCTTTTTTTCTGACCACACTTTTTCTGAAGTGTGTCTCTAGAGTTTGAAAAAGATAATTACTCATTATTTTTACATGGACAAGACTGGGGAAGACAACATAAGAAGATATGTAAGTCATGTAAGAAGATATCCTGTGCCTCAGAAAACTCAGAAATGTGGAAAAGTAGATGACTGGGCTAGCTAGTAACAGCAAGCAGGAAGGGTGCTGGCAATGACACAGTCGTGGCCGGCATGATAAATGGCACTTGCATTTCCCGGGTAAGCATATTTCTTAACTAAATATTCCAGAATATCATTCCCAAAGGGGATTAAAAGGTCTGTAAATACACTAAAACAAAGAACCTGGGGGAAAGGCCTGAACACCCACTCATATTTAGGGCACACCCTGATATGGTACTAACCTGTGACCCTAAAGCTGTCCCCAGCAATGTTTGGTGGCTTCTGATGAGCACCTGGGATATGCTCATCCTGTGCTCCTTGAGGAGGATCTCAGCTAGAATCTGTGACTGAGGAGGTGGAGGGTTGTACACTCAAGTATGAGGCCACCAACCCACGCAGTGCATACTGGCTTTGCCGCCCGCAGCTGCCAGGAGCCTTTGGGAAAGGTTTCACTGCAGTTTGTGATAAATAAACATAAAGAAGTTCTCCGAGCTTCTGCCAATATTTGTGTTGTGCTGGATTACAGCATCTGTTTGCATGAACTCCTGCTGCCTCAGCAGCAGTGAGCACAGCATCACTGAATTTTGGAAGGTGTCTGTAGAGGGATGTTGTCATGCACTGCTGTGCCATGCCACAGATGCTTTTGGTCTCTGAAGCTTACTGAGGGGTCCCAGAGGGACTTGCTGGGGCAGGTGTGCAAGGAGGTTTGTACAGCCTGGATCAAATCTGAGTAATACACAACTCCTATTTACAGCATCTGGTCCAAGCCCTCCTTTTGCTGCAGTTGAGAAGACAGTGAAATAGTTCCTTCAAAGTTATTAGCACCCTGGTAAACTATCTACTTTGTTTTTTTTTTTTTATATTCTCCTTTTTAAGCCAAAGGTTTTGTGCTTGGAAGCGAGGAAAACAACATCTGAGCACCAGAAAACTCACTTAAGTTTTCCTAGATTTTGAGGTGGTTCAAACTGATGTTTTATTAATCACCCCAGAAATCTGAACTTTTCTGTTTTTGTTGTTGATCAGAGGGTTTAGAAAGAAGGATCACCCAAAATAAAGATCTTTTTGCTGGCTTTATGTGTGACTTATTCTTGTCATTCCTGATTTTCAGCTGGTGAGGTTCATCCATTCTCCATATGCTGGAAGCCCTGAGACATCCCCAGGAAGCTCCAGTGTTCTGAGCTTTGGTCAACAATTTCTCCTCTCTCCTCCTCCATCATTTCCCATGAAGAGACTTATGCCAGACACGAACAGCTGCTTCTCAAATAACTCAACCTCATAGAAGGAGGTGAGTTGTCATTTATTTTTTAATGTTGCTCAAATAACTCACAGAATCCGAATGACTAATTTACCCTGTGCTTGGGGAAGGACAGGAAATATCAGGGGAGTGCAAATAAGCAGACTTTGAAAAGTCAATTTTCATGTAGGCTAGCTTTTTCCATTTAAATTAATGTCCTAGCTCCCCTTTTCTCACTCCCTACATCCAGTGTACCCAGAGTTTCTCTCCAGCCTCAAATTGTTTTTGCACAGCTGTGTGCCAGAGTAAGCCCTATGTGTTGTGCTTCACGTTAAAACACCGTTTATATGCTACCAGGCTCTGTACCAGCCCTCTGGTTTCTGCAGTGCAGAGGAGCACTGGTGTGGCTGCCAAGCTCTTGGAGGCTTGGGAAATGCATATTGCTCACATTTCGGGGGGGGAGGGAGATCCAGCAAATCTGCTGCTACTCAGTCACTTTAATAAGCTGGATAAATGGCTGATTAAAGCCTTGCCCAGCCCTGCTGGAGGCTGGGTTTGTTACTCTGCTTCAATGGTGCTTTGGCTGAAACAAAGCACCTCCTGCAACTCCATGGGAAACCCCATTGTGATCCACCCTGTGAAGGTGTCATGTCCCAAAATGTCAGCAGGGAAACTAACAATGATTTTTCTGGCACTACAAAGATGGTTCTGCACGTACTGTCTCATATCACAGCGGGACTGGGCAGATGATAGACAGGGCTGGTGGGAAAAGCTATTTTCTCCTGAAGCTCACAGGACCAAAGAAAGCTCATGTCACTCCAGTCATCGAGGTTGTGCCAGCTACTCAGATAAAAATCAGCTCCTTGACTGTGGGCTTTGAATAGCCCTTAAAAGGCATCACAAGATGTAAGAAGATTAAGGTGCTTTATAGCTTTTACTTGCTTGGAAAGCTCTTGGAGTAGGAAATTTTCTCTCTCCCATAAGTTGTCCAGCTTATCCACTATGTTATAAATCTTCCCAGCAAGCAAATATATGGCGTATCCTTCTTGGCAGGGCTTCTCTCAGTCCCTTTGTTCCTCAGCCTGTATTGATACCAGGGGTTGCCCTGACCCAGGTGCAGCACCTTGAACTTGGCTTTATTAAATCTCATGAGATTCTCATGGACCCACTTCTCGAGCTTGTTCAGGTCCTTTTGAATGGCATCCCACCCCTCAGGTGTGTCAACCACATCATTAAGCTTGGTGCTGTCTGTAAACTTACTGAGGGTGCCCTTGGTCCCACTGTCTATGCTGTTGATGAAGACATTAAAATGTCTGGTCCAATATGGACACCTGAGGGACACCACTTGTCACTGATTCCCATCTGGAAATTGAGCAGTTGACCACTACCCTCTGGATGTGACCACAAAACCAATTTGTTATGTGGTAAGAAAGAGAGGATTTTGCTGTGAATGAAGACTAGTTTTCTGGAGGCTGCTCCCATGTCCCATGGCTAGTGACTCGAGGCCATCCCAGAAGGTTCTCCACTGCCTCCGAGGATGCTGTGGGTGAAAGGTGATGGGACAGGATACCTGTTACAGGCACAGAGGTTCATCCTTTACATGCAGACTCTGACTGTGAGAAATGCTTGCACACGTATGTTTGAATTACAGATGGTAACGTTTCCCACTGACAGGCGGCCAGCACAATGGGGACAGTCCCAGTCTAACACCTTCAGAGCAGTTTCTACCAGATCTACTTTAATACCCAAAAGGGTAAATTTGTTTTTTTTAATGTTGAAACAAAATATGCCTCACATTTTCACATGTAGGTGCAGTTCTCTCAAGGTTTAAAACCATACTAAAATAGGAGAGAAAGTTGGTGTCTGAAGTGACAGCTATGTCAGTGTGAAAACTGTGACTACAAAGACTGGTGGAGGTGGACTGAGAGTTTGAGCATAGTCTACCTGCTCCTTAAGAATAGCAGTGGATGCTCCGTCCCAGAAAGACAGCAAGTTAATTCATGACAGCCGATTTCCCTCCATGACAGTTCTTCCCTTGGCAAAGCAAAATGAATTAGAAACAAAATCCCACCACAACATTCACCCTGCCCCTGTGCTGTGTAGCTGAATATATTGTAGCAGAGGTCTCTCATGCCCTCTAAGAGCATAAGGACACGATTATTTTCAGCAGAGCTGGGTCCTTAGTCAGAAAAAGAGAGCTCAGTGCTGTGGCTCTGGGCTTCACGAAATGGACAAAGCCAGAAACTGACTGGAAAAAGGCAAACATCACTCCTGTTAACAGGAAGGGCAGGGAGGAGGCTGCAGGTGATCACCCTCATTGCGGCTCCTGGGAAGATTATAGAGCAAATCCTCCGGGAGGTTTTATCCAGCATCTGAAGGAAAAAAAGGTGATGGGAATCCAGCCTCACTGCACTTACCAAGAGAAAATTGTGTCTGGCCAAACTGGTTACTTTCTACAGTAAAAACTCTGTGGTCAAGAGAGAGTTGTTGGAGATTTCAGAGATCTCAACAGCCCTGAGATATGGAGTGGAAGAGCCCTCGTAAAATTCAGTAAAGACAAATGGAAAGTCTGCGGCTGGAAGGGAATAACCCTCTATCACAGTGTGGACTTGGGGTCCACTGGCTGTAAAGCAGCTTTGCAGAGAAGGACATGGGGATCCTGGGGACAAAATATTGAACATGGGCCAGCAGTGTGCCCTTGCAGCAAAGAAATCCAATGGCATCTCGGGCTTCATTAGGCAAAGCCTTGACAGAAGGTTGGGGGAGGTGATCCTTCCCCTCTATTCAGCCCTGGTGCGACACATCTGGCGTGCTGGATCCATTTTTGGGCTTCCCAGTGTAAGAGAGACATGGACACATATGAGTGAGTCCAGAAGGGGGCTACCAAGCTGGTTGGAGACTGGAGCACATGGCTGTGAAGAAAGGCTGAGGGAGCTGGGCTTGTTTGGCCATCAAAAGAGAAGCTTGAAGGGGACATAACTGCATTGTTAGTTACCTAATGGGAGTTGCAGAGAAAATGTAGCTGGTCTTGTCTTGAACATGGACAAAGAAAGGCAAGAACCAATGTAGACAAATAGCTAAACAGGTAATTTCACCTGCATAAGGAGAAAATCTTCTGAATGAAGATAAAGATGAGAACAGAGGCCCAGAAAGGTAGTGACATCTCAATCCTTGAGAGGGTTCAAACTTATCTGGGTAACCTGCTGCAACTTTGAAGTGGACCTTGCTTCGAGTGGGTGGCAGTGAACAAAGGCAAGAGTTCTTCCAGCAAAGAGGAAAACAAGTTTCAAGATTTTGCCAGGAAGATAGCATAGAAAACGGTCCCTATAGTTCATTAGCTGGAGTGCTAATGGTTTCACCGGTAACATTGTCTGTCTCCATCTTCTCAGCAATGCAAAAATTGCTAGGGATTTGTTGTGCTTCACTTAGCAAATGCTGTAAACAGAAAGCAGAATATAATACTGTGACTATGGTACAGAAGCTATCGATCCTGCTTTATTTTTAAAGCAAATCCCATTTCTTGAAAAACATCCTTTATTTACTTTTCTTTCCCCACCTGATTGGGGTGACACAGGCTCCTATGGAGTTTTACATGCTGTCTGTTGTCACTAATGGACAAAACCCAAGTAACACAATAGGAAGGGCCATTTCTGCTTTGTATTTGGCTCAATCTCTGGTTTCTTCAGCAGGATAAGGATAACTAACTTGTGCAGGAAAGATACATGCACCCAGTCCAGTGACTTCGCACACATCTGACACAACTAGGTTGTCAGATTTGTCCTTGCATTCAGGGAGAGACTTTGAAAACGGACATCGAAAATACAGATCTAGCTCTGGTACAGCTTGAAAAATCCCATCTCTCAGGGACATTTTGTACTGATGTCAAGTTTGCTTAACATCAGCATGGGGGTGGTGTAAAACACAACCACAAAGCCTTTCGCTGCACACTGTGGGTGCCTCCCCAGAGCATGACAAAAAGCCAGGGAGCGACCCTCTTTCCCTGCCGCTGCACCAGGACTTCTGCACTGCTGGGGCTCGTGCCAGCATGCTCTCAGCTGTCACCACCCTGCCTCCCGCCCTCAGCTCCAAAATTAAATTGACAAATCACCAAAGCTACACATGTGCAGCCTGACTTGGAAAATGGAAATAATTAAGTGTCTGGATGAAGGAGTGCATTTAACTCTATGATGTTCAGGGATGTCTGTAAGTTGGTGTGCTGCAGATGAGGATTTCATGGGGACCTTTGTGCTGAGTGCAGGGGTGCTAGGTTCTAATCCATGAGGCTGAACAGCAGCTTGCATAGGGCTGGACTTTGGGCCATCAGTTAACCCAATAGATTCTTTTATTCAAGCAGATGTTACTCTTTAATAAATCTTGGCTCTAAGGCAGGTTCCAGCATACAACCAGAAGGATGAGGCCGTAGCTGTTTTTACAAGGGGGAGATAAACAACCAAAGTAAGACAGCTTTGCTAACACCTCATACCCCTTGCACAAAATGATGGAATACCCACCTCCTCCTTGCGGTCTCCAAGCACACAGTAAGGAATACAGAAATACCTGGGAAAATCACACAGGCAAAATAATTTCTGTCCAATATCATCAGCCTGTTAATCACCCAGGAGCTCTCCCCTTACTTAGCGAAACAAGGGTATAAGAAATGACTACAGTTTTGGGATTTGTAATGGATCCAAGCAGATTCATAACTATTTCAATCCTCTTCTTATGAGATGACACTTTAAGCAAGGCCATCACACAATAACCCTAAAATAATCATGATTTCGCTTGTGTTTGTTAACATGCACTAGCCTGTGCTGGTTGTGCTATATTAGTTAAATTAGTTAAGGTTCAGCATTTTGGGAAATGTTCTTTCCTGGATGACCCTAGTACTAACTTCTTTCCAAACACTTGTTGCATCAGTTGTTTTTCAACTGCTTTTTTGTGTACATGTGCATTTTCCATGCGTTTGTATATTTGGACCCCATGAAGTGCTTTTCATCCATTTTTAGAAAGTAATTATAACATTTAATCCAAACATTTCCACATTCTCAACAAAGACATTTTAATAGTGAATTGAACAATTTCCTCAAGAGAAAGAGCAGACTTGAGGCTGTTTTATGTTAAAGCTTTCAAACACAGTTGTTTAGTTTCTTTTAAGTGTCAGAAATTTATTCTTTAAATAAAGGAGAGCTACAAAACCCTAATGGGGACTAGAAAAATACTTAAGCGTACTGTTTGAATTTCACCTATTTCCATTACACATATTGTAAGGAATCTGTGCAGGCTCTGCAGTAGATGTGGTTTATGTCCTGCAGTGCCACGCACTGGTATGACACGGGCCCCAGACTGCAGAGGAGTTACCGTGATGTTCTCTAGAGAGAAGGACAACATATCTTGTAAACGGCATGTACCTAAAGACCTCAACTGTGCATTTCGTATATCCTCAGCAGGAGGGCTGAGAGCAGGCTGCTAACAGAAGAAAAAGCAGAAGGTGCCTTTAAAGAACAAGTATTTGGGTCTGGCAGACTTCTGTGCAGAAGTGGCTGTCACTCCCTGCCCTGTGCTCTCTCTCCCAGGGCTGCAGAGAGATGCTGCAGCCTTCTCATAGGTTAGGGTAACTCCTAGCTCTTGTTCAATGTCCTCCAGTTTGGAATGGGCCCTCAGATGTTGCTTCATGAACTGGGGTGGGTAAGAAACAGCTTTCGATGGTCTGGACCTTGCCAATATGCTGCTTAACATTACTTAGCCTCATGGCTGGGACCAGTTCACAAAATCACTCTCTGCACCATTCAATCCTAGAAATTGTGAGACATAGGAGTGCTCCAGGGAGAGAGTTATACAGGATAGACCTTTCTAAACAACTGAAAAAGGTGTTCAGGCACCTGCTAGGACACCTTCAGAAATGGTTCTTGCACTAGCTGCTTCACCAATATCAAAGATGTGTGGGGAGGACTTCTATAGAGGAAGTCTACAGTGATTAACCACCTAATTTCAGGTGTCCAAATTAAGTGCTTAGATGTAGGTGAGATGACTCTGGGCAAGGGCAACCTCATTGCAAAATGCAGGAAGTTATCTATCTTTTTCTAGCAGATGTAAAGAATATTTCAATAATAAACCCCATAAGCAACAGGAAACAATACTTTCCTGTACTGCAGCTGAGGGCCACAGTACTGCTCTGGGCTGTCTGTAGGTTTTTGCTGGTCAGGGCTCCCATCTCTAGACTGAAAGGCTCTTTCATTGTCTTAATGACTTCCAGCTCATTTTTCATGACATGTTAACTTAGAAGTAGATTCTCATGCTTTTATTTTTGAGGAGAAATATCATTCTTCACATGCAGCCCCATGGAGTTACCTGAAATCGTTTTTGTTGACATCAGCCTCAGTAGGTATACTATTTCCCCATGAAATAAAAGGATGTTTTCATCTTCTGACTCTGAGACAGGTATCTGCCTTGGAAGCTTCACATACTGTTTGATTTTGCATCTCCATGTACCAGTGACTCTTCTTTGGCTTAGGAAAAAAGGTACCAATCCTGATTCCTGCGTCCTCTTTACTTCTGCTGGGGCCTGTGGGCTGGAGGCATGCAGGTCCTGGAGAAAGGACCGCTGATTGAGTGTTCACCAAACTATCATCTGCCTGACACAGACCAAAACCTCTTGACTTCTGTAGCATTTTACAAACTCATTCTCCCCGAGTCCTTCTGTTTGGGATGTCAAGAATGGCAGAGCAATGACAGACCCTGATTTTTTTTTCTTTTTTTTTTTTTTCTGTTTTTTTTTTTTTCTTTAAATCTGTCAGCATTGTGATGATAGGTTATTTTAAAAACACAGTTCTGGGAAACAGTAAGTTTGACAGAAAGCTCCCCCATGTCATCCTGTAATTAAGCATAAAGTTAATTCACTAGAGGATTCCAGTTGGAAAAATATTTTTCTGGTTAAGACTTCTGTAATCAGAAAGCAAGATGCCACCATGCCTCCTGCATCCCAAGATTTATTTCATTCCTCCAAAATATGCAAAGTCTAAATTTAGTGACCCCCTGCAACCTGAGAGATTTGAACCCTGCCTATAGGCAGCTGACTGAGAAGTGTAAGGTAGGGAGCACTCAGGGGCGACACAGGCTGATGTCCTCTCTTGGTGTGGACAATACTTGACCAGTGCAAGCACAAGCAGAGAGAAGGAGGAGGAGGAACAGCAGAAGGAGGAACACAAGCAGGAGGAACAGCACTGGTGGCCTTCAAATCAGACAAGTGGTGGGCAGTGAGAACCTCATTGCTGGTCTTGGCCTTAAAGAGCTTTTCTCCTACTTACGCATGGGTCAGGGCTGCTTTATTTAATTCTTGATGGCAGCTTGGGCTCAGACAGCAGCTCTGGCTCAGGGTGGTCTCCTGTTTGGTACCTCCTGTACCTTGTTCCTCTGCTTCCTCAGCACTGCCCCATGCAGCTGAGCTACCTGCAGAAAGCTGCACCAGGGACACACAGCAGCCTCTGAGCAGTTGCTGCAGGATGCTCTGCTCACCTGGGGAGCGTGGGGAAAGCTGGCAGAGCTGTGCTTCATTAGCACCCTTCTCAGAGAAAAACTTCGCTCCATTCATCCAGCAAGGTTTAATGGGCAAAGCAATGAGACCTGCATGAAAAATAGCTGCTGGGGTTACAGCAAGTTAAGCATGGCTTGCTGCAGTGAGTCACTTCTCATACCTGTATGACACTGCTGACTTTAATGGAGAGCCTTCAGATTTATAGCCGTGTTGGTGGAACAGGAATCAGAGCTAGTATGTCTTTATTTCTTCCCTGTGTATAATCAGTGCTAGCTGCTGATGTCTGTGCAGCGAAACCTCTGGCTGAGATGAACCACAGCTTGGTGCTGGTGATGACCAGCAGTTTCAGCTGATGTAACTTTTTCTATGGAAACTAATTGTACCTCAACTCCCTAATCTGTTCCAAAAATACTCAAGAAAATAAAAATCCTAAACTCCTTGAATGACAGAAAAAGAAAAAAAAATCCAACAAAACACCCACGCCCCCGCAAACCAACCAACCAAAACCAACCCAAAATCCCCCCCCAGCTTTTCCAAGATCTTTGGCATACCCATAGCTGCCACCACTGAAAAAGTAGGCTTTGAACCAAACACCTTAGGCAAGACCCTCACACAGAACTGATCTAAGCAAGTGGCACAAAGCCCTAAGGAATCTGCCCAAAAGAAACAAGGCTCCAGCTCTAATAACCACATAAACTTTATATAAGCTATTTTAAAGATCTTCCCTTTCCTTGTTTCAGGAACACGGTTAGTTAAAAAAACTCACTGATACAGTAGTTACTGAAAGATGGCCTTATCATATTTTTGTCTGGTATAAACTGACACACAGAAACAGGCTGGCAGTGATGAAGTCACCCACAGTTGGACAGAAACACATCCCCTGTGTCGAACAAAGGACAACTTGGGGATCCAGCAAAATCCTTCACCCAGAGTCCACAGGTTGCCAAAATGCCAAACAGTAAAAAGAGGTAGTTTCTCCCATTCTACAACATGAACAGGAGCATACAGTGCTCTAGGAGCAGAGAAATCATCCCAGACCACATAGTTTTTGTGTGCTGCATAAGCATAAGCTCCTTTGAGCGAAAACAAATATCATAGTAGGTGAGTTCTCACCAGAAAACAACCAAGGAAGAAGCTAAGGAATGGCCCCATTTTGGTTATGATTTTTAGGTTTATGAAATCAAACAGGGTCCTAATACAGCCTTGCTTGTTACCAGAGTGCCCTCATCATGTGTATATAATTAAAACTTACTAAGCAAAGATAAAGCCTAATGGTGAGGAGCCTTTATAGAATGTGTTTCATGTAACTATATCCCTGGGAATGCCTTTTGGTTTAGATCAAAGTCCTGCCTTGGCCTGGTGAGGTGAATAATAAGGGGCAGGGAAGTATTTTTAACTCAACAGCTGGCGCTGTGAGTGTATCCCAGAAGAGAGATGTGGGGTAGCAGTGGCACCAGTCTACAAAAGGGGTGGGAGAAACAGCCTGCCCTTCACTCATGGGGCTGGGGGCAGTGACCTGGCTCTGCAGGATCTCCGCAGTGCACTCCCCAGACAGGGACACTGCTGCAGGGAATGGGAGTGGGAAGGGGATTTTCATTTTTAGATGGGAGCTGAATAAAAGAACAAAGTCAGAGGGCACTGAGGAGGTGACTGTGTACCCTGGCAGAAGTGGTGACGTGGCATCCCAGCTCCATTGCTGGTCAGGAACCAACTACCCATGCAGCTGGTAGCTTGCCAGAGACCCACTCCTGACATGGCAGAAACAGGTATCTAAAACTAAACTTCCAATTTAAGATTTAAACATCTGAATATGTGACCCAGAAAAGCTCCTTTGGAGCATCCCAGAAAACCAATTTAAGTACTGTTAGTATGAATTACAAAATTAGGGTGAATTTAAAGGTCTACTTGTTGGCACTCAAGTTATGAAAATCTAAGTTTTCTGGTCTGATTCATCATGGAGAATTCTATTTTTCAGTCTTTGCCAGATTTCTTTCCTGATGTGGCTACATCTGAGCAGTGTTACGTATTTCATTTTAATTTGTGAGACAATTTGGGGCAGGAGGCTAAATGTTACTTCCTACTAATATGAAACTGAAATGCTAGGAGCATATTAGGAATAGGAAAAGGTAAAACGGAATAGGGGAGAGAGTGGAGACATGGCATCTTTAGGAAAGTAAAATTGAAAACATATATATTGTACTGTACTTATTATTAATTGGACAAATCAAATGAAATGCAGACTCCCTTTCCAAGGAGCCCACTATGTGAGTAGGAGTGCTCACAAGTACATGCGTTTCCCATCCCCTGACATCCCAGAGATTTGGGGATTGATTGATTTACGGCCACTGACTCAAGCTGCAATTCTCTTTCATGGGTTTTATTTCAGTTATATGGGTAGCACTAAATTCAGCCTAGTCATAAATCGTGTGCTGGTGACTCAGTTACAAGTAGCGATGCTTTGTCAGCAGTCTGCATCCCCTCCCCATCAGGGTCAGTACAGTGCACACACACCCCTGCACCTCCAGCCCTTCCTGCACTCTCCACTCTTGCTTGTAGAGAAAAGCAAGGGTCCTGGGGAGGGACCCCGGGGCCCTCTGGAGCAGGAAGGACACAGCTGTGCTCACAACAGAGCTATTTTTTTCATGAAGAAATATTTAATTACAATATCATTCTCACTTACCAGGAGAAATGAAGATCCCTAGATATGAGAGATATCCTGAGCATGATTCTCCAGCTGCCCCAGATAGAGCAGGAGACGGCAATTTTGTTCCCAAGGATCTGTCTATGACATACACTTTAAAAGGAGATTATATGAATTAAAAGCTATTCTGCCTTTAGCGAAAAGCTGGAACACTTTCCTTACTGTACAATCATCACTCATCTACCTCCACACCCAATTCTCCCAGTGTTCTGTCAGAACAATCCCTTTCTAAAATAATGACAGAGCAGATGACTATGGCCAAAAAAGGGATCCCAGTCAGTGAGCATATCCCGGAGATATGTCAAGGGCTCCACGAGGTCTGCCCACCTTTCATGTTTTATTTCACATGAAAGACACTCAGCTGTGACAGCAGTTGTAGGCAGGGGGAGGTGGTGATATGTTCAAGCAGCTTTGCATGAAATAGTGATGTAAAATGGGCCTAAGCATCAGGGACTTCTTCAGATGCCCAGTCTCCAATAAAGGAGATTTTAGGAATCCAAAATACACATCACATGCTTCTTGCCCCGCTGTGATGGGTGAGGTGCTGCAGGTCCCCATATATCCCACCTGCCTGAGGCAGAGAGGACTTTGCTTTCGGGAGATGCCTTGATCCCTATGGCACTAGATGGTTAGCTTGGAAATTTACATTCAAATTATTATCTTAATATTAATTGATTAATTGTCTCAAAGTTGCCTTTACTAAAGAGACAGCTAACTTTTTGTCAGTTCACAAATCTCCCTTGCCGTGTTTAGCTCAGATATGGATACTGCAAGCCCTGGAGAGTTAATATTTACAGTAAGCAGAGGATGAGGGGTTCCAAGGCAGCAATCACTGCAAGTTTTCAGCATGGTCACACAAAGGTACTGAGCCAAAGTCAGACTTTTCCACTTAAGGCTAGTTTGGGCTAGGAAGATTTAAAGGGATAATCTTTCTTTTTGTCTTTAAAAAAAAAAAAAAGGAAAAACTAAAGGAAAAACCAACACACAACAAATTTCTTCTATTTGATGAGTTGTGAGATTACATTCCTTTTAACTTCACATTTTATGATATGCTGTCGTGATGATGAATCTTCTGAGTATAAACTATTTCCAGCTGCTGATAAAACCATGTTGACCAGCAACCTGCCCTGGCCGAATGCTGTAGCCAGATTTAGAGGAAAGGAGCTGCTGCTTTTGTCCAGCTCAGGAGGCCTGTTTTACTGATGGGCTTTGCCTGGGGCACATGGACAACTAACCGAATTTGACCTAAACTGCCAGTTTTCTGGACATGAGTTGAGGCTCGCCTAATTTTTAAGTCTTAATAGTTCACATATTTCTTTGAACATTCTTCCTTTGAATTTTTCTTTGAAGTTCCACGAGCGCATCCAAAATTACACCCTGTACCCCTCGCTCCTGATGGCTACTGTTTCACAGGGTCACAGTGGAGATTGGTTTTGCAGCCGCACATTTGATACAAGTAATGGAGAAGAAGGAGTCCAATGACTTTTTCACTGCACTCCCCTATTGCACCGGGCTTTGTGAAGGAGATGTGATGAGCAAGACAGTGCAGTGATACCACTGTGGACAATGGACTGTGCTGACTGGCTGGTTTTCCATGCACTGGAATGGAGAGAAACAGTGTATTGCTGTTATATACCAAAACTTGCACCTCTGTTTACTCTCAGAAAGGGCAGTGCTGGGAAATACCATGATCGTTTTGCTTGGAAGAAGCTTCTCAGGCAGAAAGTGTATTCATGTCCACAGGAGACGGGACAAGAAGTCCTGATGCCTTGAAAGTCATTGGGGGCAGTTTGGGCTAGATGTGCAGAGCCAGTTTCTAATGGCACAGGCAGTGAGCAGTGGAGTAGTTACCTGGGGTGGCACTGGCTTGTACATTGCTGGAAATATTTAACTAAACAGGTTAGAAGAATATATTGGGAGCAATGGTGTTTCTTCTAAGGCAAGTGGGATGAACTAGCAGGAGACTGAGCCCACAGATACCTAGAAAATATATCTCTAAAAAAATACTTTATGTGGTCCAGAAAGCAATGTTTCTAGGATCAATAAAGCATCTTTCTTCTTCACTGGGGCCATTGTAGTTGTGGGTAATAATTATGTATACCTAAGTAAATAAGTATGTTTGATTTTATTAAAAATTACAGAACTGGAAAGATGATATGGGATGTAAGGTGCTGTAGTGTCTTCAGTATAAATATTTTCCTAAATTGCACCAGAACACATGTATGCTCTTAACAGAAAAAAAAAAAGCCAAATTATTTATTGTTCTTTGAGTCTCCCTGCCAACAGTGACACCGTGTTTCTTTCCAACCCTTTTGGAATGATAACTCTGTTTACTTCTTGTTCTGAAGTTCTACTGGTCACAGCTGTTTTTCCAGGCTGTGCAGGATTCACAGATATCTACAAGCAGATCACATGCATTTCAATGACTCAAGGCTCATGTCCAAAGGAATAACTGAATTCACAAAGGAGACGTTTAATTTAAAGTAATAGGAGGCTGAAATTCTGCAAAATATATCAGGAGCTTGAGCAAGATTGACACATAGTAGAGTTATAAGACAATTCCTCCCATTGCTTGGAAATTAAGCAGGCTGTACGCTGAAATCTCTACACTAATTCTTTAAGTGTTTTTGAACAGCAATCATATTTGCAAAACACCTTTTTCTTGCAGTTCATTAATGTGTGTGCATATGTGTTGCTTGTGTCCTGGCCTCTTTGTGGTGGACTTGGCATGTCTAGTGTTGGATGATGGAGATCTTTCACTTCTCTGCTTTGATAAATGCTTTCTGACAGGGGAAATCTGAAGTCAGTGTATTGCAAATGCATTCCCTTGGGACTCTTCTAAGGAGCAGTGGCGGAGTGAGGAGTCCAAAGTGCACCTAAGTGATTGCTGCCTACTGAAATTTATTTAGAGTTCTCTGGTCTAGAGAAGAGGTTCAATATATCATGAGAACAAGATGTTCAGCTCTTACTGAGCTTTTGGCCAGGTCAGTAATAATGTTAAATAATGTTAAATAATGTTAAATAATGTTAAATAATGTTAAAACTCTGTCTTATCTAGTCAACCTGCCAAGGCATGTGTGCTGTGCTTGTTACACTGCATTATCAGAGTCCTTCGGCTGAGAAAATAATTACCAGAAGAGCCTCAGAGAGCAGGGCAGTATATGTTGGAAGAGAATATTTTTTTTTTTTAGATTTACAGACAGAAAGGATGAAAAGAAATGTGGACATACCATCTCAAAGCTGAAAAGGGGCTGGGGTCTTGCCATCTCATCTCTGCTCTCCCAGATACCTTTTTTTAATGGTCTGGTAGATCAATATTGTCATACTGCGTCTAGAACAGTTACTCTGGACCTGTGTTGTTTTCTTTTGCTGTGCCACTCCTAAAAGAAATCTCTGGTTTCCTCAAGGCTTTTTTTTCTTTAATTATGTCCATCCATTTAAAGATGGTAGGAGCTTTCCCTTCATTTGTCTCAGCAGGGAAAGCCACTTCAGGCCAGAGAGCAAACAAGGGCACAGAGAGGAATGGGAAATTGAAGTCAGAACATGCAGCAATATGCAGCAATAAGTACTGGCTTGACTTATACTGTGATTTTGCTCCATGCCTCTACTTGCAGAGCTCTTGAGCCTGCAGTTAGCAGCAGGCAGCTCTTTGCAGCCTGGCAGAGGCCAACCTCTTCGGCAAGTAAATTTGGGGTTTATGGAAGCACTTGATGCAGCCCATGCAGGGTCTCACTGGGTTCATCCGCCCATGATACAGAATTGGTTCCAAAGTGTACATAAGTCTGGGGTCCAACCCTGCCATGCAACCACATGCTCCCAGGTGGGGAGTGGCCCAATGTGGGCTTTGGGATGGCTGTCCTATTCTGCCTGTCCCTGGGGAAGCTGGGTCCTGTCTGCAGGCAGCAGTGACAGCTGTGTGTCTCCAAGAGACATCCCATGAAGCACCCAGATCCATGGGAGCTTGCACTGGGAGCAATAGATGGTTTTATTTCAGAAATCGAGTTGTGGAAATAATTCCCCTAAGAATTCCTCTTCTCTTGTCAGTTTTCAGGGTGATTAATTTTTGTCTCTAAGGTTTTCCTTAGAATTTAACTGAGTCAGACTTGGATGCTAGGACAAGTTTTAGGACATCAGTAGGAACTTTAATTTTGATACAGCTGCATTCATGTAAATGTAATAAAAAAACACAGCAGTATAGTGCAGTGTAGTGTAGTGCACTTACAATACTATGCTGAGTAGATGCCACTAAATAGCAGATGCCACCTTCAGCCACAGCTAGTCTCTGCCAGAATAGTTATGTAGGAAAGTCTTACCAGAGACTTTCTGGAGCTGAGCTAGTAATGACAATTCATACACAGCCTGTGCAGGCAGGATGGGTTTTCATGAGGGTAGATTATTTTATCTGAGCAGAACAGATAGCAAAGACAGGAGAGAGTCTAGACTAGGTCCAGTATGTATACTGCTAACAGTGCACTAGTAGGGTGCTCTTTACACTGTTATGGCCACAAAGTGATGCCCCTTTGAATGAATTTTCTTACAGCACTCTGAAGGTACAGTTCTTTCAGAAATACCTCACATGCCTCTGGTGCAATGATGTGGGACTGTGCTACCATCCATCTCCTGGCAGGCAGCATTCATCCCAGTGTTTGAGAAGATCCAGCAGGGCACAGACGCCTCTGTGAGCAGCAGAAATTACTGGAAGGACTTTGTTTCCTATGTAAATGCACATATGTGTATCTGATGGCAATACCTTTATTTACTACCATGGGTATTGTGTGCCTTGTTGGTTCCTGTTATTATTCCCTTAGAGGTGTAAGTTCTGCTGATCAGTGTTTTAGGCCAGAAAAAATTGCTTATTTTCTATTTCTTTATCCAGCTTGTCTCTTTCTTCAAGCGTCTGTTTCCCAAATGTACCCCTCTCATTCTGTACTGGAAACTAGCTCAAAACTAGATAGGAAGTTTGATAGATTCCACTGAGGACTCTAATATCGGAAAAAAAAATTGAATAGAGGCTTGAAGGTGTGGGCTGCCTCTACCCAGAACAGTGTTTAGAGGAGATATGGCCAAAATCTGATGATGTCTGTATCTGGGAGAGGAAGGATGGTTCTACTGGAGCTATGGGAGTTGTGCAAGTTCACTCTTGCATGTGGGTTTTGTAACCTTAGTAGGATGCTTTGCCTCACTTTCCCATCTTTACATCAACCTTGCTGGGTGGGTCTTAACATCAAACATGCTTTGCCCAGATACTGCCAGATTTGTTCATCATTGCTGGCAAAGTACTTGGAGCAGCAAATGTTCCAGGCATGCATAGATGTATCTTGATGTCAGATGATGTTTTTGGCAGGGAACATAAACTGCACCACTCTTGGTACAACCGCTAGTGCACATTAAGTCCTCCTGCTTCCCCTTCCTCGTTGTTGCAGCCAGGCATGCCAAGACTCAGTGCAATTCTTTATGGACTGCCAAAGAAACAAATTATTATGCACTACAAAATGAAACTGGCATTTAAAATCTAAAACACATGACATCAGCATTACATGTGGAACCAGTACCATCAAATCACATGCCACCTCATAAATAGTCAGGCTGGTGGGGCAAGAGAAATGAATGGTGGATTGCTGGCCAACAGTGCTCCCCAGGGTCTGCTGCTTCATAAAAGCTTTTAAGCAATACGGGGAGTGTACATACAGTCCATTTTGGATAACCCATGAAGAACTGACTCTACAGTGCTTGCAGATTTGCTTGGGAGGCTGCAAGAGGGGACCTTTTTGCATCAGAGCACTGGGATATAGGTGTGTGCATCCAGCACAAGGGCCATCGGAGGGGACAAAGGCCAAGTAGCCAGTAGCAGGAACAAGAGTAATATAAAGAGTAAAGTCATTTGGCTCAAAATCCCATAGGTGGGCATTGTTCCTCAGCATCACACTGCTGACCTGATGGTGCGCGTGAAAGTGTGTGAAAGTGCTTGTCCGCTACCATTCCCCTATGGAATCCTTCAGAGCATGAAGGACTTGTCCCAAAAAGAAACTCTTGTGGCACTTGCTGGAAGATGACAGGGCTTCATGTTTGGTTTGCCAAGAGCCCTGAAAACTGATGCACAAATTGAAAGCTGTGCTTTGGTTTCCTGGAATCAGCCCCCAGTGGAACCTCCCTCCAAAGCAACTTATAGATATTTGAAAACTAACCTGAGTAAACCTAGCATTTGATTAAAATAAGGTTCACTTTTTTTTTTTTTTTGGTAGCACTGGGGGAAAAAAATTAATTTTCAGAGAAAGAACACTTCCAGATTCCAAAATAGCTTGGTACATTAGACATGTAATCCTGCCATTATCTCTCTGCACAACCTCTGTGAGAAACTCTATTTAAATCCCATTTACATAATTCTAAGAATAGACTATTCTGCTCTTAGTATCCATCCATCCTGAATTTATTATGGGTTCACCAAATATTTGTCTTTTTTTTTTCTGAATGTAATGTTAATTTGAATTCAGACAAGTCTTATAGCATAACAGGAAGCTAAGCTTACAGAAGATTTGGAAAGCATACTTATTATAAGGCACTTTAGAATTGCTCCTAAGGGCCATGAGAGGGCTTCTTCCAGCATTTCTGTTGTAACCTGGGTGCTGGAAGCAATATGCTGCAGTAATGACTGTTTCCTGATTTTTATACTTCGCTTCTGAAGGACTGTTCCCCAAACTCAAGAGAAGTCAAATAGAAACAGCAGAGTGCTCAGGGGAGAGAGGATAAATTAGGGTTTTCTTTGCTCCTGCAAGATCTCTATTGATATGCTGCTGCAGGCTGTGGAAGGGAAGGACTCCCCTCTGGCACTCCTAGTAACGAAGGAGAGGTATGGAAATGTGTGTGCCCACTGTAAGATGGCAAAAGAGGTAAGGTACTCCAGCTGGGGACCTCACTCCAGAGAGGGGCAAAGGGTCAAACACCAGAAGGCAGGGAACAAGAACCTGTTGTTCATAACTTTAATGACACTTAGAGGCAGCCCGTGGCTGGGCAGTAGATCCATGTGTTTGGACAGCTGGGTCTGGGAGCAGGGCACAGGGCAGCCTGCACCACCGGGCCACACAGCCACCCCTGGCCATGGAGGGACTGCTGCCCCACCACCACAACCACTTCCTCTCCCTCTCCCTTTCTGTAAGTGCATGGCCATTAGTAATTAACAAAAACAAGGTGATTAAGGTGCACAGCAACCAATGGCAAGCAATGAACTCACTAGAAATCGTAGCAAAAAAATTAAGCTCTTTTCATTGTTTTACCTTTCAATTTACATTCAGTTGGCTTAAAGGTGTGGGAGGGGTATCTGTCTTTTTCCCACCTCCTGATACCTCTTTTTTTAAAAAAAATGAAAATGTTTTCCCCTCTGCTGCAACTGTACAACAAATCTCTGAAGAGGGAGAGTAATTGTAAATACAAAGAGGCAAGAGATGGCTGCCAAGAGATAGAGAAGACTGTATGAATGTACAAACTGGGATGGGGGAAACAAAGGTAAAAATAACAGAGAATTCTACTTCTGCTTTGCTTTCATTTATACTGAGCTACAGCTCTATTTGGAGTAAGGGACAGTAAGTACTTTCAGGGCAGAGATGCAGTAATT
Organism: Manacus vitellinus; assembly: GCF_001715985.3. NCBI lineage: Eukaryota > Metazoa > Chordata > Aves > Passeriformes > Pipridae > Manacus > Manacus vitellinus. The sequence continues at coordinate 13,185,333 of NW_021940208.1, read as the reverse complement.
TTTAAATTGACAGTGCCCTTGTGAGTACTCACTTGTATTTCTAATAAATCTATTTAGTACTGATCAAGAGAAAGGAGGTGACTTTTTTATAAATATGGCTTTTTGTTATTCCCACAGACCTCTGGCTTCTATTCTTTTCCTTACAAAGTGAAGGACAGAACTGCTGTCTTATTTTCCCCTCTCTGCTAGTAGAACAGACAGAAACTGAAATGTAAAAAAATATTAAATAGAACAGAATAATACATATTAATTTGCCATCACTTTTAACAGGCACAGAGAGGATTACAGAGGTTAATAAGGACATATTTTAGAGTGTCTGCTTATCCTGAGCTCTACTCACAGTAAGTGCAAATGCTGATTAATTCAAGTGGGAAAAGCATGCCCTATTATGATTGCACATGATGAGAAAAAGCAACAGGAGAAACATATGAAATGCTGTGCCACAGTGGTTCTGTTTACCAACTTTTTCATTACTTCCTCTCCCCAGCACTTTCCAGTATTTATTTCTTAGGCCACATCTTGCTTAAGAATATAAGGCCATACAAACAAACGTGCTTAACTGCAGTTTAGACGATGACTTTCTCCTCTTCCCTGCTCATGGGCACCTGGAGGTACTCAGATTAGGTGGGCTGTGAATGTGTGATTTATGAGGGCTTCCCAAGTTGTCGCCTCCTTGCTAAGGTACTGAAGCTGATGAGCCACAGCGAGTCAGCCCTGGCTGCACCAGTGTTAAATTGCTGTAATCAAGCATTAAGCACTTCTCAGCCTGTGTCTGCCCAGGGGAAGGAGGACATTTGATGAGAGGACCAGTGCCCCAGAAGTGCTGTTCCAATGTGGCAGCTTTGGGTGAATTTCCTGCAAGATCTTACGGAGGCATATAGCTCACTGGGGAGGGGAAACATGTACCTGAGGGTGGGTGATATCCATGGGTGTTACTTTGCTGATGAGGCTGCTGGCAGCTCACGCCAGGACCTGACTAACTCTGTCCTCAGCTGGCCCAAGGGTGGAGTGAGGGATAGGGATGGTAACCAGGACAAAATTCACATTTGCAACAAGGGCAGCAAAGCTTGCACAGTGCTGGAGAAACATCTCTACGTTACTGCTGGTGCTAAGTGAACACATGACTGAAGGATGGTGCCTGCACACTGTCACTGAGGAAGCTGGCAATTCCTTATCCTGAGTATAAACATCACTAGTATGCAAAGGGATACCATCAGTCTACCCCTCTGCACAGAGGCACAGACGCACATGGTCTCTGTTCGGCGAGGCTGTTTATTTTCAGTGACTTCTGAAACAGAGAGTGTCGCTGTGAAAATCAAGGTACAGGGTGAGTCTGTGGCTTCATGCTATGGCTGAGCCAGTGCAATCTGTGACAAGAGGGGCACACTGGCCCCCTGGCCCCATCCCAGTCTCTCCCTTGCAGTGAGAGTGGGGAGTGAGGAGGAGCAGAGAAAGAAGGACTGTTGGGCTATTAACAGCTGCCAGGTTTCTGTTTAAGCTTATACACAGCTTAGTAACACAGCACAATGGGTGTTAGTAGAAATAAAGTCCACTTCTGTCTGTGGTAAAATTTACTACAATACTTGTAATATTTCCATGTTGCAGTGGTGACATCACACATACTTAGTGTGAGAAATGTGGGTTTTTTTCCCTAATTATTCCATTACACACTGGTCCATAGACTGCCTGACCAATTAACACCAGTGGGAAAAGGCTGCAAGTTTCACTTAGAAACTTCTTATTTTTTTCAGCTGCTACTAGGTTCTTTAAAAGAAAACATAAGTCTCTATCAGTATGTGTGATGTTGAACTGTCACTGCTTGAAGGGACGCACTTACCACTATCAAAGATTTAATTCATACCTCCTTCAGGACTTGTTTTTAATCATAGAATAATTTGGGCTGGAAGGAACCTTTAAAAGGTCAGCTAGTCCAACCCACCTGCTATGATCAGGCACATCTTCAAGTGGATCAGGTTGCTCAGGGCCCCATTCAACCTCACCTTCAATGTTTCCAGGGATGGGGCATCTACAACCACTCTGGTCTGGTTTTCACACAAGATTTTCTCGCAGAGGATGACACAAGCACAGGGTGAGCCCTTCTTTGGACAACCCTGCCTGAAGTACAGGGAACTTGCCTTTTTGTTTTCAGATAAAACAATTTAAACACCCATTAGTTGGAGGTAAGTGTTCCTAATAAAATGTTGATCTTGGGGATGGGTCACATCTGTTGCTTCTCCTGTTCCTGAAGATTAATATACCAATAGGTACAATTCTTCCAAATGTTTATTATCTGGCTTTGCCTGTTTCCTTTAATAAAAAGGGGTTTAAAAGTATAAGATATTGGTTTAGTGGTGCATTGCCACTGATTCCAGTGGGGAAACTGCAGTACCCGGGGTTTAGTAGCTTCAACGGGTGTTTTCCAGGTGTAAAGTCTTCTTAAAAGTGATGATGCCAACTACCAGACTTCCAAGATTTCCACTCTTTCTTCATCAAGTGATATAGCTTCTTGTCACCTCCATGTCTCAGTCTGCCAGACTCATTTTTCATGGTAGAACTGGATGTTTCACACTGGGATGCATACAAGACAAACCTCAAAATGAACTCTAGCAATGCATGATTTGTCCCAAAAGATCTCATCAGTGAAATGAATGATGAGGAACTCATAGTACAAAAGAGTTCTTAGTGATGACACATTGCCTAGAAAGAACACAATTTCCAAAACAGTTGTGAACCTTAAAACTCCAGAGTATTGATGTTCCTCACAGATATTAAATTAATTACAAATATGACAGTCCTTGCTTCTTCTCTTGATTGGTTTCAACATTGACCTTCACTTAAGAATAGGGGACAAGCTGTACTAAGAGGTGAATGTTTTAATTCAGAATGAACTACTCAGGGAAGAACCACGATTTTGAAATCCTGCTATTTAGTTAATGTTGCAGAAAATTATGAATAATATCTTCTATTAAAGATGAACTAATCACCAAGAAAAATTAACCAAAAATAATTTAAACTTTTATGCTAATTTTTAAATCTCCCTTGGATTGTGCTAATCCAAAATCAGTATGTTGCTTAACTCCAGAGCTGGATGAAGACTCTTGGGGAATGGCATGAGCTTCTTGGAGCCAGCTGCTGTGAGTGTTTTAAAACTTTCAGATTCAATTCTCTTTTGGTAGCCAAGAAGCAGTCACTCTTCAAACTGTGATTACTTGTCTGAATCTGAAAGCACAACAAGCATCCTAGATAAACCAATTCCCCAAAATCATCATATTTTTTGTCACAAAAGCCTTAGCAATGAGCATATCTGTTACTAAGTCACAATTCTCAGCTCCAGAAATTAGTTCAAAGCATCATTATTTAGCCCTGTTTTTATAAGAATGATTCAGATTTTTGTAGTGGAACATTGTACCTTGTCAGTCCAATTATCCAGAGACTGATGGTGGCTGAACAAGTGGCAGTCCATGACAGATGGGTTTCTCTCCTTGCAGCTTCCTAACTTGTGTCTAATAGCTGTTTCTGCAAATTACATCCCCTCATATTTCCATTCATCTCATGTCTCATTCCAGTCCACCAAAGGGTTCCTCAGTTTCTGTGGCTTCTATTTTCTTCAGTATCTTCTCAATGCCCGTGTCTAGTAACCACGGTGGTAGTGAATCAAGGGCTGGACTTGATGATCTCAGACGTCTTTTCCAACCTGGCTGATTCTATGATTCTATGATGAAGGTTCGTGAAGTAACTCGTCAAGGCTCCAGAAGACACCTCCAAACATGCTCTGTGGCTGCTAATAATCTGCTTTCATAATCTATGAAAGACAGGCCTTGAGCCTGAGATTCTATGGGGACAAACTGGACTGTTGTTTTCTAGGATAATTTTAACAAATCAAGCCACAATCTTTAAATTAGGATTGCCAAAGTGTCAACTATATACTTTATACATTTGCTGACATTCAAAGGCATAATTTCCCTAGCAAACAAGACCACCTCCAGAACACTGAATGGGCATGAACCTGTCAAACCAACTTCGGACATAAAATATCTTGAAGGAGGCTGGTATACCTGGTCAATGGGCAGGGATATAGAAGAACAAAAAGATCCTAATGACTCGGCCAAATCAGCTATGTCCTCAGTAAACACATAGCCTCTTCTCCCAAGTTGTGTCCAATGGCTGCTTCCAGATAAGTGGCATTATTCCATGCCTGGCTGGACAGCATATTGGGTGGAGCAGGAAAGAGAGGAGCTCATAAGGCGAGGATGGAGCCATCAGAAGAGAGACTAGTGTATCTTTCTTGCCCAATTTTGGCTTTCTGGGGAAGAAGTCCAGAGGCTTCTTTTGCCTTGGGCCACTAGGGTGTTGTAGGGGCTGCTTAGGGATGCACAGTCATACCAGTGTAGGTGTGGTTGGGTTATCTTGTTCTGATTACACTGGTTTTGGCCACTGGGTATTTGGGACTGCTGCAAAAAGTGAGTGTTATGATCCATTTTTATTTGAAGGGGCTTGCAGTCTCTTTGCTTATCTTGTCAGCTGGCACACTGTCATGGGTTGAATATTCAGAGCTGAGTGGTCTTTGCTCAGGCCAATGGTTGCTCTACCCATCCAAGGTCAGAAGTCAATTACAAAGGATCATTTTTAATATGTTCTATGACATTTTCTTACATTCTGTGACTCTCATTCCTTTTGCTTCTGCATGGGGCTGCTTAGCAGACCTCTTGGCCTGCACTTTGCTCTAAATTTGCCTAAGAAAGGTGTGCAGGCAAGTAACCTGGCTATCAGAAAAGACAGATCACTGCTAAGTTGATGGATAGACAATGTGAGTCAGACCAATTGATTTGATTTATCCTGCTTATCACAGTGGCTGCTGCTTCGAGGCTGATTTCAGATGTGACTCATTTTGTGCTTGCAAAAAAGCTGCCTTGACCATATTTTGATATGGTATCTCAAGTAATTGGCAGAATTTCTGTTAATGCTATATCCTGTGAGTGCCAGCTAACCTTTGCAAAGACAGTTCAGAGGAGGTAAAGAGGAAAAAGAGAATTTGGACTAATTTTTCCAAAGTTGAAATACCTGACAGCAGCTGACACAAAACTACTGCTCTGACCAGCTCCATGTTGTGTTTCTCCTTGTGAGGACATCTCACACTAGAGAAACAGTCTTTTAGGAGGTGGGGACATTTTGACAGTTAACAAATTGCTGATTAACATGAGCTACCTACATAATTAATTATGAGCCTCAAATTAAATGACTGGGGAACTGATTCAGGTCAGGGGCTGTGAAGCTAAATTAAGGTTATTTGGGTTACAGGCACTGATCTGCAGTGGAAACTGTTCAGCACAGGGGGCTGGAAATCAGCCTGGTGTGTGAGATCCAAGCATAGCACTTCGCCAGTTAGAACAGTTTCAGGCAAACATTAATAAAATCTCAAAATGTGACAATGAGGATGATCTGCAAGCAGCTATCACTGGTGTCCAGTGAACTGAGCTGCTGTGTTGGTGTCCCTGGAGCAATGCTGACTGGTGTTGCATCAAGATCTGATGCTCTGACCTTCAGTAATTTTCATCATTCTATTTTACAATCTCAGCTGGCGCTTTGCAGTTCCTTGAGCTAATGAGACAATTGTAAGCTGTGAAGGGCTGACTGCAGGCAGCTCACCCAAGGGACACTGTGCCATGTCAGAGTGCAGGACACAGCCACCCCTTGTACTCTTCCTGGGCAGGCTCTTCTTTTACTGGTGTCTGAATTTAATAAGGGCCAGCAGGAAAATAAAATACCTGGTCTGATATTTGGTAATCTGTTGGCCATCCAGAAAATGATGAAGAGTTGAAAACATGTCAATAAGCAGATCTAACCACCCTGTGTCTGTATGGCTGGAAAACTATTTCTATTTTCCATAATAATTTCCCTCCAGTGTCCTCAGCCTTCCAACATCTCAGTTGTTTAGGAATCATAACATGTGAGTTGCTTGGGTAACCAAAATCTGCCTGACCCCCTATATCCAGCTGCCTGGGAGATTCCATGTTTCAGAACATGGATCAGTCCTGAAAAGAAACCTTGGCCAAATGTAACACGGCTTCACTGTCACAGGCTCCTGTCACTGTCAAGGTGCTCACAGTGAGCTGAGAGTCATGTACACAGATCGTCTCTGCAGGAGGAGGGGACTCACATTGTACTTTCTGGCCAGGATGAGTCTACAGGACAGCAGCATTTAATATTTGCACACCTGCACACCACAAAAGGCATGGTAGCTATTTCCACATGCTCACAAATCAGCAGCATGAAGGTCTCACTCTCCTGTCATGTTGTTCTTTGCTTAGGTTGATGGCTGGGGAGCTCCTTCACAGAGAAGAACAAGCAGGACCTACCTGACTTTCTGAAAAAACTTCCTGGGGAACAGCTGATGTGTGCATCTATCAGCTCAATCCACTGTGACTTCCACAGGGTGCTGGCTTTGATCAGTTTCTTATTACTCATGTTTTTTATTTTGTTCATGTTTTTCTTTTGTTTCTGAAGCCATACAAGTGATTTTCAGTCTGGACTCCGGATGCTGTGCTAAGGTTATGCACGCTCAGGGTTGAATTGAACTTTGCAGCACGTGTTGGTTGGAGGGTTTGATACTCTTGACAATATTTGGTATCATTCCACTGTTTAAAATGACATAGGTCTCTGCTACAGGCATTAGGAAATGTGTCCTTGGAGACTGAAGACTAAACCAGGTACACCAGCAAGCTGTGTACTACAGAAGTAATCATGTTCTGGAAGGGGACAGGAGACAACCTAGCAAAGTTCCTCCCATGATGTCACTGCATCTTTCCTCTGGGAGTTTCATTACATCTCAGATGATCCTGCAAGAAAGGACCCTCTCTGCTGCCCAGCCCCTCTGCTTGTGGTGGTTTCATTGCATGTGGGATTTTGCCCGTTCTCTTTGAGCTACTCCGGACTTAGCCTGGACCTAAAATTCTTTCCCTTGCCTCCATTGTGATTCTGACCTCTTTGCTGTCCTCCACAGACTTGCCTGTTTCAGTGAGGAAGCATTAGCCTCATTTGAGAGATGGGGACACAGATCCTGAATCATTTTCACAAGACACTGAAAAATCTCTCACAGGGGAGGGAACTGAGTGCAGGGAACTACTCAAGACTCAAGTACAACCTAATTCACTGGACCTTTCTTCTCTCAGCTTGTGGTCTGCACTCAGAAATGAGACTTCTGTGAACTCAGTAGGAAAAATTAGCTTCACTGAAGCCTCTTGGAGCTTTATTCAAGATTTCATTGGAACCATGGACTTATACAGTAAAATCAGTAATAAATGGTACCTCTGCATAAAATGGATCCTAAAGCATAGTCAGATGTACCATATACAGTAATTGCATAACTTTCTTAATTTATGTTGGATTTTTAAAGCACAGCTGGATTTTTGAAAAGAAAATCCTACAGTGTCTACATAGAATGGTAAAATGCCAGGTGGCACTGCTGACCCAGCACCACATTCATGTAACCCAGTTAACCTTATAATATATATCTCCAGTTGCATCACACACGCTGTCAAACACTTGTCTTATTATTCTGTCTCAAAATCACTGTTATTTCATTTCTGGTAGGTTGAATGATCAAATAAATTTGGCAGACAGCGGATGGCATTTTTTCCTGACAGATGCAAAACTAGTTGCACATATCCTCTCCTCATAAAGTGTGGGCTGTCTTACAAATAAAAAAGCAAGTAGATGAACTTTTTCCCAGGAACATGTTTGTTTTAAATTTTTGCAATCTTTCCTACCATGAGCTGTTAGACTATAAGGGACAATGAATAGAATGTCTAGTCTTGGGAGGAGGGCATGAGCATCTCCCCTGGTGCTGTACTGGACCCCGGCGGTTCTCAGGACCCCTTTCCCTGGTGTTTCATGGTTTTGAGCTGTAAATTCTGATTCAGTGATTTTATGCTGGAAAGTTTCAACTTGTCCCCTGAAGATATTGCACCAAAACTCTTCTCCCCTCTCTGATTTTCAGAATTGATGTCATTCTGCTCCTTCTTAATTAGTCTGATCGCTTGTGCTGTGCTACTGCTTTTGCAATTAGGGCTATAACCCTATTAGAAGTGTGATGAATCATTTATCTTTTCCTGTAAATGTACTTGAATCTTCCACAGAATTGTCCTCAGCCCATCTCCTCCCTTCCTGTCCAAAAACCTGCATATGTTTCTGCTATGCTCTTCGTCTGGAGAGTGTTACTGAGTTCAAGACTGACCTGCTCTGAGCAGTTATAACTGCTTATAATGCTGAGCTGTTATAACACAATGTTCTTTTGAAAAATAATCGTTTTCCCTGCTTTCTCCAAAAAGACATGCAGTGATAGCAGGAAAAGTGTGAGCTCCTTGTTCCGGGTTTTTGTCCTGTAGGACCGTTTCAGCCAGGCAAGGCTGAGGGGCCCATTGCAGCAGGTACTGTACGAGCATGGCACAGATGGTCCTAATCCAAAGCGCTTAAAAGCTAATTGCCATGTCTCTGTACTCATTAGTATGTGGGCACTTTTCCCAGCCCGTGGTGCAGGGCTGTGTGTATGCCTGGACAGCTGATCCAGCTAATCACATCAGTACTTCCCTGCTTTCCCATCGCAGCCGCCCGCAACGCTGGCCTCAAGCCACCAACCTCCTGAGCTGTGTTCACAGCTCCTCCATCGTTCCAGGGTCACCTCCGGAACAGGAACCTGTGAACTTCTCCATCCCTGACTTCTGCCCGCTGCTCCTCCTGGGACCAGGGAGGCAGGCAGCCACAAAAATGAACTCTGCTGCATTTGTTTGACCCTGTTATCAACAACAAGAGACACTTGAGGACCTACCTAATGGCATGCAGATTAGCCAGGGAAATGTTCTCTCCGGTTACTGCCCAAAAAAGCACACACGTTACTGTAAGTGGTGCTAGCATTAGATAAAAAGTGAACATGTACTTACCTAAAAGGCCAGTTCTTTGCCCATTTGAGGAGAATTGTTTCCCAAGGCTCACTTGCCCTCCTTTTGTGGCTTTCTCCCACTGAGATGACTGCCCTGCTTATCTCTCGTTCTTTCATACTTTTAATTTGCTTTCTCTGAAAAATATCTGCAAGTAGTTAAATGGTGCTAATATATATCTACCAAGGGATGCTGTAAAATTTTTATATGGTGATTAAGTGTTTGGCAGGCAGAAGGTGAATTGCTCTGTCTTTCCATGATCTCACACATCACATAAGGGTGAACAAGGAATTTTCTAAGCTGCGAAGTCCCAGTGCTGCTGTCATTCAGCAAATGTTTGAGCCACACATTGAACAGCTCCTATTATTACTGGAAATATTTCACTACAGCAAAAGGGAGTTGAAAACCAGAATACCATCCAGTTTCTCAGCCCCAGAGGGGTATTGTCCAGGTCAGGGTTGAGCAGTTCTGGAGGATGCTGTGGTTGGGGAAGTTTGCACTGCTGTGCTGGGTGGATGAAATTCATCCCTAAATACAGGATTATGTTTTCCCTTTTTAGTGATCTGTGTTCCACTCTGCAGGAACAGAAGATATCATTCTGCAGTGCCCTCATTCTGAAAAATCGGATTAATAACATATAGAAATATATAGAAATAAATATGCTCCGTGTGTGTGTTGGACCAGAAGATATCGCCAGACAGACTGTTGTGCCCTTGCTGTCACCTGTGCTACTGCATATCATAAGCACTCTAGCCCCCTCGGGACAATAAACAGGAAAATGTGATACATAGCAAACTTTCACACTCTCTCCAGTTTTAGCTGCTTCCATGCAGAGTGATTTAGCTTCTTTTTTAACCTAGCAAGGAATTAGGACAGAGCGGCTGTATTTCAGTGGTTGTGGCTGGAACAGCTTTATGTTGATGCTGAGCATATGTTTATGTTAATAATAATAATGAAGACACATAAGACTCATTCCTACAGACAATCGCATCCAAATTAGTCCCATGCATACAAAGCCAAGGGAATTACTCACCATGCATAGGCCACCAAGATGATTAGAGGGATGGAGCACCTCTCCTATGAGGAAAGGCTGAGAGAATTGAGGTTGTTCAGCCTTTAGAAGAGAAGGTTTTGGGGTGATCTCAATGTAGCCTTCCAGGGAGGCTACAATCTGACAGGAGCCTAGAAGAAAGATGCAGACAGACTTTTTACAAGAGTATGTAGTGATAGGACAAGGGGGAATTGCTTCAAACTGAGAGACAGTAGGTTTAGATTAGATGTTAGGAGGAAGTTCTTTCCTGTGAGTTTGGTGAGGCACTGGAACAGGTTTCCCAGAGAAGCTGTGGATGCCCCATCCTTGGAAGTGTTCAAGGCCAGGTTCGATAGGGCTCTGAGCAACCTGGTTTAGTGAAAGGTGTCCCTGCCCATGGCAAGGGGGGTCGGACTAGAAGATCTTTGAGATTCCTTCCAACCCAAAGCATTCATGATTCTATTACAGGATTAAAGACATATGTATCTGTGCAAAAGCAGGACCTTGGATGGCAGACTGCAGGACATGTTGCAATTGCAAGCTGCATGGTGATGCTGAACCACTGTATCCCACCCTTACTCTGTGCAGGCCCTGCTGGAGCTCCTCAGGTGTGCTTTTGCTGCACAGAAAGCAACATACTCCAAGAGCCTCAGTGAAGGGTTTGCATCCAGCATCGCATGAATGACAGCCCAGTCCAGCTTATCTCCCACTGGGGAGGGCTACATCTCAGGGAGTGGGGCTTTCCCCCACCAAAGGAGAGCTTTCTACTGCTTCCAAAAAGCCCAGTCTTGGGATCACACGCAGGAGCCAATTTGCTACACCTCTACTATCCATGTGGATCTACACCTGCTTGACCAGTTTCTGAGCTAAAGCTATACGAGCAGCAGACTGGACTGGGGAAGCTTTCTGAGAAATCTTTGCTTGTTGCAGTGGGGAGAGGATCATAAGAGGGAACATGAGATCACAGGTTAATTCCCAAGGCTTGCCTGAAAGTGATTTCTCAGAAGGAAGGGAAAAAAGAACTTGTTTTGCCTCTTTTTTTTTTAATGTAATCTGGTACGTAACGTTCCAAGTCACCAGCATCTCATATTGAGTGTTCCTTCATCCACTCTAAATATCACCTCTTTTTGCAGTCTGGCTTGACATATTCATCTTATATTATCTCATTTTGCTGTGTACAAATGCATTTGTGGCTTTGTCCAACCTTAAAAAGGAAATATGATAAAAATGGGTTATTCATGCCAAAGCAACCAGAAAGTAAAGATTTTCTTTAGTGTCTAAACACAGATTTCCCCGTAAGTATCTTTGGTATTGGAAAGCCAGTTTATTCAAGTTAAATATTAAATGTGGGTCATGATTTATCAAAAGACATCCTTAGCTTCCAGTGCATGACTGTCCCTATTGATGTCTAGTGAAATATATCGGGATGTGCAGAAACCCTTTGAAAACATCCATAATTTGAGACTAAGTGCATTTTGTGTCTTGGCTGCTTGAGTCTAAAAATAACAGAAACATAGATTACAGTTTTTAGCTTTACAACTCTGTCACTGCATAGATAACCTCCAACAGGCAGGGTACCGAAAGCCCTGAAAGACTTTCAGTGCACAGTTGCAGTGACCAGCAGCTATAGTAGTCCCACACTATACAATCTGTAGTATCACCGACACATACTGTCAATCCCCCACACTGCAGTGTTTCCAAGGAGATATTACATCATTTTAGTGTCTCGTAGGAGTTTGAAACCTGCTCCATCTGACATATTATTTAATATTTCCATTAACAGAGCTTTGTGAAACTACCAATTTCTGGTCAAACTTCTCCTGGATCAGAGGCCAATAATTACTCTTGCATATGGATGGGAGTTTTGGTGTTCACATCTCAAAAAAACTGTCAGAAAATGGAGAAGAGAACTCCAGGATACTTTGAGGTTAGAGAGGGAACTTATTCAAAGTCCTGAGCCAGCTCCTAGGCTTGCCAGGGGCAGGAATGAGAGCAGGGACTGTCAGAAAGATCAGGGAAATAAATTTTTCTCCAAGAATTTGTGTCATCAATAATGGAAATGTTTTGTGAAAGCAACACTTTGCTCATCATGTGTTTTGGAGGAAAAATGGATAAAACCCTGAATGTTGCTGTTTGAAATTCACATTTTTTCTTTCTCAGCAATGACATCATATTGAGTAGTGATGAACACAGAATATACAAGGGACATGCCCAGGGCAGGCTAGAAAAGCAAACTCCTCTCCTGGGCCAATGGGGAGAGATCAGTGGAACAGCAGTTCTCACCTTCATGCTCTGACATGCTCATTTGTTTTCCCATCTCTTTTCATCCTCCAAAAAAATGTGACTGTATCAATAACAGTTTCACTAGTAAGGCAGTAAGGAAATCCTTACTTTGGCCTGGATTTTGACCCTGAACCCCTATAAAATACCAATGAGCACGCAGAGCTCCTCTTATCCATTGTTACATTACCTCCCTGGGGACCAGACTGGCACACAAGTGGTAATCAGTTAAATTTGCAGCCTGAGACATTTAATTTTACAACTTTCTAATTATAAGGATAATTAAAATTTTTTTAAGACAAGGTCAGTGAAACATCTGTCAGGGACAGTCTGGATGTCTTGCAGCCTGTCTTAGTGTGAGGTTTGGACTGTGTGATCTCCAAGGCACTTTCCAGCCCTCTGCTTTCACACCTTCTGGTTCGAACGGTTGGACGGCTGCAGCCGACTCAGCTCCGGATGCAGCACCCTGCCTCACCAACTGTGCTGTGTGAGGCTTTTTCTGACGAGGAAGGTGGGAGGCTATCCAGGTGTGAGAATGTTAAAAGCAAATATAATCTTGCATTTTAAATGGCAGAGCCAAATCTCTTCCCATCTATGCCAGAACCACTCATGTATCACCTCAATGACACCAATTTTACTCTTGCTTCATGCTGGAGAGCAGGACTGGGTCACAGATGATGACTGAAGAATTTGACTGTCTTTAGTAAAGCATGTGGGCTGCAGGCTTCTGTTTTTCAGCCTTGTGAGAGGCTCTCATGGGAATTACTGTCGGTCCCCAACGAGTGATGCAGTCATACCTGATGAATTCGCTTACTGGATTAGTGGGCAAGGGGGAAACAGTAGGCACAGTTCATCCAGTTCTAAGGAGTGCATTTCATACTGCACTGCATGACAGACTGATTTTCAAGGTCAGAAAGCATGGCATAGAATAGGCAGGAAAACGCTGAAAGGGATTAATTGGCTTAAGGCCAGAGAAAAGGCAAAGTTATTAATGAGGAAAATATTAAGCAAGTTATTTTTATTATTAGACCCCCTTTTTTTGCTGCCAGTCCTCTTGAGGAAGATACTTGGAAAACAGTGAAGTGGAAAGATGGTCTAGCCTGGGAGGATGGTAAAGGATGCAAATCCAGAGTTGAAGTGCCTTCCAGCCTGCTCCTCTCTGTCCTAAGGAGCTGGGTGCCAGATGCAGATTGAACTCAGAAAGCAGAAGCTGATGAGCAGAGGAGTCACTTTGCTGCTGTGGGAACCCTGCTTGCACACACAGAAGAACTAAGTTTTCTCCCTTTGCTCTCACATCTTCTCCCTGGACTTCTCCTTTGGGAAGACCCTGTAGAATGACCCTACACAGCTCCAACTCCTCTACTATCTAAGAGTCCTTGAAAAATTGGTTATAATGCATCACTTTGAACATCCCTGAGCTCTAGCCCTCTTTGAGGAGTTCTGAAGATCTTCTTGGCTTGAGGCAAAAAGGTGAAAGTGTAGGTTCTTGACACTACTTTCATATAAATTTGTGCATGAAATGATTAGGAGGCCTAATGTGGTTGTGATGGCATTGCATTCAGAAACTTAGGTCTTTTTTTTTTCTGCTTCCTCCTGATTTGAGATTTAACACATTTTCTTTTTTCAGCTATATGCTAATTAACATCAAACTGTAATGAGAGGGAATAATTTAAAATAACTTTAACCAGCCAAGAGTTATAAAAATAACAAATCGTGTGGGTAGCATCCAAAAGACTTTCTATCATGCTGACTGATTAAAAGACTCATTTCATTGTCTGTATGGAAATTTTGTGTCACCAATTCCTGGCATTCAGAAATCCTGAAATTTTAAAATTAAGAGGTTCATATGACTTTTATTTGCTTTTTGCCTGATTTTGGAACCTCAACACTACAGGTTCCTTTGTTTCAAAATAGGGATTTTTTTTCCTGAAAAGTCAAGGAAAAGGAGCTTTTTTTAATTCTTAAAAGCAAGCTCAGATTCCCTGATATTCACTGGGTTTCAAGAACTGTGGTCTTAAAATCTTGCAAACGTTGGGCATGTCACAAAACTATAAGGAACTGTAGGAGTCATTTGTTTTCCAAATAAAGAAAATGTACGTATTTCAGTTTCAAAAACTCCTCTTTTCAGTGTTACACATTTCCACCAGGAATTGGACTGACTGGGTGCTGTTGGGCTTTCAATTGGCCAGTGATACAAAGCAGAGAGTGCCTGGTATGAGAAACAGCTTATACAACATGATTTTTTGAGGGTTGCATCCTGGAGGATTTAAAATCTGTTTTAACAGACTTCTGAAATGACTGGAAAAGGTCTCATTGCCCTTCTCTGATTCAAGTACACCTGTCACTGCTAGGCACACATACCGGGAAGGTGCCCTGTTTCTTTACAATGGACTTCTAGGTACTCAAGGGACGTTGCCACCTCCATTCCTATCCACGTCTCCTTTGAACACTTCCTGCAAACCCGGGTTGAACTCCCTCATTGGCTATCCAGATAGGGCCAGGAAACAGACTCCAGGGATTGCTGGGGTCCCTAGGGAAGATGATGCCCTATGGTGCTGGCAGAGCTACATGGTGAGAGCTGGACCCCCATTGCAGCACTGATTCTCAGGGCAGAGGACTGAAGCTCTGCATGGCCAATGCCTTTGGGGAAAGGGATTTCAGGAGCACTGATGCTGCAGCACACATTTCTGGAGACTAGGTCTGCCCAAGGTCCTGCTAACTGTAACCAATACTTTGGGTATTAAGCAGAACTGGGAGATGACCAGTCTGCCTTCCAGCTTTCTCCCTGTGACTGAAGACACATGTTATAGCCCTTGGTGAAAAGTGCTTTACAGAAGCAGTCCTGGTAGCAGTTAAATTTGCCACAGGTAAGCTTTCTTTAAAAGTTCATCATCCCCATTTCGGAGAGTTTACTTAAGTCAAGGTCCCACTTTACCAGACAGGCAGTGTCTGAAAGCTCAATAGACATGTAAAAGTGATGCAGGAGGGACAGAGCTGGGTCACCAGCCCTGGTACCAAACATGGTTGTGGCCATAGCTGAGTATTTTGTATATCAGTGTTGTTTAAAAACTGTGCTCAGGCCAGGTTCTCCTTGATTAAGCGGAGCCAGATGGACACCATAAATCAGCTGGAAAACTCTGGGCCAAACTCCATGCTCTCACTGATTCAAACAGTTCCATTTAATGTCACAAATGGGATTTGTGCAAATGGAGGCCAGAGCAGAATTTGGCCTTTCATGTTTGTTTAGATTAAGAAATTTGGAAAGTAAAAGCCCACTTATATTCTGGCTAGCTAGCAGACTGGGTATTAGAGCACTCGAATAGTGGGAAGCCCAAACAGATGGTTACATGAATCACAGCAAGGCAGGTCTGATTATCTTGATATTTGCCATGAGATAAAGCAGAGGGATGTGGTACCATATGGTATAATATGGTTGAGGGACCCTCAGCATCTGGGCAGAATGTGAGCACTTTCCAAGGCAAGTGGAAGAGTGATGAGAGGGTTGGACAAGGAAGGGGCAGCTTTCTGGAGCAGCCAGAGATGCTGAGCCACTGGAGCAGCAGTGTCCTGAGGGAAGGATGAGTGAATAAAAACAGACATGTTGGTCAGTGCAAAAGCACCACAGCCAAGAGGGAAACAGAGTGGGGAAAGGTAAATACGTGAGAGTGAAGAAAGAAGGAGGAAAGAAATTTTGCATGGAAGAGGAGGAAAGAAACCAGTGGTTTCTGTGGGGCTGAGTGCCCACAGAAAGGGCAAAGGGAACAGGAGAGCAGTACTGCTGATGTTCTCTGTCTCCAAAGGCTGCTGTTGTTTTGCTGAACCTAACAGTTATTTCTTACAGGCTACCCTAGAATAGAAACAGCCTATGGTTTGCCACTCCATCTTATCCTGAGGTCTGTAGCAAAAAGGAAATTGCATAAAAGGAGTGGATTGCCACAGAAATCTAAGACTTGTTTTAAAAACGAACTCGTGCACAATCCTTTAGAGTCGCTTCACTTTTTAAGTGGTTTGTTGGAGTTTCTTGTCAGAGTCTTTCCATTTTGTGAGTAGCAAAACTATTTGCAGAAAATCACATTTAACAAAAATATGCTACCTAAAAGCAAGTAAATTTACTCTTCTAAGGTAATCAAAGGATGCACTGAGTTTATTCTTTTGAACCCAAATGACAAGAACTCTCTGGTAGAAGGTGCCTGGGGCCTGTGCAAGTACACTGGAGCAGTGGGTGCTGATCACACGGAGAGCATCAAGAAGATGCCACAGTGCCATAGGACCAACCAGAAAGAGCTCTGCGCTCACATCAGTAGTTAATCCAGAGCACAGTGCTAAAAACATATTCAACAGGTCAAAAAGATTTTAGCAGCAACTCCTTGGATAACCAAGATAGCAAGGGGCTGATCTCCAGCGTCTGGGTGCCCAAGGTGGATGACGGAGGCACAAGATGCAGAGATGTGCAGTGCTGCATCTCAGCTTGACTACCATGTCCCAGAGAGGATGATTTGGGTAGGGTTTTTTGCAGTGTCTGGCAAGAAAATCTCACATGTTTAAATTGGGGAAGTGTTGTAGATGTTGTTTGGGTCTGGCCAGGGAAATGAGGAATGAGTTTTCTTTTGTTTGGGTTCTGTGGTTTGCTTGCTGAAGCCTATGGCTGGCTTTATATTTAGCAAACCTCAGAAATAAGGATAGATACGTCAGTGAGCAAGTGGAAAAGTACCGTGAAGAAAGTGTGTGAGGGCTGTCTGAGAGATACCACATGGGCTGGCTGACCAAGGGTTGGGAACACTGAATCTCATGCCCTGTGGTGCTGGATCTGGCTGTGGACATGAAAACCATGGGACAGAGAGTGCGAGCCCTGGTGATCCTGCATCAGAGGCTCTCCATCTCTAAGCCCTCCATCCCAGCCTGGCAGGACAAACTTGAAAGGCAGCACTGGAAGCCACTTTAAGGAGCAAAGTATCAATAACTTGAGCTATAAGGAAACAGCAGAGTAGATGACTCTTGCTGAAAGTTAACTGGAACAAACAGTTTCAAACCAGGTGCCTAACTTTACACATTACTCATGTAATCCAGCATGCAGGTAGTTGCTCTGTTTTATTATCATTAACTGATGTCCAGCAGTACAGTTCCAGAGTGAAGCTATAATTCTCACCTTTTTTTATTACTGTAGGCCTCTTGAAAGGCTACAGGGAGTACATGTGCAGACAATGCAGTGCCAATTTTTAATATTTTCAGAGTGGAGTTACATGCTACTGCTTTATTCTAAGAATAAGGAAGGACTGTACCTTATTTCTGTCAAGTCATTACCCCATATAAGAGCTGGTTGCCTCTTGCATGCTGAGGAAATAGCAAGTGTCTCCTTTTTGCTGTCAGAAGGTCAAATGGACAGATTGCACAACAGAGGAACTGGACCCTTTGCATGGAGAAGTAACTGCATGCAGTAAGTGATAGCCTTTTGAGTCAGCAGATGGCTTTATCAAGAAATATGTGGTAATTTGCAGGAATGTAAAAGTGCCAGTACTTGGGTAGCGTCTTACCAGAGGTAGGTAATAAGAGGGGCTCAAGGGTATTGAAATGGTGACAGGTAAGCTCATTATCCTCCCATGGTAGGACTCATGCCACGACACATGGTGTGAAGGGTAGGAATGATTAACTGTGGATATAAAAAAAGCAGGATGTAGGGTGAGAAAAGAGAATTGATATCAGATTTACAATCTGAGGCACTTACAGAATGGCTCTGGCAATTTGTTAGCCAGATCAACATATGATTTCTTACTTAGGAAATGTTCATCTCTGCTTGACACACTGACGCAGGGATGGATTTTAGTGGAGACAAGAAAAAGGACTGGTTTGCCTTATCTGGCCTCTTTTGTGTCTTCACTTTCAGTAGTTTATAGCTTCAATCTTCTCCAGAGGCCAAGCCACAAAATCCCATGCCAGTAGTGACCTTGTATGCAGCAGAGTCGGGAAACAGCGGCAGGTCCTCTGCTCTTGCCTTAGCCAGCAAAGGCACAGTGAGAGAAGGAGGTCTCCTCCCAGTTATCCTCCAATCTCAAGGACAGGCATTCAAGGGATTTCAAAACACCACCAGTTGATGGGGTCTTCATGCAAACCAGCTGCCTGGACAGGCTGTGCAAAGCCAAACTCTGGGCAATAGGACTGAAATGATTTCTTGGAAAGCAATGTGGACTTGCTGCTTCCCTGGAGCTGCTATGACTGCAGTACAGTGCCATGGATGCTGTAAGCAAATGGCAATTACCCTCAGTTTCAAAGCAGAGGTCATGGTCATTACTGCTAGGGATCATTTCTGGCCATGAACAATGCAGTAAATAATGTCCACCCAGCCCTCAAGTCCAGCACGAAAAGCACAGTGTCCGAGGTTTGATTTTCAAGATGCTCAGCCTTACCTGGGGACTGTAGTAGCTGTTTCCCGGTGGGGTTGCTCTCCTGCTTGTGCCAGAGAGCACTCATCTGTCCTGTGGAGACAGAGTTGCGTGGGCTTATGAAGATCACACAGTTTGGATTTCATGACTGCAAACATCTCCCGTCTCTGCAGCTGCAGGAGAGTGGGATGTATGCTCTCTTTCCATCTGGAAGGAGAGACTACCTGCTTGGCTCCTGTTGCAGCTGCCTGTGGAGAGGTTGGGCAGGGGGAACGTGTGAGGGCTTGCTGAGAGACTGGGTTGGCGGCTTGTACACTGGGGCCAAGCTGCCCCATGAGTGGCCAGAGCCTTTGGCTGAAAACTGAGGAGGAAACTGGAGCAGATGGTGGGCAGGAAAATAATGAATCCATCCAGGCAGGTGTCTGTGCACATGATTGTGTGTACATGTGAGGGGCTGAGGAACGTGTAAAGCCAGAAATGCATAGAAGCAAGCCCTCCAGGACATGTAGAACAGATTATAGTGCCTTTGATTTACTCTAAAGGAGATTTCCCAGTTATGCCATGGGGGAAAAGAAACATTGCTACTGTTATATGGTGACCAAGGTAAAAATGTGTTGATTTGCCACTGTTTTGGTCCAGAAAGCCTGAGTTGGTATAGTGTGATACTGAGTTTTGATCAATGGAGAGAAGATGATAAATGCATGAACACATCATACCACGGAGCAGTAACAGCTAGAAAGGACAAGGGAAGCATTCCTGTCTTTTCTGATGGTGGGAAGTGGGAAGCTCACTACAGACACACACAGTCAGAGATGTCATTTGTAATCGTCTTGCCCGTGGATGACAGTAATCATAAACAACCAGAGAATATGTATTTCTTTAGTCTTACACACAAATATTGCCTATTTTCTTTTCTGCATTTGCATATCCATTCCTTATCCTTTCATTCACAATTTCAACAGATAGGAAGGAAATTCTCACTCAAAATTCTTTGGTTTTACATAAAAAGCTAGACAGTCAATAATAATCACCTTCTTCAAAGCCAGTTTTATCAGCAGAAAGCTTGTGGAAGGAGGCAAAATTTACTTCTTTTTTTTGTTTGTTTGAGTCACAGTCTTATCTAATAAAAGCAAATTTCTTGAGTAACAGATTTGTAGAAATATGTTTTGATTGTTTCTTTGTGAGATTATTTCTCCCAATAGCCATCCTTAAGGTGGGAAGGAGCTGACCCACAGCATTCCTCATTCAGACTGTTCCTGCAGGTCTCTGGGAGTGGTGACCACTGTGTTGCTGTGAAGGTGCAAAGGACAGCTGAGGCTCTGGTCCGTTGCAGTGCTTGTGAGATACTTTATCAGAATATTTGGTGTTTTGGTTCTTTCTGAATACCAGCCAAGACAAGGCATCAGAAAGCACATGGATTTTTACAGCTTCTACCTATGCAGCTGAATTTTATTAATTAAACAATATTTTAGTAAGTTTTTAAACTAAAATATGTTCAAAATCCAAAATACTTTAAACCTTGACTTTCTTGAGTTGGTTTTTTTATGTTTTCAATAATTTTATTAAGATAGATTTCTGTCAGACTTGAGCCTGTTTCTGCCCAATTACCTCCCCTAGTCATGGTCCCTTCATTTTCATCTGGGTACCACTGTTTCCCATTCTGCTGCTTCTGATGTACCACTGTGAGCTGAACTAATTTATATGAGTGCTATGATTTCAGAACAGAAAACCGTTTTGAGTTAATTCAGAGGCTGACTCAGCAGCTTTCCAGAGGATTACTTAATTTAGAGACAGGGTCTGAATTCCCCATTCCCGAGATATTGAAAAGTCACAACCCTCTCACAGGTGATTCACTGCACCTCTCAGCCAAACCCAAAGGCTGCCTTTCCAAGCACTTGGGATGTTGATCAGTGTGACATCTGGCTTCTTTGAAAGTGCAGCAGACTCAGTTGAAAATATTTCTGGGCCAAGCCTACAAAAATGCTGAATTGCAGATAGCTACTGACCTTGCCCTCAGGACAACTGATGTAAAATACTAGTTTGGGACTTGTCTGTAGTGAAAATCCCACAATGAGGAAAAGAAAGAAACTGCTTCTGTCCCAACATTTGGTGGGATTATTGCTGCAGTGCTCTACAATGTGGCTCTCACCTCTCCTTGTCAAGTGGATGCCACAGACTCTAAATCAAGTAACATTACCCCTGACATCTTGGTTATTGTAGTACCAGACCAAAAGATTTATATTTTGCTCAGCATAAAGTAGTTACAGCTTGTCTGTGCTGAGGAGAAAGTCACAAGTGGAACTTGATGTCATTAAAAAAATTTCTTTCTCCTTAAATCAAACTCTGTTCATTATGGTGATTTAATTCAACCTATCTCTTGTCCTTACCACCTGCTGCTCAGAGATGCCTACTCAGCTTTCAGTTAGCAAAATAAATCTCTCTAGCAAGTCCCAACAGCATTTTCATGCTATCAAGGCAAAAATAGAGACTCTATTTGAAGAAATTCAACTTCACATATATCAGAAATATGAGGCCACCTCCTTCCAAACAACCAGCTAATTTTTACATTATATACTGAATATATATATTTAATCTCCTAATGGAAACACATTTGTAAGATTTGCAATGGCAAAACATATATACATATATACATCTCCCAGCTCATAGATGTATGAAACTGGAATGTATTTACTTGTCCCTTGTCAGTTCTATATAATCTTCTATATAATTTATCTTGAAGCCTGCTCTACTTGCAGTCAGTAGTAACCTATGCAGAAGTATCTGAGTACACCCACAGTAATTAAAAATTCTGCAGAAAGAAAATTTTTGAGTAGAGATAACATATTTAAACCCCAGGAACATCCATGCTTATGGACTCTGCATAAGTACATCTTCCTAAGAAAGGATCAGAGAGATATAAAGATTAAGGTTGAAAATTGACAAATTTGGACTAATTTTTTACAATTTGTCAACATCCAAATGTTTCCTGATTATCACCCTTTTTCTCCTTGTTGGGAATATGTGATAATAATTTAAAAAATGGAAGTAAATTGAAAAACTGAAAGAAGCCAGTGCATCAAATCTCTCCCAAATCCACACACACACACACACACACACACACACACACACATTCCTGCTTCTCGCCACCCATGCATTGTGTTTTCAAATTGGCCAAGACTTAGTTTACTAATCAAAAGATATGGCTCTCTGCTAAACTGTGATAAGACATGGTGTGGTGGTAAACCACATCTCTGTGTATAGAAAGTTCTTGAAACCATTACTGTGTTGGCATGGCTCATGCATTTTACAAGTATTAGGTCTGCAATGCAAGTTATGAGAGAAATCTCTTTTGGTTTGGAAAGTAATAAACATCTGGAGGAAAGGATGACCTTCTCTCTGAGAATTAATGACAAAATAAACAAACAGCCTAAACCACATGGAAAAATAACATATCTCTCTTGCATATGTGCTCTCCACTATAGGATATGTGTAAATGCATAAAAAATGATTGACCAGGTATGAAACAAATGTGTGTGTGTATCCCCCTTCCCTCCACTTTAATACAACATTAAGATTGAAAATATAATGATGAAACATCAAGAGGGTAATGGAATTATGTGCAATAAGCCACATGTGTTTCTAAATAAAAGATCTTGCCAGACAGTCTTGATTACATTTTATGATGGAGTTTTACCATTACTGGACAAAAGCAATGACGCAAAGGAAATATTCTGGGATTTTAGCAAAGTAAATGATAGGGTATCTCACACCAAAGAAAAATAATCAAAACTGGCCTGGAAATGAACATTGTCACATGGATTGAAAACTGGCTGGAGAGCTACAAACACAGAGCTATGAAGCATAACAAAACATCTAGTGGAGCAATCTCATGGGTGACTGGCCTTCAATTCATTCTTACAGAAAAGGGGGGTCTAACAGCCAGGAGCAGTGGTAGCCAACCTGCAGATTGGGGCAATATACTGCCCAGAATGAAGTATCTGGCCTACAGCCTGGTTTCTGCTGCCAGCTATCCTCAAAGTCCTCACAGCACAGGCAGGACATGAGCACCATGGAGAACAAATGACTAATGCTAGCAGTTATTCAGAAAGATGAACAAACAACAAACAGGGTTGAAATAAGGGAAAACAATTTTTTTTTATGCCTGGGAAAATATTCCTTGCTGTAGGTAACAGTAGAAAGCAAAGAGGGAGAAGTGATTACGAGGTAATAAAATTTTAACTTTGAGATCAAGCAAAAGCAAAATCCTTGGAGGTTTTCGAACCCCACCATCCTTTTCATCCCTCTTTCAGGGCAGCTAAGACACCAGTGACTTCGTATCAACCACAAATAATTCTACTGAGATGCACTTCATTTGTCGTTTTACATTTATCACCATCCTATGAAATTTTCTACAGTGTTGTGGGAGTATTTTACTCCAGTAGCTCTCTGGTCCCACTCATAAATGAACATTACTGATCAATATGAAAATGCTCACTGCAGTTGATAAAATGCTCTGGGATGTGTAAAATTACAGCGCTTTATGCAGAGAGCTGAGTGGCATGAGAGCCACGAAAGCTCCTGATTGGGATCATTTCCACTTGATAACAGCAACAACTAGTAGACAAAATGATACCCAATCCACATTGATCAATATATAGGCCAGAAAGAAAATAATTTTTATAATGGAAATCTTTCCACAATGCCATTTAGATATTAATTTAGCAGCAGGGTACTATCAATCCCTAACGTGGTATTTATTTTACTGTCAGACTTTATACTATTCAAAGCCCTGAGTAAAAGAAGGAGCTTTCAGTAATGACTGTTAGCTTTCTGGTGTGACTCTCTGGAAGAGCAAATCATTTGTTATCCTAAAATATTGGGGTGAAACATCATCATCAACTCTGTTTTCAGAGGGTTTGAAAGGGGAAGAGACAGGTGGGGCCTGCAATATTGTGGCATATCTTGGTTATTTAGCAAGTTAGTAAGTTTGCAAATGACCTCAATCTACTGGACAACATGAGGAGCTGGGGTTTAAGAGATGGGCTTTTACGATACGATTTAAAGACCTGACATTAATCCTTCAGGTCCAGACCTAGGAGGCACAGGAGCAGCTCCTACACTCTGCAAGCCACCACATCGCTTAGCAAAGCACCCACTGCATTTCCCCATGAAGTCCTGCAAGGCTGTAGCACAGCTTTGCATCTGCGCCCTGGTCTCCTCCCACTCACACAACTCTGGAAAGGGGTCTTACAGGAAAGGTGTCTTTCATGTGGGGTATGGAGCCTTTCACACTGCTGGAGTGGTCTGAAGGGGCTATGAGCAGATGAGAAGCAGCATGGCTGTGGTGCTTTGGGACCCATGCGGTAGAGCAGCCAGGGCTCTGGAATTTGCAGTGTAAACTATTCATGAGATGCAGTGGGGGATTTTTATTAGTCTGCCAATAGAAACTTTCGAACTAAAGAGAATGTGAGAGCTCTTGTACCGATGTAATTCCGAGGGCTTCCACTGATAATACTGGATGTTTGTAATGATTCATCAACCTCCTTTCTGGCACCAGCTCCTTCTCAGACACAGTGCTACCCCAGAGGTTTCATTAACATCAGATTATAAACCTCTGCTAAAGAAATATGATTTATGAGCATCTTGCATGTGAATGCAAAGGTGGAGGTTTCCTGGACCATTTTTAATGGATTTGCATTCAGGTGGAGAAGAAGGAAAGGTAAGCTAGGAAAGGCCTGGGCTGCTGAAACTTTGTGTGTGAAATAACCTTCCTCTAGCAGCTTTTTACTTTTCCTCATGGATCCAGTGAGGCAACTGTAAAATTATAACATCCAAAGAAAATTGCAAAGCATTAAATAAAGTGCAAAGCCAGAATATATTGTAGAATAAATGGATCATATGACATCAGTGTCAGCTCAACCTTTTGAAACCAGCAGAATTGTCCTGAGGACATAAAAACATGTGTCATTATGTCATACTGCAGAACACTGAAAATCCTGTAAAACCTAGACTGTACGTTTTTACACATTTTAATTTCACTTCATTGAAATGGATTTTTTGCTGCCTTGGTTACTGAAATTGGCCTGGTAAGCACATGACTTGGCCATACCCCATAATTCACTCATTTTTCTTGACAGGCCTCTCAGGATCAACAGTTTCCACTGACCTGTAAGAGCAAATCTCTTTAGTGCAGAATTAATCTGTGAACCTTGAATGGCAGCAGAATCAACATCATAGTCCTGTGATAACAATTTCAGGTTTCTTTTTAATAAATACCAGTGCTCTTCTTGACATTAATTTTAGGTTGTTTTGTGGTGGGGGGTGTTTTTGTTGTTGTTGTTTTGTGTTTTTCATGACCAAGTACACATCCTCACAGCCAACTATGTTTTGATAACTGCAAATACATAAAATGTGAAGCTGCTAGGCTTGCATACCGTCTCATGTCCCAAGAAGATAGTCCAGTAGCATCTAACAGTGATTATCTATGCCATATGTTTTATCTTCTCCTCAGGCTTGCCATTAGCTTATATCACAATTACTTTAAAATAATTATAAGGTGTTCTTATATTCAGGTTGTGTGCAAAATATGTAATGTGTGGCACTTCTACATTCTGACCCCATGCCTGAGAGTTCACTTGAGAGGAAACCCCACATGAGAAGTAGATCATCTAAGCGCAACATTTAAAAGCACCTTGGGGAAAAAGTCATGCTCCTTTAAGAAAAATAATGGCTTTCAGTGAAGGAATTTGAACATGCTTCACACTAATCAGTTCTTTCCCCCCCCCCCCAATCTATCCTATTAGCAGTTATAATTAATGCATACACAATATTTATGTTGCTATTTTTAGGCTGAGGGAAGATCCAGTTACTCCTTTGCCAAGGTGATACTGCTCCCTGCCCTGCTCACCAGGGGTTGGTGGCCCGGCAAAGTGGCCCTTAGGTGTCCTGTCCTCTCTGTGCAGGTGTCTGATGAGCTGTGAACATGTGATGATGTCCCTGACACCAACCCAGCAAAGCCGGTGCTGCTGCTGATCAGACACAAAGGGCTATGCCCACAAAGGGATGTGCCTCTGTTGTCTCCTTGTCCCCTTTTGCTCCATGTGGCATTTCTTGACTCAGCAGCTCTGCAGCTGCCAGGTCTACACCTCTTCCAACCCTTCCAGTCCTCTCTGCTGGTCCTCTGCCCCAAATCCTCTTCATTCATGATAATGAACTTTTTCAATCTTCCAGTAACTTGATGGAATTTTTTTTCCCAAATCCTTTAACCTTTTTTTCTCCCCGATTATTTTGTTTCCTTCTTTGTGATCTAAGAATTTAATTTTTAACAAAGTTTATGAAACAGTTTTTTGTTTTGAAGGATCTGGGATTTATGCAGAGATGTTGAAACTAGATGACCTTTAAAGTCCCTTCCAACCCAAACCACTCTATCATTCTATGATTACAGTAACAACCCCTTTTTTTTCTCCTCAGGTTCAAATCCTAAAAAAATTCAACCCAGGATTGTCCTACAGCTTAGCTTCTCACCCAAATGTATGCACCCCAGTAGCAATAACCTTTCTGTAAATATAAACTATTTTTGTAAAACATTAAGGTTGTGCTGCCAACCTCTTCATACCTCTCCCCACAGTTACATCTTTCTTTAGTTAATAAAAAAGTGGAGAAACATTTGGGTTGGAAGTGGGATGTGAACGGAAGAGAAACTTGTGCACATCATCCTTACAAACAAAACATATCCTGCTTTAGAAATTATGATAGAAAAGAAATGTACCAAATAGAAAGAATTCAGAAAACAAGACGAGGCAGTGGACTAGGAATCATTGAGTGCAAGGAAGGCTGAAGAATTTGGCATTGTTTAGTCTGGAAACAAAGTGGGGACATAGTGTCCAAATATGTAGAAGGTAGCTCTAAGGAGGAAAGAATAAACTCTGTTTATATCCCCTGGACTTAGGACAAGTTGCCATAAGCTTAACTGAGGAGGAGACGGTTTCAGCCAGCTCTCAGGGAAAATAGTTTCCAGTTGGGGGGACAATGCAAAGGCAGGCTCAAAAGGGAGTCCACATATCCCCATCACCCCTCATTTCTAAGAACAAGTTATCCAAAAGGCCTTGAGGAAAGACCCAGATAAAGCTGCTTGATGATGAGGTCAGATAGTCTTCTAAGGTCCTTCCTAAATCTGCTTCTTACAGTTACCATGCTGGAGTCAGGAACACTCCAAAACCGTTGCTTTTTTCCCTAAGATGTTAGGATGCTGGAAGTAGCACTTGAGAGGCAGAGTGCTTGTAATAGGAGCCTGGCAGAGACCTCGAGCACTGCTCTGCCTTGCTCCTGCTGGCTGCTCCTTTCCAGAAATTACACCCCCTTACATTGCAGTGAAAGTTAAACTACATTTGGAGGTCGACAGTCCTCATTGTCCATATCAGACAGAAGATCCAGGAATTTCAGCCCTCATTGTGCTGGGTTTCTATGTCAAGGGGGTTTTTTTGGAGGGGATGGGAAGGTGCTACAGGGGTGTCTTCTGCGAGAAGCTGCCAGAAGCTTCCCCCATGTCTGACAGAGCCAATGCCAGCTGGCTCCAAGACAGACCTGCCACTGGCCAGGGATGAGCCCATCAGCGATAGAGGAGAGTAATGGAGTGGCTTTGGTGGGCACTTGGCATCCCACCAGGGTCAATCCATCACACTCATATAACAGACCATTTAATCCGTAAATTGCTAGTGGTGCTGTTATGGCTGAGACAAGCAGGAGGACCAAGTCTACAACTACCTGAAAGGAGGTTGTAGCCAGGTGAGGGTCTCTTCTCCCAGGCAGCTATCAGTAAGACAAGAGGGTATGGTCTTAAGCTCTGCCAGGGGAGGTTTAGTTGGACATTAGGAGGAAATTTTTTACAGAGAGGGTAATCAGGCATTGGAATGGGCTGCCCAGGGAAGTGGTGGATTCTCTGTCCCTGGAGGTTTTTAAGATGAGATTGGATGTGGTACTGTCCTAGTTAGGACAGCTGAGACCAGTTCATCACTGGATGGGTGTAACCCAAAACCGTGTATTCTATAGCCTTCCATGCCATTTCCCAGAAACTGTTATCAATGAACCATTTACAGCATCTGCACATAGAGCCTGACTCCTCAGGCTATAAACTAGGTGCTAAGAGACCTGCGAGATAGGAGTTGCTCTTTTGTCCTCACACCCATTAAGGAACCCCCCGCCCTGAGGGAGGGACTGAGCATTCCTGCCTGAACTGGAGGATATATAATCTTGGAGTCTTGGGACCTTTGGAACCACTTGTGGGATCCAGAGGAAGACTGCAGATCACCGCTCTCAGACTGCATATCACCACTCTTGACTGGACTGCAACCACCACTTTTCAACCAGACTGCAGCCATCACTCTCGACCAGACTGCAACAGCACTCTCACCAACAGGTTTTCCCCTCTCCTTTCCTTTGGACTCAGGGGGCCCAATGAACATCACTCTGTTCATGCCCCAGGGTGCTGGGTTATATATTTGGGTTTTGTGGGTTAAAACCAATTGTTTCTCTGTATAATCGTACTTATTGTATTATTTTATTAAATTGTTATTCTGACTTATAATCTCTCTTTTGAGTTGAGTTCATTTCCCCTGCTGGTTTACCTTTAAACCAGCACAGGCACTTAGTGCCATGGTCTAGTAACCATGGTGGTAGTGGATCAAGGTTTGGACTTGATGATCTCAGAGGTCTTTTCCAACCTGTCTGATTCTATGATTCTATGATTCCTTGCTCCATGGAATGCAGTGAAATTTGGGCTCCTACCTTGGATTACAGAAGCTGAATATATGTATATCAGTTTATATGGAGTAATTCAATGCTGTACAAGAAAAATAGAGCTGTTTCCTCTTGGATCCCCAGTCAGTGGGAGGATGTCTAGCTCATTTTTTATTCATCTGAGTCACTTTTGAAAACATCCTAGTCTTTTGGTGAAAAATTTTGCAGTGTTATGAAAGGACAACTAAAAATCTTGCCCATCTTTTTTCTAATGTCTGTCATTCACAGCTTGACAGACCCACAAGCTATTAGGAAAAGGGAGTTCTCTATGGTGAATGGAAAATAGCAAATCTAGGGTGGGATCAGAAGTACAATCCAATCCATCATTATGTTAAAAACACAAACTGACAAAAAATACAGCACTCAGGGTTCTTAAACACACTAACAGTAAAAACTGTCTAGGTTATGAATTAGAGAGACAGATAAAGTGATGCCTGAACTGAATCCAGAGCAAAGATGATAATGTGATAACTTTTATGGATGAGTGTATGTTACACTCAAAAGGGTCCCCTGTTCATGGGAGTTTCCTTTGGGTTTCCTAAAGAGCCAATATCAACAGTCCACTTTCTGTTTCCCATAAATTTAAGTCCCATCAGCCATAAAACAAAGATGCTCTATTCTTAGTACAACCTCAGTAACTTCCCATTCTAGTTACTATAAACGTTCCTGTTATGAATGTATAATTCTCACTGGTCACTTATATGCCAACCTGACTCATGTTACCTAATTTATCACTCTGTGCCTCAAACCACTGAAGTGAAAACTTGGCTGTGAATACGGCCAATGCTTTGTGGAGCCCCAGGGAGCCTGTTGGCAACACCTGGCTCTAACACAAAAACCAGTGCAGGTTATTTATGATCGATGCTGATAACCACGTTTCTCAACTCTAACTTTGGGACAAACATCTGAAAACACCTCCTCATCAAATTTTAGGTGATAGAATGTCTTTTCTCAAGAATATGTCAAATATGAATAGAAACCAACCCTGATGCTGAAACCAACCCTGTGAGTGCTGTGGACCGTGGGTTTCCCAGGGGTCGAGAAGTGTGATGGGTACAGTGAGATCCTATAAGGCTCAAGCTTATACTGAAGAG
The DNA here is from genome assembly GCF_001715985.3 of Manacus vitellinus. Lineage (NCBI taxonomy): Eukaryota > Metazoa > Chordata > Aves > Passeriformes > Pipridae > Manacus > Manacus vitellinus. The sequence goes on along the minus strand of NW_021940208.1, from coordinate 13,155,824 downwards.
ATGTGTGTTCTGCACATATTTGAACACTTAGTAGAGGTTTCCTAAAGTCCACCTCCCTTCTCTTAAAGGTACCTGCCTTTTGTACTCAGGATTATGATGCAGTTTCAGTACTGTGTATTCCCACCACGACCCACCTAACTGAGAGCAAAGTTAAACCACTCCAGGCAGAAGTGCTCAGATTAAGTTCAGAAATGTTGCTCACAAAGGGAAGAGATTAGGCCTTATCTTAAATGAAATGCTATCCTTTCATGTCTAATACTTAGCTCCTATGTGAGGTCCCTTATGGAAGAATATCCAGTTACTGACTTTCAACTTTGCCTTGCAATTTGCAATTGAAAGACTGAATGCTGGACAAGGACCGTAAGAAAATCTTCAGTGCAGAGAAACCAAAAATAAACAATCTTATGAGAGGATTAATGTAAACAAAAGAAATAATGCATAAAAATAAGAAGCAAGATATAGGAAAAACAGGGAAAATATGAATGGTAGGAAAATTCAATGTCACTTGCTTATGGGAGGTGTTGATATTGGGCCATATAGACATTGAGATGCTTACACCAGCCATATTTGCTTGCAAGCATCGTAATGGTTTAACTACACCGATTATAAAATCAAAACTAATTAAATCAGAGCAATGTTTGCATGCAGGAAGCATGCTGCCCTTCAAAGGCAAACTTCCCTTTGATGCACTGGACTGAATTTCACAGAGCATATGTTATAAGGCTGAAGGGGATGTTAAGAATTGGTAGGATCATTGGTAGGCTGGGACATGAAAGTCTTCCCTCGTATTTTGGCAGCAGGTGTAGTCATGGGAGGATGGCTCTAAGTGGCCACAGTGGTGATTCCATGTGGAGCACCCAGCGTTGTGGAGCACCCAGTGCTGACTCTTCCAGTACTTGCACTCTATTTCTACAGCAGAGTTGTCAGCTGGGGTCCTTGTTCAATGTGCACACTTGTCCCTGCCATTGGAAACACGTCACCTGCTGCAAACTTGGACTCCACATTCACAAGGGACCACCTGTATTTCTGGGATAGAGTGGGTAGATCTTTGTTCATTTGATGAACTTTGACAGAACTGCCCAAGTGAGGTGTTGCTCAGCGCTTATGAAGCCTCTGAGGCAGAGCATCTGGCTCCAAAGGCCTTGCAAACTTTATAGCCTGGGAAGGGACTGAAGGGGGCAATTCCTATTAATGTGAACCTATCTGCACAAGCATTAATAACTGCTGTAGCCTGAATCCCAGGACATTCATGAATTCCACTTAGCAGCTACTCACACAGCATTAAACAGTTTTATTAGCAGGTTGCTATCAAAACAGAGGGGTAGGACTTGGTAGCTGGGCCACCTTCTGCCCAGACTCTCTGGAATCAGAGAGCACGGAGGATGCTCTCAGCTTAATACAACTTTTTTTGGAAAGGAGCAGCAGTAAACACTGTGAAGATGAGCAATGAAGGATTCACACTGTAGGGTAAAACCTGCCATTAAGAGCTCCTGTGCTGAGTTCCAGTTCCATTCCATCCGTCTTGTTCTCCTTCTCCAAGCTTTCCTTTCAGCTCAGCTTTTTTCCATCTGAGTAGCTCCAATCTGTCCAGGATATGGTCCTATTTTTAGCTGTCATGCATGAGAAGCATGAGATTCTAGGTACTGGGATATTAGAGATTTGTTGTATCAGATCTCATTGAAATACAACTGCCTCTGGAGTTTCTAATTCAGATCAACTTCATGTCTTTAATTGCATGGGGCACCTGTGAAGTTCATAAAATCAGTGTTCAGGCAAATGTACCCTTATGGGGCAGATTTGGTAGAATCACGTTTTTTAGTTCAAGTTAAGTACTGTTCACTCATTTATAGCCTCACATATTTCCTTGGATATCATAATTTTCTTGGAAGGGAATGTCTGCTAGTGCTAACGTGCTTGGAAAGCTCATAAAAACTGGAGGTAGAGGCAGCCTGTGTATCTTGCATTTGCTAACAGTTCACTCTGGGTTTCCCTAATGTGGCCAATTTACAGGGGTCACATTTCCACCTGGATGGGTTTGTCCATGAGTAATTCTCCTCTGTCTTGTGTACAAGCATGGTTTTCCTACAACACTTATATATTTCTCTGCCTCAATTTCCCCCCTGTCTCTCTGGTATTTTTCTTCACACAACACTGTGGCCAAGGCAACAGAAAGAAAACCTTTTAATGAACATGTATGTTATTTCCTGAGCTTTGTATGTCTTTTCTTGGGGGCAGGGCTCAAGCAGGATTTTAGCTAGTGGTGATGATGGTGCAGTTCAAGATTGCTTTGGTGCAATTATACACCTCATCTTTTCATTGTTCAGACCAACGGTGGGTCGGAACTGCCCAAGCAGATGTCAAAACCCTGACAGCACTGGTGTTATGAGAGGGAGCACCCAGTAGGTGCCCTATAGCCTGGTCAATGTCACAGTGTACCTGCTGTGTGCTGTGGGGTGGCAGGACCTGGGGTGGCTCGGGCAGCAGCAGCAGCTGCAGTCACATGGCTGGCCTGGCCCCACACCAGCCCATGGGGGAAATTCTGCATCCCTGGACAAGCAGTGAGGGAGACCTGGTGGTTATCCCATTGGGATTCTCTGCACAGAGGCAGGTTAAGCGTCAGGCAGAGGCAGTCCTGGGGATTCTGCACAGGCTGCAATGACATCCTGTCCCCAGCCTTGATCACTTCCCCAGTTTTCAAGGATCTCTCAAAATCCAGACAGAAATTAATTAACAAAGTCCTGGTCTGCCAGAAAGAAACTGTCGGTTAAGCTCTAAACAGTCTTTTGGGAAAACCTATTTTTCCTGTTTCCCATTTGGGTTTACTTGTTTTTACCCTTTGAGATTAATCACCATAAGACACTCACTGCCTGTGTCACACCAGAGGTCTCTTTACAGGCAAGGTGCCTCAGGCTGCCTGTACATTGCTACTGTACTCTGCATGCTCCCTCCTTGTCATTTGTGCTACAGCAAGAGGACGCAAGGCTTGTAAAACCCTGCTCTCTCCCAGTCACTCCTGCCAGTTCACATCTCCAGTGCTAAAATTCCCATCCATTTTTCTGGCAGAGCAGGTTAAGGAAAGGTATGGAAACATTGGCACCAGGGAAGAACTGAAGCTAACAAAAACATGCTGGCTGTATGTTTGCATATATGAACATATTTTTGCTTCAAAGAGAAGCAGCTTCTCCAGTCTTGGTCACCAAATAGCCAGACTTTAATCTATTTGCCCCTTCGAGTAGGTAAAAGAGTCAGTATTTAATGAAGAATGTAGCAAATGTGCTCAAGGTAGTAGATAAAAGAACACCCCTAAGCACGTGCGAGTATTTCTGAAAGCTTATGTAACATTTCCTTTGCAAAATAAACATATACATACAGCCCTGTTTCCAAAACGTCACTGAGAATATCATCACTTGCAAATGTTTTTGGAAAAGAGGCTGCCAAATCGCTAAATATATTCTGGGCTTTGAATAGACATTTCATACTGTTTCTTTTCTACCCTAATGAATCTTTTCTTAGCCCTCTCACAGAAGTTTGAAGACCTGTCTGGGGATAGCATCCCACTGGTTTGGGTGCTTGCAGCAGAAATTGGACTTGCCTCCCCATTTTATAGAGCTGGGTGCTGTGCCAGGGGAAGCCTATGATGCTGCTTGCTCTCCACTTGCTGCAAACCCCTCGAGGGACTTGGACTGTGGTGGAAGGAGGGGAAGGAAGAGAAACAGGGATGCAACTAAGGGGATGGGAGGAGCTGTGAGAGCACCGGGACAAGGTCTGCACCACATCTAGGGATGGGCGCCTGGAGCTGGCCTGACACCTGGCCCGTGCCAAGGCCCAGAGGTGCAAAAATCAGCTGACATAGTGGTTTTTCAGTCATGCTTTAAAAATTCAGAAGGCTTTTTTATACGCTGTTTTGCCTCAGTGATGAATGCCCATCTGTCTATAAATAAGGGCAGATACTAAGAATGTATCATTTCAAGGTTTTATACTTCAGCTGAAAGACTTTACAAATGCAACAAAGAAGAAATAGTGAAATTCATGACATGTTAACATACACAGTGCATGTAAACCTCTACCCTAACCATCCACTGCTCTTTCCCAAGGATATCAGGGGTAGACTGCTGGGTTTTCTGAAATCAGACACACAGGAGATATCTCCTGGTGGTCAGAGATATCTATGACTTTTTAATTGGTCAGCCAGAGTAAGAAGGAAAAGCCGAATCAGATCCACAAAACCCCTCTGAGGAAGCAGAATTACTCGCACTGCATCCCCGCCTTTAATATTTCATCTTTCCTTTACTTACATGATTTCATTGATTTGCAGAAATGAGGGTGCAAGCAGAGGGCAGATGCCCACATCAATCTCAACAAAGAGATCACTGAAGCACTATCACACGGACATGCTGAGCCTAAATAACCTGTCCAGGGTGGCTACATAAAGTGGAACCAAGTTAATTGTTTACTGCTGTTTCAGTACTATGTAGCAAGAGCCAACGCCACCAAGTTATGGAAGCAGCACATCAGTTTCTGCCTCCAGGAGGAGAACCAGCCTGGGTTCTCCAGATGAAAAGTAACCTTGTTAAAGCTGAAACAATTCCCACTCCAATTCACCACAGAGATGTAAAAACTCTTCTCGCAGAAGAAAAATGGTAGTTATGAAAAGCTGCACATGAGATGGCAGGATCTCTTTTTTCTGCTTTTTTTTTGTGATCAACGTGGGAGAAAATGCATGTAGAGTCTGTAACAGGTGGAAAGGCTGGAGATAAAACTTTCCCTCACAAAGTGTAGAAAGACAGGGTGAGAAAGAACCTCCTGGGTGACCAGGAGTAGCCCTTGCTGTTGAAGACACCATACTTAATGGGGATATACGAACACGACAGCTGCATCAAACCACCACCATTCACACACTTACACCTTCTGCTCCTGCCTGGCAGTGATACTCCACAACCTCCTCCTCTTAGGATCAGTACCATCAGGATGCTTTCTCTCCTTCTCCAGCTCAGATTTATTTATAGCCTACTTGCACCCATTTGTTCTTGAGCCGTCCATTAGTGTAATTAGTGGTTCCTCCTTGTTGTTCATGGCTTTCTGGAGCACGGCGGCATCCCCTGTGCTGCCACGGGACACCCACACGCACACCCGCACCAACCCGCTGCCTGCCCTCAGGTGGGGACCCTCCCGCGGGAGGGTTCTGGGGAGAGTGATGTCTCGTGGTGAACTGCGGGGAGGGACGATAGCTTTGGGACAGTGCAACACCCTCCTTAGCCCGGGACCCTTCAAGAGCTCCCCAGTGCCCTGACCCCGCACCACCCCATTCCCGGGATGCCCTCGCGCCTGCCGCCTCAGTAGCGAGCACGCGCAGGCGCGGCATTAGCGCGCGCCCACCACCAGGCGCTGTCGCGCCCCCAGCCTCACGGTCGCGCATGCGTATTCCCCACCGGCGCATCCAGGCCGCCTTTGTGCAGAGCGGGCCGAGACGGGGGGTGGCTGTGAGGGTGTGTCCCAGGGGGCGTGTCCCATAGAGGGGGGTGTCCGCCGCGGCGCGCCTGTCATGGTGCGGGTGTCCCGGGCGGGAGCGCGGCGGCGCGGGGCTGCATGGACTTGATGTCCCGCAACAGGAGCAGCCTCGGCCCGGGCGCTCGTCCTCGGTGAGCGGCGAGGGTCAGGGGCTTTCGCTGCGCGCTGACAGACAGAAGGTGAGGCGTCCTGGAAGACCACACGGGAAAGGCTGCCCGGCCCTCGCCACGGCCGGAGCCCCCCGCGGGGGGCACCGCGTGGCAAGCGCGGCCCATCGGGCGCTCCATCGCCGCACATCGCCCGGGTCCTGCACCGCCCGGCGGGACCGGGAACTGCCGGGGGAGCAGCGGGGCAAGCGGGGGCTGGGCGGGAAGGCTTGTGCTGGTGCCCGCGGGGAACTGGAGGTGCGGCGTGCCCAGTGGGGCTCGCGGGTCTCCGGTCGATAACCTAGGACATAAGCGGGTTGCTGCTGCACTAATCCCGGCGGCAAGGGGAGGCTGGTGCCTGGATGTCCGCGGTAGGTGAGGAACGCCGCTTCACAGCTGTCCCGGGGAGCTCGGGAAGGGTTTGCTGGATGGTGTTCGGTGGAGCCAGGGAGCTTTGCTGCATGAATTTCCCGGTGATCGGGCGCGGGGGATGTTGCTGCATGGATGTGCTGGGGCGACAAGAGTGTTTGCTGCATGGATGTCCTGGGGAGACCTAAAGGGAGCTTTGCTGTGTGGATGTCTGGAGGTTTTGCTGGGGAAAGGTTTGCAGAATGGTTATCCAGGGGATCTAAGAGGTATCTGCTGCGTGTGTGCCTGGGGAGAGCGAGGGGAGGGTTTGCTAGAGATAAGGATGTTTGCTGGCTGCTCTCACACGTGCTTTGTGCAAGAGACATATAGGAGGCTTCCTGAAGAAGCACCTTGCGCTAAATATATCACAATTGATGGCAGAAGAGCTTCATCCCATCTTCAAAACTGCTTGTAAAATCTGTTTGATGTCTCAAATCGCTTTTCAGCATCTGACACGATCGAGTGCAGAATGCTCCCTTCTGCGTACAGCCAAGCACTTGTTTCTGCCTTATACTTAAATGAAATGAGCAAGCTGTAATAACCACATTCTTCTCAATGTATAAAACATGAATTCTTTTTTTCTCCTTGGTTTAGCAAGTGCTGTAGTGTTTTTCTATCCAAAGAAGAGCTGGTGCTTTCCTGCCTTACCAATTTTGCCTCACAATGGTATTTAAATCTATGCACTGCCTTGTCTTTAGAGGTGCACTTCACAGGACTGCCAAATAGGCTGGCAGGATTAGAATGACTGGCCAGGCTACGGTGTCCTTTACTAAATCTGTCCACCTGGTGAATTTAGGATGCATGGTATTAGAGGCTGAGATTGTGTTCAATCCTGTGGCTAAGCAGTCATTGGGACTTTGCTGGCTATGGCACAGTGGTGCAGAAAGGAATCCTGATCCCTCTCCTGCTGATGTGTCTCTTAGGGCTGGGAAGTGATGCTCTATTTCCATGGGTTGTGTCCATGTGTGCTGTGTCCCACCAAGCCACATAGCTCTACAACCTGACTGCAGCCCTGGGGACCTCTTCTTATGACTGCTGCTGCCAGTGGTGAGATGGTTGCCTGGAGAGAGTTTGGCCAAGACTTCTACTACACCGCAGTTAATACCTGATTGCTTTCTGAAGTGGGTGTGTGATACACCTACACAGAGTGGTGGAGTACCTTGTGCTGCCCAGCTGGGCAAAATGATGCAGTAGATACTCACCCTCTCTGAGTACTGTGGTCTAATTTGAGATGGCTAAATGTGTGGCTTTGATTTTTATCAACCATTTCTTTCATTTTTACTGAAGACAGAGTACCATGTACCTTCCAACCTGGCAGAGCCCTGGTGCCAGGCACCCACCTGAAATGAGAAGTTATGTTCAAGTACTGTGAAGATGAACACTTTTTTCTTACAAGTTCTACTTCATAATTCAGCATTCTGAGGACAAATATTAATGGTAGCACTTGTGTATCCCATTCCTGCTCCAAAGAGCCCACAGTCAAAGGAATGCAGACCTTGTTTTTGCCAGTGCTGACAAGAGAGCGGGGATATTACTTTTTACGGATCTTGGCAGCCCTTTTGGAATTCCTCAGCTTGGAGGCACATGCAACAGGGGGACAGATGGAGATCCTCCTATGGAGAAGCAGCTTGAGACCCTGGCTGGGCCATGCAGCATATGGCAGCTTTGCACATCATGCACAACCGACACAGGCAGCCACCAACATCCAGCCAACTGCTCAGCTGCTTGTCCACGGCTGTGGTGCTCCCTTGAGACTACTAGCACACCACCTCTTTGTGCCTCTCTGTGGAAGAAGACTCCTACCTTTATGCATGTACAGCAGTGGGCTATTCCTAATTTTGCCTGAAGCTGGATCTCAGTGACAGTTCAAATATTTCTTTTACTACTTGGGTCCCATGGACTCTATGTATCCCTCTGTTTTGTCTTCCACTCAGTGCCAAAGCATCAAGTTTTTTTTACAATACAGAAAGTCTTTCTTGCTACCAGGGAGCTTACATTGTTTGTATTGGTTGCATACAGTTAAATGGAAGAATGTGATGGCAAGAAATCAGTTTTGATACTTGTGGCACAGCAATTTGTTTGCAAATATGTATTTAATATCAATTATTTTACTTTCTGGCAAAAAATATCTCCAAATATGTGACACTAAGTGACCACTGAACCTTTCTGCCTTTTTATTCTCCTGACTATACCTTTCTCAAATTAGCTGAGATTTGCTACATTGTTCTGTGGTTTTTGAACTCCTGCTTCATCTGCTGCTTGGCTGTCAAAACGAAGCTGAAAGATCACATGCTTGATCACACCATAGAACCAGAAGAGAGACAGAAAATATCTAGGGTTTTTCTCATGTATTTTGTATGACTATTTAAACTAATTTCCTGGAACCATTTCTTTTCCTTTTCTTGGCATGCGAAATGGTTTGCACTGCTAACCTACCTCACAGGCAGTGGGAGGTTCTCTCTATTAAATGCTTACAATGCACTCAAGGCACCCTGCTAAAAGGTGACATTGAAGTGCAGCGTTTTAGTTAATGCTTTTGGAAAATTCTGGACTAGATTCCCTCCTTTACTGGACTTACTGGAGTCACTGGACTATGTGTGGTTGACCTGCAGAGAAGTTTTGTATTGACTGTTTACCTTACTAACCATCATCATCATCATCATGGGTGGGCTTCGCGAACGAAGATTTGGGAAGGCTCTATCCACATTTGTTACAAGCACGCTGGTGGCTAATAAGGCCAGTACGAGATAGACATGTCCTATTACAAAGGGCACAGCAGAAAGACTCCTTAGGTGGTATATTCTGCAAGACACGATTCTTTCTGCGTTGTCTTTTCTCCTCAAGAGTGATCCTGCGTGTGTTCCCTAAGGAAGCAGCAGCGTTATAGATGGTGTGTCTCCAGGCCTACCAATTTGAGACCAGAGTAGACCAGTTATGTTGATCAATATGGCCAAGGCTGAGATGCTGCTTCAGAGAGCCCTTGTATCTTCGGGGCTCCTCTCTTGTAGCAGCCAGTGGCAAGTTCACCACAGAGCAAGATCTTAGGGAGGCAGTGGTCCTTCATTCCTTCATTCTTTCATTCCTTCATTCTTGAGACGTGTCCTGCCCAACGCAGCTGTGTTCTCAGCACCTTAGTAACCAATACCAATAAATTGATGCAACTCTGAAGTGGACTTAAGTAACATGAGTAAGAGTGATTATACAGATAGAGCTTATTTCTACAAATTTATCAAAACAAACTATGCAGCAGAGATGTCTTTTATATTGAGGTAACCATGTCAGCAGTAGCAGCTGTGGTCATTTAACCATATTTATAAGTTCCTGGTGTTTCACTTCTCTCTTCTTAGAGGGGCTAGATTCCAACCAACCCTGAATATTTTACACAAAACAGTATCTGGCAACAGAAGGAGTCACTCTTAGGATTTTTACTGCCTCCTTGAAGTTTTCAAGTAACTGCTTAAAATGTTTTGGGGGTCAGCAATTTTTAATATTTACTCCTACAATGTGTGCAAAAAAATAACCATTTTGCACACTTAGCAAATTAGTATTTATGGTTTGAGACTTGAAATAAGGTATTCCATCACCATAAAAATATGTTTCTTTGTGATTCTGATCACAAATACAGCAACAGTTTACTGGCAGGGAAAGGAGAGTTATAGTGTCCCCCAACAGTGTACTAAATGGATAAAATTCAGGCAAATTATTGGCATTGGAAGGGTAATGCTAGTCATACATAATCTTCATCCCTTTACTTGTCTCACTGTGCAAAAAAAGTATGTATTTCCCATTGTATTTGATGATACCTTGATCTCATGTTAGCTGTTCTCATGCCCCTATGTGTACATTTTTTAACATAAAGCTTCGTAAGCAGAGATTTCTTCTTCCTGCAATACTCTATCCTGCTTACTATGATCCTGGCTAAGGATCTGGTGGGTTGCTTCCAAAATCACACCTGGTAGTGCTGGAAATCTCAGATGTCCAGGACCACTTCTGACACTCGGACAATTCCTGTCATCCTGCAGATATATCCTGCAGCAATTTTATCTCTGATAAGGACCAAAAGAGACCTAATTTAATGAAATCATCCACCTAATTGGTCTTTAGGTTAAAATCACCTTGGCGACCTGTGCTGGATTATGGTAACTTACTGTTGTGATGTGCCTCCTGATACTACTTTAATTATGAGCACTCCTTCTCCTGTCTGTCCATGAGAGAAATGAAAATTATGCATAAAACAATGTGTTCTAATTCTTGATTTTCTCAGCCTTGGGGTTTTTTTGTCCCTCATGGTGGCAGTAGGAAAGAGAGGCACTTGACAGGTCGTGTAGGATCTAATACTCAAGAACTGCAGATGTCAAATTATTACCTGTTTACTTAATTTTGCTTGAATCTTCTCTCTCTGTTGTCTGTAAACTGCTCCTGAGAAAGCCTTACTGTACAAAAACCAGGGCAGAATTGTGTCCATGTGTTAACCTTCCTGCTTTTTGTCAGGCTTGAAGGGAAACTTTGGGCTTCATCAAAAAATACCATGGAGTCAGTGATCTGAGCACTATGAATCCGGTGAGCTGACTGTAGGACCCACAAGCAAAATATTCAGTGCTTCCCTCGTCTACATTTTTACTGGTCTTCGACATCTCCATCTTGTGATGTAGATGGATGAGATCTTTTGAAGACATCCATATCAGTGCTTCCAAAGATGTGCAACCTTTGGGAAGTAGTTGCAGAACATATCTTGCTCTTAGTTTCTTTTATCCATTTTTCTTTCTGCTCTGAGATGGCCTTCCATCTTCATCTTTGCTTTGCTCTCTAGCAGCTGCTGTTCCACAACGATGTGCTTTTGCTTCCACTGTGTTGATAGCTCTTTCCTCTTGTGAACCTGCAAATTTTTCCTCAATCATCCATCCAAAAATGGCTTTCTTTTTAGGAAAGTCCTTGTATAGTAAAACTATTCTGCCAGCATAAACAAAGGCACATAGTTTTGTCACCTGCTCTGCCTTTATGGTAAATGGTCTCTCTGTGGGACCTACGTCTCAACTGCCTGAGCCAGCAGTTCAAATGCAGTCATCTTCTCACCCTGCTTATGAGGGCCTGAGAATGTTATAGGTCAGTATAGGTCTATTTCTTGCTTTACGAAACTATAAGACATTCTTATTATTTTTGGTAATTTTAGACGACCCTACTCGGTGAGTCTAACAAATACTGGATTATAGTATGTAGGAAAAAATTATATATTGCCTCTCATAAGTGGCCCCGTGATACAGGGGAAAGAGTGATGCCCAGTTGTCCTGGAGTGCATTCTGAGGGTTGTTTTGATTTTTTGATTGAGGCTGTTAGCTGAACTTTGCCTCACAGTTTTTAGTAAGGATTTGTGTTCTGTGCTTTGGTTCATGTCTAGCTAAACCAGGAATGCATGCCACAGATATGGTTGGTTGCTCAGACAACAGGACCAGAGTTTGCATGGATGAAATTGTTCAGTTATTAACTCAGATACTTTTTTTAAAGAGTAGGCTTTGTTAAAATCAGACTTCCTTTCATTAGAAAAATAAATCAGTGAAAGGGAGAGCTTAGCCATTTGAGCCTCAGCTCAAGGCATTGGCACATCTGAGGGTTGTCCCTGTCAACCAGTTAAATGACCCAGGAGATGTCCCAGCCTTGACCCACTTCTGGAGTGAGCCTGTAAATCAGGGGCCTGAAATCCTTTAGTGTCTGACGAGGCTTTAACAAGGTTATCTGCACGTTGCTGAGGAGGCATTTCTGCAATGTTTACCTGTCAGTCAGGAACTAAATAATTTTTTCAACTATTTTGTATGAGTCTCTTAAATAGATATCAGGTAACATCATTTTCTCATCGTAAGCTCAAAACAATACAAGAAGACAATTGTTCCTGGTGTTACTGAGCTCACAGATTTGCTCGTTCCCTGTCCTTTGCTCAGGCAGCTAGAATAGGATTGAGATGATTAACTCAATTTTCTTGGTCACCTTAGTTTTCTTTTAAAGTCAGTGAAGGAAAAGTTCTCAGATAAGATGAACTGTGCCCTAAATGTGTCCTTTTCTCTCTCTTGTCTCAAAAAGGAGCACAGGGCAAATAGCTCAGGTGTGTGAGTCAGAGGCTGAGTGAGAGGAATCCTCCTGCACATGTCTGACCATTGCGTGGGTCAGGCATCTAAACCTGCCAACGTGGGCAGTGTGCTCCTGGGGAACCAGAGCACACAATCCCTGCCTTAGCCTGCCTGCTCCTATCTCCTGTATGGTTGCGGTAGCTGCTGCAGGGTGTCTGCTTATTGCATAGATTTTAACTCCTCTAAATACTTGAAAATATTACGTACACTATATATGTGTTACTTCAGTTATTTGCCCTCACAAAAAAAATAGCAAGTGCCAATAATTTTTTTTAATGCGTTCTTTAATTCACGCTCTGCAATTCTCTTTATAAGCGTGATATAGTTAAGTGATACATGTAATGTGCAAGACAGTTCCAGTTCTTTTGATCTCCTCATGAAGATGCTGCTCTATGATACCATTTTCACAGAATGGAAATCAATATCATAACTTGACAATATATTATTTTATGTAAATTCCATATAGTACCATTATTCACTGCAAGGCAGAATACTGGCAGTCAGGAATAGATTTTTCCTCCATCTGATGACTTGTGAGATACTTATGCAAGTTTTGCTGTAATCCCTAGAGTGTTCTGATTCTTGAGGAGGGATAGCATATTTTCAGCGATGGTTTGCAAGCTTATTGTCCTCAGCATGGTGGGCTGATCTGCTCATCACAGTTTATGAAACAGTGTTTCAGAGTGTAGGTGTGATCAATATCTGGTGTAAATTCATTCTTTTGAAATCTATAGGCCTGTGTCTGTTTATACCAGAAAGTGGCCAAATACTACTACCAGTCCAACAACTAATAATGCAAAACTTTTTTGTTTCTGTTAAAAAGCAGTCAAGACAACCACCACCAGAAATGCAGAAAATATGAAGTTAAACCTGAATCAGAAGGGAGAGGGCAGGAACTCAAGCTTTTGAATGTGAGGAAGACAAAAATAACTCTAGTTTGTCCTGTCTGATACAAGATTATCATCTTTGTGTTTAGCACACTGTAAACATTCATTATGGATACTGATTTTATGATACATTTCACATGGATGTGACTCAGCCAGCAAGTATGAGGATTTCTCTTGGTGTTGACCTTTCTAATATTTACATGAAAAAATGGGAGGTAATGGTGTGGGACGTATGTTGAGAAATGCTTCTGGGTCCCATACTTAGATAATTGGTCATTGCATCTCCTTTTGTTTCCAAACATCTGCTCTTACTACAGATGTTCAGGATGTATCTCCTCTTCTCCACATTGCCATCCTTGCATGTAAAGGCAGTGAAATTGAGGAGAGCAGGCATCTTGGTTCAACTTAACCAAAAACGAATTTATCCTCTTCCTTCTCAAAGTAAATGAATTTAAGTTGTCATGATGGTCACTTATTTTCTCTTCCCAAACTCTGTACATAGCAAAATAAAAACAAATCACCCCTTTCTGTCTGTAGTCAATGTCTCTGTGTAATGTTTTTATATGCATACAGCTGACCTGACTCACTTCAGTTTTGCAGTGATCCTTTTATGTTTTGAGGTGCTTTTTTTTTTCTCCTAAGATTTGCTTAATAGCTGTACTAAGATTTTGTCCAGAGAGGCTGTGGAATCTCATCCTTGGAGGTAATACAGACCTGGACTAGCGGTGGCTCAGAGCAGCCTGCTCAAATGGGTCTTGCTCTCAGCAAGTTCAGAGAGGCTGGATCACAGACTGCCTGGAATGTCTTCCAACAGATTTATCTGTGCCAGTTATTTGAGCTCTTATTAAATGTGCTGTAGTTCTAGACTTCACCTTTGTCTTCAGACATTTAAGTCAAGACTAGAATCTCACTGCCACAGGCACTATTCAGCACTGCTAACCCAAGCATGAAAAGAATTGCCATAATTGCCATAGATTTTAAAATGCTGCTTTCTTTTCAGACCTGAGAAGTCAAAGGAATTAAGATCTCTTTGAAAGTATACAAACTTTCACTGCATTTGCAGGACCTGAGATGTTCCAGTTTTTATCCCCCCAAAAACCACCTGCCCAATAATGAGTAAATTACAATACATTTCCCACTGGGAGTCAATGCTTTATATAAACTCCTAAAATCTGCTGGTTGTGTGAAATATGTGGCTGATCTTCTGTAGGATGTTCGACTGCATTGTTAAACAGGTTTCTTTTTGCCTTCATATTTGCAGCTATGCTTCTTTTAAAACTGCTAACAGCTTTTCAGATTTACTAGCAGTAAGACAAACTGATTTCATTCACTAGAAAAAATTAGCATATTTATTTGTTTGTTTATTTCAAATCTATCAAAAATGGGCATCCCTTTTGTTAGTAATCTGCTGTTACCCAGTTATAGTCTGATCTGAGACAGCTAAATATTCCCAGACTTAATTTATCAGTCTTGAGAAGGTTAATTTTTGATCAAATAGGGAGAAGGGGATAATTTTTAAAGGTGAATTGAAATTACATGGTTGAATTTATAACAATTGCTGCACAATAGCTATAACTGAGTATCTGACAAAACAAAGAAGCGTGCTTTACATAAATAAAGGGAGAACCAAAAAAAAATGACACAATAACAGATGCATTGCAGTGAATAAAAGAAATGTCCTTGTCAAAAGCAAGTAAAATAGTACTGTAGAGTTCAGTTTCTCCAAGGGGAGCACGCTGTGCACCTGCCCAAACAAAATGTGTGCCACATCCAGCACATACATTGGCAGAAGAATCAGTTGTTCTGACTGTTCTGACATATTTTTCCTGATAGTCAGTGGTTATTTTTAGGATGAAGGAAGAAAGTCATGCTTTGCGATTAGCTGAGAACAGAGACTTCATGACTGTTAAAGGTTCACCTGGTTTGCGGGTGGTGGCCAGGGTAGTGTAAGGGACCACTGCAGCATCGGATACTGCCCTCTTGGCATCTCAGGAGGAGTTTGACCCCAGTTCTTTTGTTCACCAGTTTATTCTGAAAAGTATTTAAGCTAAATAAGGTAACAATGACCCTTCTGGTGGAGGGTCAGTGAGAGGAGAGGTCAGGCACCTCGGCAGCAGGCTGCACAACCCGTTGAAGAGAGCAGCTCCAGGGTCAGGGCCAGGACTACTCAGTCCTGCTTCTGGCTGCAGGAGGGAGAGTGAATATGATGTGGTGAATACATTTGTGTTCAGGGAAATGTGTGGTTTTGTCTCCTGTGGGTGCTTTTGAAATTTTTTACCTCTGGGGAAAGCAGTATTGTTTGTTTGCTCAGTATTTTTATTGCAGTGTTCAACTTCACTGAACGGAAATCCATGCTCCCTTGTTAGCTACTGATATTTGCATCTCTTCCTTGTGCTTTGGTTTTTTTTTTCATGCCGCGTTCTCTGCCTTTGAGTGTCTCCTTTTTCTCAGTCTCTTCCTAGTTCTGTGCTAACAACTGTCCTGCCTCCCACTATCTTATTTTTCCCATACATAATCAGGAATGAAAAAACTGTCAGGATTGGCTACTGATAGGCAAGATATAATGTTCCAGCTAGATTAGCAGAGAAGGAAAATGCACTCATCTCTGAAGATTTGGAAAAGAAAAAGGTAGCCCAATATAGCACGTAAAGTTAGGTGCATAGATTCCAAACCTTAATTTATGGTAGATGTCAGATCTGACATAGAAATGTATGAAGCACTTGAAATTTAAGCCACTCTCTGAAAAACTGATAAATTTAAAGTACAATAAATTATTAAGGGACAAAAAGTGGTTGAGGACCATCTTTAGGTGTTTATTTCATGTGTGCAGTGTACCACAGATATCTGTGTATAGACACTAATAATCAGCTTTTCTTTATCACCGGCTTTCTGGTCATGCTCCTGTTTTTCTCAAAGGTGATATTTTACAACCATTTTCCCCCTCGAGGGTTTCTGATGGCAGTAACTCAGCCTTTTTCCCATAGTCTGAAATGGAAGTCTGGCTGCAACCATTCTGTATGCATGCAATTACTGTTCCAAATCTCACCTGTGGTTTCATTTTGTTTCTCTTTCCAATCAGAAAATGAAGAGTTTGGCCCAGAGACGCCAGTCTGCACCATCTTTGATCTTTGTCAAAGCACTTAGCAGATCTAGATCGGCCTCAAGGTGAGTCAGTGAGTTTTGCTTGCTGTACTGTTTTGTACTTTCTCAGGCTCATTCTCGAAACTTGAAATGTTTTTGAGTTATTGTCCACGCCGGGCTGTTGAACACAATTCATGCTGCTTGGTAGCTGTACAACTATAAAGCCTGCTGAAAGATGTGACAGAACTCTCATGGGTTTCCCCAGTGCTGCCACACTAAGCTGTTTGTACCCAAGTGGGTGGGCAAAGCTGCTCTGCAATTTGCAACTGGGCATGTGACATTTGGGCTGTTCAGTTGTAAATAGTTTGTGACTGGCTGTGAGTGCCTCCTGGGGAGGTGGCATGGGCAGAAGAAGATGTTCCCTGCTTTTTGCCTTGTATGCTTATGCAGTGCCAGGCATAACTCAGGATTGTTTATTGTGGAACTGTGCAATTTAATTTGAGCTAAGTTTCTTCTGTCATTGCCCGCTGAATGGTACAGGCTCTCCAGGGATCTGGAAGCACCTGCTGACTCAGGACAGTGCTGTGGACCAGGATCTGGTGATCAAGCCTTCTCCTGTCCAGTATTAGCACTTGTGGGGCTGAGCATGTGGGTGTTAAGCATTCAGCATTTTTTGTCCTTGTCCTCTGCCAGAATCAGCCATTCCTCCTCCCTCTGCCAATGTAAAGCTGCCATAGAAATGGGAATTTCTATGGAGCTAGTCCCCTGTCCAGCCCCAGCCCTGACCTGCCATTTGAACCACTCTGCATGCGTAACTTTTGTCTCCCTGCACTACAGTTCATTAGACTTTAAACTTACAAAATGTGTTTATCGAGAAGTGAACCATCTGGCAGGCTGTTAATGCTTCCAGCTGTGTATTGCTCTTTATGAAGAAATGTTATTGAGGGAAATTAGAGTATGGCTTTGTAAGGAATATTTTTTCCTACTCTGTGGTGTGTTAAGTAGTCAGTATATAAGAAGTCAGAGCTTTGGAAAGTTGTTTGTGTTTGATCTAACTAGTACCTGCTTTGATATCATGTAGAACTCCACAGTATTTCAGAAACCTGTGAAAGTACTCTGTGAAAAAAAATGAGAGTTGCAAAATAGGAGAGGCAAATTTCATTTGCCTGCTGGGGTTCAGACATTAACATTTTTCTTTAGTTCTGCTTTTTAATTTGTTTTATTGCCTGCTCCATAAGTATCAGAAATTGGAGATAGCTGGAGAGGCACCGAGTGTGATACACACTCAGTATGTGTGTTTTCACCTAAGAATTTTACGCTTTCTGAAGCGTAAATATGTCTTGCTTGTATAGCCCAGATCAGAATTATTTCTGGTTTGTGAAAGGACTTTTCTTTTAAGGCCAGTTGGCAGAAACTTTGTGGTGAAGAGGACTGTTGCCTTGTTCTGCAGTAAGAGCAATGCTTTGCCTACCTGACCGACCCTGCTGCTTTAATAACTGATGGATGCTGCCTCAATCATGTCTGTCCTCTGTCTGTGGCATGCAACAATTTAGCTGCTCCTGTTGAACTGAAGTCTGTGGCCTTTGTGAGAGGTATTGGTTGAAGTCTGAGGACCCTGAAGTCAGAGCAGGTGGTTTTGTAGCTTCAGAGTCTTTGAATTAGAGGGTGACACTTTGGATGGTGTTTATTATTGTTCACAGGAGCAGCAATTCTCACCTGTGCCTGACTTCCCTGTTTGGCTGTACAAAGCACATGCCTCTTCATCACTGAACTGATGGATGAGTTTGATCTTTCCACTCAGTTTGTTGTGTAAATGCTTAACTCTTGTGAAGTGCTTTCTCTGAAGGAGAGCTGAGAGCAACAAAATGACTTCTCATGTTTTCTAATCTCCTCCAAATGTTTTACCTCAGACCTGTCTCAGCTCTTAGTTCTCCTTCTTGTAGACACAGCCAGTCTGCAAAATCCATTATTCTTCTCTGGCAGTGAACCTTAATACTGGGACTCCATAACACTTACTTGTTAATGGTTGATTAATGACTTGTAGATAATAAAGCTCCTATCTGAAGTTAACAAACATCTGTGAGGGATTTATTTGAATGCTCTCACCTCAGCAGCTGGCTCACCTCAATATTTGTTGAAATTAATGAACAAGTGCAAAGTTTAAAAGGGCAGGAAATACTTAGAAGCCAAGTTGGTTTGTATTTTTATACCACTTTATATGTCAGGTGTCCCTGGTTTATATACAGAGCATTTTCATAAAATGCATTGGCATCTGCTTTGGACAGACTTACTTTGGGGCATTTTAAAGTTTATTAATACTATTTATTCAAAGAAACCATTGTGACATCTGGAGATGTCTATTTAGCATTCAGAGGATTAAGGATTTTGAGTAGTGATGTTGTTGTAGCTGTCATAAGGATGTGACCAAGGCAAGATGATCTAGCTGGAAATAGCAGAGGCTTGTTTTGTGCCATTGTCCTCTTATCAAGTCCTGAAAGAGAAGTAGATCTGAAAATCTTATGTGCTTAAAAGCTTGTCTTTGTTTTCTCCAGCTGTAGCGTTTGGTTTAATGAAAGTTCAGCCTTCCTTACAAATCTTACCTTAGCACATCAACCATATAAAGATAGATACAAGATATTTGACCTGCAAAAGAATTATGGAATGGCTGTGTGGCACATTGATGCATGGATGTCCAATCGTGCTGTAATCCCTGCCTCACTTGACTTGTACCTGCAGGCAGTAGAGGAACATAGTAAATAGTACAGCTATTATAGTGGAATTTGGGCCCTTACACCCAAGAGGTGAAAATATGGAGACTAGTCCATTGCTTCCTGTTCTTGTTTCTCTTCCTTTTTTTCTGCACAGCTTCTTTTTCATCACAAAATTGTGATGAATAGGCATGTAAGGACTGTTCCACATCATCGGATGTCCTCTTTGGAAGCACTTTAAGCAAAGTTATAGTAGAAATACACTGGAAAAGTAAGCTTTTGGTATTTTTCTCAGATACAGGAAAAGTTAATTTGATTGTTTACTCCATTAGTGTGTATGAAATCAGCAAAAGATTTGGGTTAGTTATATTTGGCCCTGGACCTGTTCTGCAGTTGTAATTTTCCTCTTAGTTTTTCTTGGTGTCCTTTAATGAAACCTGCACAGCTTAATGATATAGTTCAGTGCAACACAAATGACAGGCTTGAAACAGAAATGTCTGAGGCCTGGATTTAAAGCATCAGGTATTGTCATCTCAAAGTTAATATAGAATAATAAAGATTTGTTTCAAGTCAGATTTTCAGCCTTTGTTCTGCTGTCCCTCAAAACAATTTTCACTTGTGACAAAACCCAGGTTTTTGGTCTGTGTAGTCAGACTTCTGCTTCCATCTCAGATATTTCACTGGGACAGCCAAACTATGTGCTGCAGTCACTGGCAGCTTCCCCTATTCTATTGCACACCTGACCAGATCACTGAAAGTGATATTTTTACATGCTGAAATTTATTAATATAATTTCACAATTTCTGAGTCTGCACGACCATTTAGAGATCTGTGTCTCTACACAGTAAAGGTGTTAAAATACTAAAAATGAAACAACTCTTCTTTTACACCATGAAGCATATTTATGATGTTATTTTGGTGTAAACTGGAAGCAGAGGCTGTTCAGAAAAACCCTGAAGTATATTTTTAAAAGGTTTTCTGAACAAATTTCTAAAGAACCCCAAAAGGAAGGTCCTAAAATGTCATCCCTACCCAATTTTATTATGTGGCTTTTATGGTTGAAAAAGTGGAAGGTAAAAACTGAGGATTTCACAAGTTTCCAAGGTGTTTTCTCCCCTTTGCTATGTAGAAGTAGTGTTATGCCATTCACAGAGAGGCTGCTCTTCCTTCTCCCAGTGCACAGTAAGTGATTCTGGCATGTTATCTTCCAGAGGTCCTGTGCCAAAGGCTAAATATCCTAGATAACGAAGATCATATGTGTAATCTAGTAATACATTCCACTTGGCGCTAGTCAAATACAGAGTGTTCCCAGAGTCTTGGACATTGTGTTTTCAGGGTTTTAGTCAGAAGACATGTGGATGATCCAAGCTATGTGACTAGAAGAAGACAAAAATAGAGACTTTTAATAAATGTAAATTGCCAGAGGGCTTTTTTATAGGGAAGATGAGTATTTGGTGTTTCAGGCAAAACTGATTGCAGGGAGGAAGGGAATAAAAGCTCATTGCAAGCAACTAGCTTGTTAAGTAGATATTTCGGTTGCAATAATTTTGCTCATTCTTCAGTCACGTCCATGATAGTGAATAATTTTGCCTCACAGTGTGATTTCCTGAGGTGTGTTTGTTTGGTGAAGCTCAGCACCGGTGCACTATGGCACGGAGGGGTGGAGAAGGAGCACCTGCCCCTGCGCCTCACGCCGCAGCCGTTTTTACCGGCTGATACAGGACGAGGCCTTCATGAGGAAGAGGCTCCCCGCCCTGCTCCCTTGTCTGTCAATGCTGAGGTGGGTGTTGCTCTCACACAGCCCCACAGGCACCATGACAGAGTTTGTCAGAGTGAGATCAGAATCAGCGTGAATGGCACCCCCTGCCACGGTCACCACCTGTCAGGCAGAAGAGCGGCACCTTTGGCCAGGGCCGCCACAGCCGGGCTAGTCGATGGTGCCACTGCTGGTGGCTCATAGGGCATGGCTTAGGGTCACCCTGCTGCAGGGCACAGCCCTGGCATGGTGTGAG
This sequence comes from Manacus vitellinus, assembly GCF_001715985.3. NCBI lineage: Eukaryota > Metazoa > Chordata > Aves > Passeriformes > Pipridae > Manacus > Manacus vitellinus. Next base: position 13,134,955 of record NW_021940208.1, on the reverse strand, counting down.
ACAGGTGACACCTCGTGGCTGATTTTGAGGGGCTCTGAGGGGCGAAGGCTGTCATGCTGTGTGTGTGTGCCAGTTTCCATGTGTGTCGGTCTCTGTGTGTGCCGTACAGGTGTGGGGGTTTGCCTCCAGAGCAGCCAGCAGCAGGAAGGAGTGGACTCAGAACCAAGAGTGGGAGTTAACATGGACAGGTACTATTCCAGCCTGCTCCCATTCCAAATGCTGATGCCACAGTTTGGGTGGGAGGGGGTTCCCTTGAAGCTGCGAAGAGCAGGGAGGGGAGAAGCCAATGGGGCAAACGTTCACTTTACGCTGGTGCCTTCGGCAGCAGAGGCAGATTCCCTCTGTTTGGGGCAGTCAAGGCCATGCCCTGCCTTGGGGCTATTCCCTGGTGTGGACCACATCTGCCACACCAGTGATGGTGAGAGGGTGACTGGGATAGCAAGGGATGGGCAGGTAATGCTGGGCACTCACCCACACGACTGAAACGGCATCTCTAAAGCCTCCTCCTGTGCCCCCAGCCACCCAAAAGGTGTGGTCACAAGGGATGAGGCCTCTACGGCACCTTCATTGACCCTTAGAAGAGGCATGCCATGGAAGGAAGTCCTTGCAAGACAAGTCTTCCTGAAGCCACAGGGCTTGAGGTTTTTTGGGAAGCACAAGGGCTGTCACTGTTGTCAGAGTGGTCCTCCAAGATGAAAATCAAAGTGGCAGCACCTCCAGCCCTGTGTCCTCCACCCCTCATCTTACAGTATTTTGTCGGAGAGACTCAATACACTCAAAAATACAGAAGAGCTGTTTTATGAATCAAAGTAAGAAAAAGGACAAAATCCCACAAAATAGTTTCCCAATGTGAGGGATTGAATACAGTCACCACTCATTTTATCTTGATTTATGATACTTTTTCCACAAAGCTCCAGCTAGTCATCAATAAAGAGGGGAAATCCTATTCCTAAAGACTCAGTCAACAAAGCAAATGAAAAACTCTTTGCTTCTGGGTCTAATTTTTAGATTTAATTCACCCTTGAAACAGTTGATCAGAATTTTTAATAAATTTTTTTCATTTCACGAAAGGTTTTGATGTTTTAACATTTTATGCTTAGTCAGAATAGGCAGAAATTTCTTCATGAGAAATTTCCTGGATTTCTCCCCTCAGTATGTCATAAGGTAAGGATATATGAATTTGTAGAAAAATAGTGTTGGGGGGTTTCTTAATTGTTATTTTGTATCAAATTTCTATTCCTTTTTAATGGAACTGCACATAATTAAAAAAACTTGTGATGATATTGTACAAGTTGTCATTTTTATAGTATTTCTAATTCATGCTTGATTTAATCTAATTATGACACTGGAGTATTATTTCCTTAAACCATGTGCTTGAACACAAAACTTATTTTTACCTAATAGTAGCTGGGATAAAATTTTATTAACTGTTAACAAGGAACAAAACGAACTTTCTGAGGCCTCAAATGGCCTTTTAACTTAGAGATTCCTGTCCCTCTGCTGCGTTTTTTCTGTTTTGTTTTGAGTGTGTGTATGTGTACATATGTTGGTTTTTGACAAAACCCCCCAGTTCTTCATTTATGATGTAGAAACTGGCTTATAGTGATCTGAAGATTGAAATGAGCTGCAAATCCTAGAGATATGTTGCTTTTTTTATTAAATGGAAAGGACTAGAGGTAACCAGAAGGAAGCCTCGGAAGCAAGGTATTGAAGTTTAAATAAGGGATTAATTTTTCAATACGTGACTAATAGTTTAACACTAGTGCTTTAAACTGATTCCCTTTGGATAGAGTTTGTGACAGTTTTAAGATCAAGACAGTGAGAGGCACTGCTCATCATGATGAGTGCAGGGCTGTGCTTGTCCAGATGTCTCGGTGTCCACATGTGCTTTTGGCTGCAGACTGTTTTAAGGACTTTCTGGATTAGGCCTTGAGGTCTGGCAGAATGCAGCTGTTGTCCAACCATTGTGTATCCCTGATTTTAGACAACAAAATCTCCGCCAAATGACAGTCTGGCCAAGCAGTTTGGGCAGCAGCATACCTGAGGAAATCACAGACCAACTCCTTCAGACTGCTCTGTGATCATTTATCTTGTGTAAACAAGCAGAAAGGCTCTAATGATGTGAAGGCTGATATGCAGCCTCTGGTGCTCTCACCTCTGACAAGGGTCAGCATTAAATAGACATTGAACACTCTCCCCAGGCTGATACATATTGCTTCTCTTGGTCCAGCTGCTTCCTCGTGTACAAAGCTGCTGGTGAGGCATTGTAATCATATCATGGGAATAACAGTCTGTCTTTAGATCTCTTTTGTGCCAATGTCTTAAGTGTTTGAGTATCAGGGGCTAGATCCAATAAAGGATAATAAGCCTCAAGGGCAAGACATGGTAATAATTTCAGTACCTGAATCTAAAACCATGATTGAAAAAACATCGTCTCAGAGGCTTCCTGACCTCTCAAGTGCCTCTGTTCTTTAGATGCTCTCCTGCTGACCAGAGAGCTCCCAAACACCTGGAATTGTGCTTTTACGCATCCCAGTACAGCATGATTGCTGGCAGCACTGAACAGGTAACTACCATCATAAGGTGTAGGGATATTGGAAATCCTTTAATAGCTTTTTTCCACAGCTCAGATCACTGGCAGCACAGGAACCTCTGACTAACATACCTGAGTAGCTATGTAAAAAACTTGTTGAATAGGTAGGCAGATAGTTCAGAGTGTGAAACAGGTGCGTGTGGCTGCACAGCTATTCATAAGGAATCTGGGTCATTATGCTTGCAATAGCTGGCAACAGCAGGTATATCAAGTAATCTCTTCTCTGTAATAGGATAATTCCTGTGTTGTAGTATTAGTATTAAAATATAGTTTAAAGCCCTTGAGGCAAACCAAAGCCAGATTTGTTCCTGTTACAGCTGGGACAGGTGAAGTGACAGTCCTGTCTTCCATATGGCACCCATATTGGTCATCCCTCTTAAAGAAGTGATCCTTAAAAACTTAAGCCAGTACAAGGGCTGGGCAGATTCTCTCTTCCCGTCTGTGGTGGGGCTTTGTGAAGTTCATCCCACAGTGTCCCACAGTTCATAGAAACACAGAATCATAGGATGGCTTGTGTCGGAAGGGCCCTTGATGATCATCTAGTTCTAACCTTCCTGCTGTGGACAGGGACACCTTCCACTAGACCAGCCCCAATCCAACCCAGCCTTGAGTGCTTCTAGGGGTGGGGCATCCACAAGTTCTCTGGGCAACCTGTTCCAGTGCCTAGGAAATAATTTCAACTAATTATTCAACTAATAATTTCAACTAATTGAAACCTACCCTCTTCCAGTTGGAAGCCATTACCCTTTGTCCTGTCACTACATGACCTTGTAAATAGTCTCTCTTCATCTTTCTTGTAGGCTCCCTTCAGGTACTGGAAGGCTGCAATTAGGTCACCCCACAGCCTTCTCTTTTCTAGGATGAACTATTCCAATTCTCTCTTGTAGGATAGGTGCTCCATCCCTCTAATCATCTTGGTATCCCTCCTATGGACTTGCTCCAACTGGTCCATGTCCTTCCTGTGCAGAGGACCTCAGAACTGGATGCAGTACTCCAAGTGGGGTCTCATAAGAGCAGGGTAGAGGGGCAGAATCCCCTCCCTTGCCCTGCTGGCCATACTGCTTTTGATGCAGCCCAGGATACAATTGGCTTTCTGAGCTGAGTATACATTGCTGGCTCGTGTCAGTCTTTCATCCATGAGATCCCCCAAGTCCTTCTCCCCAGGGCTGCTCTCAGTGCTTCATCCCTCAGCCTGTATTGATATACTGTGGGTTGCCCTGACCCAGATGCAGCACCTTGCACTTGGCCTTGTTAAATCCCATGAGATTCCCGTGGGCCCACTTCTCAACCTTGTCCAGGTCCCTCTGGATGGCATCCCCTCCTTCAGGTTTGTCAACTGAACCACTCAGCTTGGTGTCATCTGCAAATTTGCTGAGGGTGCACTTGATCCCTTTGTCTGTGTCATTAATGAAAATATTAAATAATGCTGGTTCCAATACAGACCCCCGAGGGACACCACTTGTCGCTGATGTCCATTGTGACTGAGCCATTGACCACTACCTTCTGGATGCGACCATCCAATTTCTAATCCATCTGACAGTCCACCCATCAAATCCATCACTGCAATTTACAGAGAAGGATGTTGTGGAGGACCATGTCAAAGGCTTTACAGAAGTCCACTGACCCTGAGATTAGCTCAGTTGGTTAGAGCATGGTGCCAATAACAGTGAGGTTGTGGGTTTGATCCCCATATGGGCCATTCACTTAAGAGTTGGACTTGATGATCCTTGTGGGTTCCTTCCAACTCAGAATATTCTGTGATCTGTCCTTTCAGTTAGATTATATCCTTAGCTCTTCCCTTGTCTGCTGCTGTAATCACTCCATCGTAGAAGGCCACTACGTTGGTCAGGCAGGACTTGCCCTTGGTGAAGTCATGTTGCCTGTCTCAAATCACCACCATGTTCTCAATGTGCCTTAGAATAGCTTCCAGGAGGATCTGTTCCCTGATCTTCCCAGGCACAGAGGTCAGTTTGACAAGTTCTTAGTTCCCAGAGTCCTCTTTTCTACTCTTTTTAAAGATGGGTGCAATATTTCCCTTCTTCCACTCACCTGGGACTTCACCTGACTGCCATGACTTTTTGAATGTCATGGTGAGTGGCTTGGAAACTACATCAGCCAATTCCCTCAGGACTCTCGAATGCATCTCATCGGGTTTCATAGATTTATGTACATCCAGATTCCTCAGGTGGTCATAAGCCTGATCTTCTCTTAGAGTGAGAATCTCTTCTCCCTCAGTTCCCATCTTGCTGTCCATCCACTTGAGAGGTGTGGGAAGAGAACCACTGAAGACTGCCATTGAAGACTGAGGCAAAAGGCAGATGAGCCTTCTCCTCATCTGCTGTTACCAGTTTATCAGCATTGTTTATCAGGGGTGTGCTGGTTTAAAGGTAAACCAGCAGGGGAAATGAACTCAACTCAAAAGAGAGATTATAAGTCAGAATAACAGTTTAATAAAATAATACAATAAGTACAATTATACAGACAAACAATTGGTTTTAACCCACAAAACCCAAATATATAACCCAGCACCTTGGGGCATGAACAGAGTGGTGTTCTTTGGGCCCCTTGAGTCCAAAGGAAAAAGTGAGGGGAAAACCTGTTGGTGAGAGTGCTGTTGCAGTCTGGTCAAGAGTGGTGATTGCAGTCTGGTCAAAAGTGGTGATTGCAGTCTGGTTGAGGATGGTGGTCTCAGTCTGGTTGAGAGCGGTGATCTGCAGTCTTCCTCTGGATCCCACAAGTGGTAAAAAGTTTCCAAAACTCCAAGTTTATATATTCTCCAGTTCAGGCAGGAATGCTCAGTCCTTCCCTCAGAGCGGGGAATTGCATAAAAGGGTATGAGGATGCTCAGTCCTTCCCTCAGAGTGGGGAATTCCATAAAAGGGTATGAGGACAGGAACATCTTCCTATCTCGCAGGCCTCTATTGCTAACGATTTCTGGGAAATGGCATGGAAGGCTATAGAATACACAGTTTTGGCTTACACCCATACCATGATGAACTGGTCTCAGCTGTCCTAACTAGGACAGGGGGGAACCCCTTCTTTGGTTCCTTTCCTGGCTGACATACCTGTACAAGCCCTTCTTGTTATTCTTTGTGTCCCTTGCCAGGTCCAGTTCCAGCTTCGCCTTGGCCTTCCTCACACCATTCCTACACAAGTGAACTTCCTCTCTATACTCTTCCCAAGTTGCTGTTATGTTTTGGGGATACAGGCAGTGCTGGTCAGCAGTGGCTCCAATGACAGCTGTACTTTGTGGAAGGATAAAGCATGGTGAAGACAGGTAGCTGCAGACAATAGGACAGGCAGATACATGCAGGCTCATTAACAGCCATACACGATGGTCCCAAGGGATTTCTAAAGATGCTCACACCAATCTTTTCAGTTCATGTGCACATCAGCTTGAAATAACTTGTTTCTGTAGAGATCTGCAGCATGTCCTAGCTATTTTTGGTAGCCCAGAATTCCTGGCTTATTATATGACCTATGCTGAACTCTTGTAATACAGTTTGCAAGAAGATATATGTAAACCCCTTTTGACTAAAAGGTTAGCTTCATCCTTGAGGTAAGTCAAAAACAATGGAGTTGAGCTCGGCTTTTAAATGTCCCGATTGTAATTAACTGGGATTAAATGTCTCAGTTGCAATTACTGCTTCTCAAAAAAATTAAGGTAGAACAGAAACCTTATCCCTTCAGCCTACTAAAATAATACTTGATCCTTCTAATGGGACATGAGTGAACCTGAGATCCCAGAGTGCTTCCCTGTATCCCTCCTCAGAATGGGTAGGAAGAAGCTGTGTTGAAAGTAGCAAAAGTAGCCTGTGCCTCCAGACTTCTTGTAGGCCATGAGAAGCTCAAAAAAGTCCAGACAACAAGAGTGAGGAACTGCAGGGCTGGGGTGTTAAGTTTGGGGCTTTTCTTTGTCCTTTGTTTATCCTACCTTTTTCCTTTTTTTTTTTTTTTAAATTATTTTGCTTTTTTTCCCCCCAAAGGTCACTTTTTTGGTTAATCATTTTTTTTGAGTTTTTCTGTTTGCCTGAACAATGAAATCTCTGTTTGGATAGACAGTGCCTGGATTGCATTTCCCTGGTGCAACTGGGAAACTGAGTAACTCAAGGTGTTGCTACTATGTCAGTCAGTAAAAATGAGGGGGGGCTGCAGTGGTGAACAGGGGAACAATTATTCCAAAGGCCAAAAAACTTTTATTGACTTCTGCATGTGCATATGTCATCTCCTAAACCTCCCCCCTGCTCAAGGGGACTTGAACCAAAACCCCTTGAACTTGTTGATTGCTGTAAGAGCTATATAGCAGAACTGGAGGACACCCACACTGCAAGAGCTTTTCAATAGGATTTAAATAACTTGCACTAATTTATTTTCTGGTGGGAACAGGCAAAATATGACCAAAATGTGTGGTGCTAATTTATACCAATAGAGAATTTTGCCCTCATGCTAAATTTTCAGAGTAAACACCTTGCAGCTGTTTGTTAAAATAAAACAAAAAGCCTTGGAAGCAAACCAAACCACAAGCGTGTTTCCTGTCTCCAGCCTCCACACTGTAGTGCATATTTGCTCTGCGGAGAATATTGTCCTTTTGGCTATGTAAAAATTATTTAAGTGGAGCTTGTTTTCAGTTAAGCTGCCAAGCTTCCATCCTGAAATGTGCAAGGATTTTGTTTTAACGATGCATTTTACCCTACAGCTATGTGGTATTTTACTGCCAGACTACAGAAAAGTAATACAGTTACATGCCTCAACACCTGGAACATTTAATCATGTTATTCATCATAATAATTTTTATTATGTTTAATAAGATTTTGATATCATGCAGAGATTATACAAAACAATTTTTAGAATCCTATTATAATCTGCATTGGAATATTTTTTTCAATGTGTATTGTATTAAAATGAGTACATCGGGTTTTAGGAGCAGAGGAGTGGTATTCAATTTCTGAAATATGATACATAAAATATAGATAAACTGATTTCTGCCCTAAAATGTAAATTTGTCTATTTATCTGAGTAAAACTTGCTCCTAATTAATATTCATCTTCCTTCCATTGTCCAGGCTTCTGCTTGCCTTGCTAGTGCTGTAGAGAGGGTTGCAGCACATTTTGGTCTGCAGTCTCTGTGACCCTACTGGGACTCACTGCTTGGTCTTGGGTGCAGTATTTTCCGCTGTATCTTTCTGAGGTGCAGCTACTTGCACAGAGAAAGTGAGGACAGCCCTGCACTAGAGGCTGTGAACTGAAGCCAACGCATGCTCCAGGGCAGAGGGGTCTCTGTGAGATACACTAACCACAAGTTAAAATGTAGGGGTAAGGGGTGACTGCCTTGGATTTGTTCAAATACATTGCTTGGAAAAAAGAAGTTGCAACCGGTAAAGAACACTTATAAAGTAGAAGCAGGCATTTTAAAAGTTAGTAACTAATGCTCTTTGAAAAACCAAGCATTATCTCACTTACCTCATGGTACAAAAGCTACTGTACCCACAACAGTGATGGCCTAGGGGACTTTAACAGAGTGCTGCAGAAAATAGACTTGCTATTTCTGGAATGCTGCACTGTTTTCACAAAGTGCTGCTTCAACTGCATAAGATTTACCATAGATAACAGCAAGCAAACATGCCCAGCATCCTCAGAACGAAGCTCCCTTGGCATAGCAGGGATCAATTGACAGCAGATTTTCAGAAACAGGTTGGCAGCCCATGTGATTAAGACAGTTTTATGCTTGTCTATTCAAGTCTCCTCTATAAATAGTCAGTATAAGTTTACAATTGCATACTAACTTTGTGTTGGCCCATATCTTACCTACCACCTTCCTGGAACACGCTCCTATACTCCAAGCTTATACTTTTTTTGCTTACTTCCACCCTCTAGGTATAATTATTATTTATTACAATAAAGTGCCATATAAACTTAGATTAAATGCATATTCTGGATGATGAGGACTTGAAATGGGCAGATCCTGAGCATGTGGGTGACTCACTGAGGGCACTCACTGGCCATGTTTGGGAGGCAGTGACAGAAAGGAGTAGTTAGCACCTTTAAAAATGCACAAGATCTTTATATATATGTATATATATAAATATCTGCCAGTCTAAGTAGGGCTCTGAGCTGCAGATTGCTCTGTGTGGGTGATCCTTGTCTGCGTGTTGTCTAGTTTATGGTGAAAGGAGCTGTGAATGCCTGTCCATGAAGCCAATGGGGCTTTGCATGGTCATGCTGAACAGGTAGTGGGAATGGAGCAGGCTGGACTGAGCAAGTCATGGGAAATGGACATGACTGTTGGCATTCCTGTTTTCAGCTCCTTACTCCGTCTATAGATGGTTTGTGAGTTTGTGCCAAGCCAGAAGCCATGTCACAAGAACATCTCGAGCTAGATAGCATTAATGTGCAGAAACATGTAGTATCTATGTTTCTGCCCTTTTCCATCTACAACTTGTTTGAGCAAATGATTAAGAACCTACACAGGGCTTTGCTTGTTCCTCAGCTGTTTTTCAAAGATGAAGTCCCTTGCTGATAAACTTTGGAGGTAGGTCTGCTGTGTGTAATGCAGTTGTAGCCTCCTTTCTCTTCACAGCCCTTCTAGCATGGAGACTGAATCTTCAAGCCATATGCTTTAGTAAGCTGGCAACATGATAGAGGCTAAATTAATTGGGAGCTTGAAGAGGACCATCTCCATTGTCTTGTGTTCAGTCCCAAGCACGGACAGTTCTTTTCAGTGTACAAGAAAAGCTCTTCTTTCATTTTGTTTTTCACTCTTCTTTTTGCATACAGAATATGATGTTCTATGTGATGATTTTGTCAAAATCTGTGGTGATTTAGTCAAGTTGGCTAGAATATAGTGCAAGTCACATCCAAGTTATCATTTATAATGAAGTTTGATATATGTCAAAGTCCTGACAATCTTAACATTGCACTGTGGTGCACTATAAGTAGCTCTTCAAGGCAGATCAGTACTCACTGCTGTGTTAGAAGTTTGGGTTTTTTTTTTCATCTTATCTCATCTTTTTTGGTGAGCTCTTGCACACCACATTGGAGCTCTTTGCTTTTGGTTAGTTGAGGAATTGTTCTCAGTACTTTATTTAGTTAAGTATCTTGAATGCAAAACACCCTCTAGCTGTGCAATATGGGTAATATGTGTTAAAGGATTTCCAGCTGTAAACCATCTTGGCTCCCAAGCTCCAGTTAGCAGGACCTGCCCCATTAGCAAGCATCTATTAAGCTGTTATTGAAGTTCCTTCTCACAGGACTTTTAGGAGCTTAAGGATCTGAGTAGGAGGCACAGGAAAAAAGTGCAAATATTGTTACTCGATTTCCAATATAAGCTCTATTAAGAAAATGGAGGAACTTACCTTCTAGATCTGGCTTGCTTTTGGGGATGTCTCTAATGGTCACAAATCACATGTTGTCCCTGACTGATAATCCATTTTGGCAAAAATCCATAACGTGGGCTTAACTGTAGACATTTCTTACTGTGCAGATAGCTGCTGTTTCACTAGCCTTGAAAGGATGTGAGTAGCTCCTGCTTCTCTCAGTGGGTTGCTCTAGCCCAAAGCTGCGACTCAGTGATGGTAAAGTAAATGCTTTACTGAGAGACACTGAGGTTGAATATTCATTGACTTTATTATTCCTAAAAGATACATTGCACATTTTTTAGAGCCATTCAAAACTGGCCTTGGAGATATAGAAAATAAGTTCTGTTGTCTCTGAACACGGTGAGGAGGGTTGGCAGAGGTTCTGCTTGGTGGCTTTTCTAGCCTTTAGCCAAGAAAAGGTTAGATTTATGCTGCAAGCTCTGTGTGTAGGCACATTCGCTTCAACATCATCACAAATGAGTTGGATGCAGGACTTGAAGGTACACTAAGTTTGCCAATGACACTAAATTAGGAGAAGCTGTTGACTCCCTTGAAGGCAGGGAGGCCTGCAAGGACTGGGCAATCACCAACCACATAAAGTTCAATGAGGGAAAGTGCTGGATTCTGCACCTGGGATGGGGCAACCCCAGATGTATGTACAGACTGGGGAATGAGGGGCTGGAGAGCAACACTGTGGAAAGGGACTTGGGGGTCCTGGTTGATGGCAGGATATGTTGAATATGAGTCAGCAGTGCCCTGGGACCGTGTCCTGTGGGACATCAAAAGTAGTGTGGCCAGCATGTCGAGGGAGGTGATTCTGCCCCTCTGCTCTCCTCTGGTGAGATTCCACATGAAGTTCTGTGTCCAGCTCTGGGGTCCTCTGTACGGAAAGGACATAAACCTGTTGGACTGGGTCCAGAGGAGAGCCATGAAGATGATTAGACTGAAACACCTCTCCTGTGAGGAAAGGCTGAGAGAATTGGAACTGTTCAGCATGGAGAAGAGAAAGCTCCAGGAAGACCTTAGAGCAGTACCTAAAGGTGGCCTGTAAGAAAGGTTGCCTTGAGAGGTGTTAAGAGCCCCATGCCTGGAAAGATTCAAGGTCAGGTTGGTCAGTGTTCTGAGCAATCTGATGTGCTTGAAGATGTCCCTGCTCATTGTAGGGGGATGGGACTAGATGGCCTTTAAAGGTCAATTCCAACCCAAACTATTCTATGACTCTATGATTTGATTATCCTCCTGAGTCCCTTTCAACTCAGGATATTCTATGATTCTATGATTGATTCTATGAAAATTGGAAAGAGCTTCTACCCTTACTCAGGCTTCAGCACTGCTGGAGGCACGCAGTAGTTTTGCTTACAGAACACATGTGTGAAATTAATAAAGGCTATGTTGTTCACTGTAAGAGGAATTTGGAAAGGTATTACGTATGTGCGTTTGACAGTGCAGCCTCTCACGTGGCTGGGCTGACTCAGGTTTCAGCCTTTTGAATAGCTGCCATTTTACTATTCTGCTACTGAAAAGGTGGATTTCTCACCTACCTCTTGTGAAGGACTTCAGAGGTTAAAAAGGAAAATGGCATTTTATTTCAATAGGTATCAGTCATGTGGAGAGTGTTGGTGCTGCATCATAAGAGGAAATCGACTTCTGCGACTGCAACGATATCATCAGCGGAGAGAAGTTCTGGTAGAGAACAATAAATAAACCAAGGGAGTGAGGTTTATGATGGAGCATGAGCAGTCTCTGAGAGGGATGTCTTACAGCCGAGATACCTGCAATAGCTCATTCCAGCTGAGCCACCTCGGAACAGATTGTTCCCTTGAGGCATCTTATAGCTTAATCTAAATCATAGATAGGCTGAAGTAATCATCAACTGAAATCAGGGGAAAGCTTCCCATTGGCATAAATGACATTTGGATCACGGATTTAGTAACCGCTTAATGTGGGCTGTTAAACTCTCCTTAGGAAAGTATGATTTCTTTCATTGTTTTCACTACAAACAGAAAATAAAGCTGACATCTCCATTAACACCAAGAATAAACATTTTGTAGGTCATGCTGTTTAGGTATCAGTTTTATTGGAAACCCCAAGGAAGCTCTGCAGGGGAAAAAAGAAGTAATTTTTGTTCTTTATGGCTTTTGGTAAATACAGGATCGATGAAGTGAGCATTGATGTGTTTGCTTTCACACTGAATGCAGCTGGAATGTGTTTTTCAGTGTTTGGCTGACTAGTGTGGAATTCAATTTCATATATTTCACCTACAAAACTGAAGAGTTCTTTTAAATCATAGTGTCTTTTGAATAGGCACTAAATGCCTATTTTGATTAATTTGAAAAATAACAGGTGCAAAAATTTACCTTCTGAAAAAGCCAGGAGAGAAATCTTCAATTATCTTTACACTAATTTTAGCCAGTACAGTGATTTGAGTTTTTTTCTGAATAAGTCAAGAATATTTTGTAGATATCGTCAAACTACAAGAGTTTCTCCTTAGTTAAAATCCCACATAGCAATGTCAGTCTTCCGAAATAGTATTTTAGGAAAAACTGTCCACTTAAGACTAGCATTTTACAATGGCAATGCCATCAAAACATCAGTGTCAGCCTTGCCTCTACACAAAATGGAACATGACTGATTGCTGGCTGTGCAGGATCCCCGTCTATCCCCATTATTCAGGAATCAGTTCACAGTTCCTTCTTAACAAACCTGAGTGATGGCTTTTTTTCCTGCCAAACTGGAAAGATGTTGCTTTGTGGGATTTTTACATGTGTTAATCATAAAGTGACTTTTAGGGAAATATAGCGAAGGCAGAGAGAGCCCTATATTGCTGACTTATTTTTAAATTATATCAGAAATCACATTGAGTTAAGTACAGAGTTTTGCCTAACTCTGTTAAAAGGAATTTTCAGAGAATCAGTATTTGTGTACTTAGCACTTTTTCAAAACTAGACTCGTTTAGTGGCCAGAAAAATCATTGAGCCAGTAAAAACTGAACTGCAGAAATTCCTCTCTCACATGAATCCCTATGCCCAAGGATATTGCTGATCTGCATTTTGTTCAATGTAACAACACTTGGTTTCATTCATGTCTTGTAACAATGGAACATTAATTGAGAGGATCAAAAGCATGCTTTCCAAACAACATTTTTGGCACTGCTGACATGAATTTCCTCCATGTTTCTTGTTCCTGAGGCCTTAAAAGATTCTGGATGAATTAATGACTTTGATTTTTTTTTCCCCTTTGTTTCTAAGGAAGAAAATATTTTTCTTTTTTTTTTTTTTTTTAATAAGGCTTATCAGGTAAACCCTAATATTAGAGTATGTAAGAGTGCTTTAGAGTTCAGATGACAGATGTGCTTGAAAGGCACTGGGTCAAAACACAGTTCAATTTGCTTGACCCTACTGGCATTACTAAACCTACTACACCTTCATTTGCATACCTATATGAAAAAGATTTTGCTTAGTTTAATTTGAGGGGTTCCTGGGCTTACAAATCAGGATGTAGAAAATACACAAACAGGAATAATGAAACAGAGTAGCCTATATGGAGACAGCAAAGCCTGACCCTATGATTTTAAGAATGCTTCTGCTAACTTAGTTACAGCAGTGTAACATGGAGAGGGCTTTCCTGGCTGTTGTTGGTACTGGGTTCAAATACAAGTGACTATATCACTGACTTAATCTTTGAGGTAAGGACCATGGATGGCTTTCACGCAGGTCAATTCATCATCATTCCTGATTTCTGCTTAAGTTTCTGTGCTGAGCACTGCTAAGGAGTTAAAGAAATGGAGTCCTGGTTGCCTAACACTCACCATTGAACTGGTGAATTGGTGAATTCCCATCCCATTGAAGTGGAAGGGTAGAAGAGGTGCTCGTTGTTCCCCTAATTCCTGTTGCTGGCCACACAGCATGTATCACTGTTGTACAGTGATACATGATCCTTTCCAAAACTCCTTTCTCTGCTTTAACCTCCACACTCCTAAACACCCCTTCTGCTTCTTTCTCTCTCCCCTGAAGGGGTATGTAATGAAAGACATGATTAAGACATAGTTTAAGACAAAATAAGTTGAGGAATTCTTTCAAAAATTCAGATTCCCATCCAGAAAGGGGAATGCAAGGCCAAACAAGGCTCTTCCCAGCAGGCAGAGATCCTCACCGGCTCCTTACACATCAATGAAAATGTGTCCTGCTAATGTAGGCCAATCTCAGAGCTTATCCTTTCTCTCCCAGCTGTCAGGATTTCCTAAATAATTTCCTTCATAATCCAGCCACAAGTATCAAGGAGAGGAGGGTTGTGGGTCATCTAGGCTCTAAGAGAGGCACAAGAAGGTTTATGACCTTCTTTGAAGGTTTTCTCTGCTCACTCTTGTTTTCTTTCATTTCCTTCCTAATTCGTTTTGTGACTTTCACTGTATGAGTTCCATTTCTTCTCCCAACAAAGTCATTAGGTGTTTGTCATTCATTCCAGTGGGGCCAGGAATAAACTAGAATTGCAAAGCTGTTCACTTCAGCCTGTCCTTGCCAAGCTGATCCCGCCAAGTGTTAGCTTAATTTTTTTTTTTAAGAAGAAAAAATAATACATTTTAATAAAAATTGAACTGACCCATTTTACCAAAGGGAAGTGGTTCACTTGGAGGCATCTTTAGGGAAAGCAAATAACTAGAAAGCTGTATTTTAAAATCATGAGTAAAGATACTGATGGGTCCTGGTTTTAATCCAGAAATTCATTATTTAAGGTCCACCAGAGTTTAAGAGACCCAGGTTCAGTTCTCACACTTTCCTGTAAGAATTGGAAGCCACGTCTCTGGCTTTCAAAGGGAGAGCCTGACCTGCAACAAGCATCTAGTGAGCCCTAGAGAAGGAGTGTCATCCTCTCAGACCCTCACAGTCATTCGGTTCGGCTCCATATAAATAGTCATTTGTTAGAGCAAGACTCAGAAATGAAGGATATCCTGTTTGGGTGAGTGAGCTGACCATCATGCTAGGGAAACTCTATTTCTGCTTCAGTAACTATTCCACTACTTTATGGAGAACAGGAGGGGTTGAGAGAATCATGTCACCACCTTGGGCTATAAACTCTGCAATACCTCCTTAGAAAAGATCAGTGTCTTCCAGGAGACAGTCTGATTTTTTTCCCTATAGACCTGGGTTTGGATTACCCAGCAGACTTAGACAAGCATAGCTCTGGTCACACAACCAAAACGTGGAACAGGAGCTTACTTCAATGTTTGTGGATTGTATGCTGGGAGAGAGAAAGGCCGAGCAGCCTTGTCTCACGTTGCATCTAGTACATGGTCTGTCTCTAGCAAGGTTCGGTTACACCTTATGTTTGTCCTTGGTTGGAACACTTTCTATAAATCACTTTTAACCCTGAATATGAGTCCTATTCTGAGCAAGGTGTTTGTGCAGTTATCTGTTCATCATGCATATGTCTCCTCTCTTTTTGGAGAGCCTACAGAAGGTGAAGTATTTTGTCTAAGACTTAAATACAAAGGGAAGCGAATAAAAAAAGATAAAATGTCTAAATTATTGTCCTTTGCTAAATGCTAGATGTGGTTAGGCTGTAAAAGATTCAGTGAAGACAGTCCCTAATAGATTTTCTGTCAGAATCTGACTGCTGAATTATCCTCTTAGTCCCTTTCACCTTTCACTGAAATGTGGTCAAATAAATTGCTTTTTGACAGCAGATATGGGAATTCACTGCCTGGTTCTCAGTTTACAGGCAACTGGCTGATTTGATTTTCTTTATCCCATTTATTTTATTTCCTTTTTCAGGGAAGGCTGCTTGTCCCCCATCAGCCCAGAGGCATGGCCTCTTGTGCAGTCTTTCATATGCCACAACCGAACGTTCATCCTGGATGGCCATGTGCAGCTGAAGACAAGTCTGCAAACCCAGGAGCGACACCTTTTTCTCTTCACAGACATTCTGGTTGTTGCCAAGTCCAAGTGAGTATGGCCCGTAGCCATAGAGGAATTCCAGGATGCAACATTTTAAGGAAGTATCAGATGTTCTTTGATGTATTGCTTGCATTGTGTAGTCTTCTCTGCTCTGGGAGTGCAGTGTCACAGAAGAGACTCACTGGTGCTCGGCTATGTCTGTTGTGCTACCTTCAACTTGTCATGTTTTAGACAGGGCATCTTCAGTCCCATGGGATGTGCATAACACCACTTGTGGGGTTAGAGGTCTTAACCCTTACCTGGAAGCTGCTTTGGATACACATCAGTGATGAGCAGCTGTATGAAAATAGAGATTGCAGATGGCATTACGGTGTATGTCTCTGCAGTTTGTCCTGTGCATGGGGAAGGGGAAGCGATGCTGGGCAGTCTGGGTAGTGTTCATGTGTAATCAGGCTTGCTGCTGAGCTCTGATTATTCACTCTACCATTCACAATTAAATCACATTTACAAGCTGTGTCTAGCATGCCAGCTTCATGCAGCATTTGTGGTTTAAGGCAGTTTTAGAGGGTGCTTTCACTTGTTGTTATGGGTTATGGGGAAATAATAAAAAATCCTGATGTAGCTTCACTCTCTGTAAGGCACTGTGTTGTGGTTTCACAGGGTGGGCAATCTCAGTATGAATCCTGGGCTTTTGCAATGTGTCATTTCGCTTAAGCAATTGTTTCAGGGGCTTCTGGGAAAAGCCAGAAGAAATCTGTGTTTTCTGTAGAAATCTGAGCCGTGTCTGTTTGAATCACACATGGTAAACATAACCCTCCCAGCTGAACTCCCTCACTTGATGTGGTGTGACAACACAGAGGATGTTTTACACAAAACATGTTCCACTATGGGTGGGTGGTGAACGTAAGGATATTTAGGGGAAATCTTGCTATTCTACCAGCAGTAGCAATAACAACATTGTTACTGTATTGACTTATGTTTGTTGCTTGTTTAGAGTGGAATTCACCTCACCTGATTTCAGCTTTAAAACGTGAACTATTTGCAACTTACCCAGGTTTCTAGGCCCCTCTTACAGTCACTGAGGCAAAACCAGCACCTTAATGCAGCAAACTCACCTGGAGCTGAAAGAGTGTCGATAGTGGGTGAGGAGAGTCAGGTTCTTGGGGGTCTCTCACTCCATACACTGGCTATCCAGCATAGCGTAGCTCCTAAATTGTAGACGACTGAAGTCAGAAGGGGTAAATCCCTCCCACCCTGGTCAGCATGCTGAGCAGAAGCTATGTTACAGCCCCAAGCTGAGCTGCACATTACTGCAGGTTTGACTGGGTCCCAATGGGACTATTTGCATAGGAAAGCACTACTCAGTGTAACTGCACAAAACCCTGGTCCCCAGGGAGTAATAACAGCTCTTACAGCATGTGATTTAATGTGGAGCAGGGACTGCAATGTTTGAGAAAGGTGGAAGAGAACAAATTGTGCTTTTGCATGTGAAAAAGGAAGGGGGGCAAGTCTTTGCTAGAAATGGTAAAAATAGTATTTTAAGTGATATTACTTCATGTATTTTGAAGATCTAATTGGGATGTTCTCTTTACAGCTGCTCTGTCAGCAATTAATGCATCAGAGCTGTCACTAATGAATACTACTTACAGCATTTTTAAAGCTGTCTTACCAGTGTTGGTTCCTAGAAGGAAGACCTGAGCGTGTGTATTGCTATGTGGCCGTGACTGTTGATTGCTATTGACTTTTTAATAGCCTGGTGCAGAGTCAAAGCAGTCAGACCAGGACAGAGTTAATGATGCAGTTGAATCTGACTTAACTACAGAATTATTCCTTGTGAAAGTGCTAAAAATTTGTAATACTCTTTTTGTCTTAAGTAGTTTTTTGGCTTGAGGCATATGAACCCCTACATTATCTTCAGTACAGCTCAGTGCTGTGCTCGTGTCAGCTCAGCTGCAGGTAGCCAGTAACTGTACAAAGGGAGCTCATGTGTAATTAGTCTTCGTATGATCAGCAAACAAGTTTTTCCTAAAGAGAGCAACAAGTATCTTGTGTCCTCTGAGCTTGCTGAGTAAAGTACTGTATAGCACTGAGCTCCTCCTTAAAGGCAGCCAGTTGGCATTGCTCCCATGGAAATTCGTGAGGAATAAATCCTCTCCACAACCGGTCCATGTATGACTTTGGACAAGGGGCCTCTAGGTTCATTTTTTGCTACTTTCTAATAATTTCTGAAATGTAGACTGTTATGTTTTCTGATCGTGCATTATACCAGCTTATAAAAAATAAGAATAATACTCACATGTTGTGCTCCTCTGCTGCCCTGTCCTTCACTGCCTTCACATGGGGATTAAGTCACAAATGAATTGATTGAAAGAGTTTTTCTCACTAAATCAAAGTTATGTATGTAAAATATTATATACTCTTTTCTATATATTGATTAGATTTCTTACAGAGAGCATGTGTTTTTATTTGGCAGAGTAAATACTTCAAGGATCTGTCAATTCAATTATGAAGGTTTCTTATGTAAATTTTTGTGTGGAAGGCACAGAGAAATGATTTCCTCTTTCTCCTTTGTAATATGCACCTGTGTATATACACATACCTTTTAAGGTTATTTTCCCAACATGTCTGGACATAGAAATTAATGGTTGAGTGCATACATGGAATTATGGTAGCAGTCTCACAGTAGATCCATTAATGCTTTTGTCGGAGGGTCCTATTAAGGAGATTAGCAAATCCAGTGAGAAGTTAATCTTCCATCTGTTATTGGTTGCAAAGTGTCCAGTTACAAGCAAAAGGAACTGCAAGTGCCCTGCATGGAGTGCATCAATACCAACACCATTGATGTTCATGATTTTTCTGTTGATTTCAGTGGACTTGAGATCTGCCTGATGTTTACAGTAACGTTTGCTAGGGGACTTCCTTAAAAATATATACAATATTAATTAGATTTTAGTCTGGCCATTTTTAAAACATTCAGTCATGCTGCTTCCTTAGTCAGCAATGATATATTCATTTTTAGAGGTAATGCTCTGGCACTTAAGTAGAAGGCCCACTTTTCACAAATACTGAGAACCCATGGATTGCATAAAGGACATGGCAGATAGGGATAAAAATATACTTCAGGCTCTTTAGATGTTAATGAAGGCTACTGCTTCAGTGCCTCTGGAAACCAGGCCACTTGAATACTGATAATAGCTGAAAGCTGTGACTAGGCATGGCAAAAAGGGTAAGAACATACATCAAGCATGATTGGAGAACATCCTTGTGCTTCTGCCAACACCCTGCTGACACCTGCTACTGGCACTGTAGGGATCTGGCTTTACGAACTGTAAATATTAAAAAAGTGAAACAGCATGTAGAGTGTTCACTGTACTGGGTAATGGGAAAAAAAAGTTAGGGAGGGTCAACAGATTGATTCGGTGGTGTAAGACCAGACATCCATTTATTAACATCTACATTAGAATTCACAGCTGTATTTTTTGTAAATCTACGTTTTCACAGTTCATCCTGTGGTCAGTCAGAATACAGTTAGTTTTGTATTCTTGACAGACCTTACTTGTTGCATCATAAACTAATTTTTAACAAGCATGCTGAAACATTCTCCTGTACTTTAAGTTTGTCTTTGATTGGGTAGCAGAACATAATATAGTGAAGAGAGGTGAAATGTTCAGCTGATCAGGAAACACTATGATCTTAGTTTAGCTGAACATAGTGTTTAGCTTTTAGTTTAAAAAATACAGGAACTTCAGATGGTATTTTACAGTATTTTATGACAATCAAATTGAAATGTATCTTTTTACCAGATTTGATATACACTGACAGTCCTTTCTTGCCCAACACTGCGAGCATTGCTGCACACCATCTCGCCACCCATGTTAGTACAATGTCAGCTGGAAACCTCAGACAGTCAGGATTCAGCTGACTGCAAGTTCACCTATGTCCTCTTGAAAGCCACAAGGTTCAAGTACTTTTGTGTTTCCGAGTGTATTAGTTCAGTCTGTTCTAAGTCAAATACCTTGTAAATGAGACTAATCTCAGAGAAGGTAGCCCATGTGTATCAAAGCTCTAGGAAACTGCTTACGTGGCATATTTATTTATAGAGCCCTAATCGCCGCGGTGCCTGGCACTGTCCCCATCATGTTTGCAACACAGTGGTGAGCTGATATGCTCTTGCTTGCATGTCCCCTCGGTTTCAGGTAGGGAACACTTCCTCCAGCCTTTCCCTGCTGGCCCAGGAGAACCATAGCTCAGGTAATTCCGACTGCAAGGCTTGAAGTGAGCAGCTTTTGCAGTGCTACAGAGCTGCATTGACTTTGAGTTTTTACTTGTTTCTCACATAGCACTAGCACTCACCAATCCTACAAAGGAAGGAGACTTATAATGAGAAATTAGGTGGAAGAAAGAGTTGAAATTAAAATATGAAATTGTGTAAATTTGACCTTTATTGTTTAGTAGGATAAAACACAGGAAGGGGCAAATTTTTAAAAATTGAGGAAATTTTGTATCTTCCTTATAGATGAGTGAATAGTTTGAGAATGCACAAAGTTCTGGCTCGTTCTCCAAGTGATGTGGACCTAAAGCTACTATGCAGCTGGTTCGTGGAGGCTGTATGGTGACCTGTGCTGTAGTTAACACAGATGACAGTTTTCTGCTTGTTCTTTCTTCAGGATTGCTTCATTTGCCCTGACCTAGTTGTCACTACTTAAACTCATCATAGTTTTTGACCCTGGGGCTAAGCAATAGAACTGTATTATAAACTCCTCAATAGCATTAGTCACTGAAAGGAGACTCAAGTACAAGTGGCAATCTTTGCCTCATGGTGAGATTTGGAGAAGAACTCTAGATATGAACGGAAGTTTTCCCCCAAGAAGGGTGATTCCCAGGGATGCCACAACCAATCTGTTTATTCCACAAATAAGAGGTCTGTTGATCCCATTCAAATAAGAAATTGATATGTTTTTACATGTAACCCAATAAAACATTGTTTTCTTTAACTGAAGCAGAAGAGTTTCTTCTATCAGCTCCAATGCAAGCTTTACATGTGCCTGAAGGAAGAAAAATCTCTAGTTGTTTAATCTGTCGTGCTATGTTTTCATGTGTGTGACTTACCTATGATTTTCTGCCTGCAGGTCACACTCTCATTTCAAACTAAAGTGCCAAGCACGTCTCTGTGAGATGTGGACAGCATTTTGTACAGAAGAAGTCTGTGAAGGCAGCACAGACCCAGAGAGATCCTTTGTTTTGGGCTGGCCCACCACAAACTGTGTGGCAAATTTCAGGTAAGAATTGAGATATGTTTTATTTACCAAGTTACTTAAATGTTTTTAGGCTGGCAGGTAATGAGACCATCACAGATTCATTTCAACACCAGTGAATGTGGGGCGCAGCAACTTGCTGATTGTTAAACCAATTCCTTCTACTACTGTGAGCAAGTCACCCTCCACACCTCATCTTCTGTCTCCCTGCAAATGGGACAATGGTACTTTCTTATAATTTTAAAAATTGAGAAAATATGTAACTTGGCAAAGCACTGTCTGTGCTGCAAACTTGCTTAGTGGAAATTATCTTTTTTTTTTTTTGGTATAACTTGATGAACACCTTGGCTAATTAATAAGATGAACTACAAATATGAGACAAGCTAATGAAAGGATCAAAGAGACTCTCATAAGACAGTTTTAAACAGGAGAGCATGTATCAGAAATAGCAGGAAACATACAGTGAAATACTGACCTTGTCCTATTTATCTGTTCAATTTAATTGTGCCAGAGAAAATGTCAAAATTACTCTTAAGGCAGAATCTCTGAATTTTAATAGAAAGATTTTTCATCTGTCTTTGCAGCATTGACTGTAGTACACATAATTTCAGTGATTAGGCTAATTTTAGTCTCAGCAGGAGGGCTCTGTCGTCACTTTGGAGGAGGGAGGGCACATCCCCCTGAAATCCCAGCTGCTTAGCCACGGTAATTTGCCTGAGTCTTGGAAAATGCATTTTCTTCTTTATTAACAGAGAGCAAAAGCTGAAGTATCCAGCTTAATTTCTATGTCACATTGTCCTTAGCCAAAGAGAATGTGTGTACAAACTGCACTCTATTGAGATGGTTGTGCTGTTTATGTTTTTTACACTTAATAGCCCTGAAACAAAGATGAAATTTTCTATTGATTTTCAGTTGAACTCTTGCCAATAAACATGAGCTTTGATCTAGAGACAGTATGTGATCCTTTATAGATATCAGAAAGTAGTTGAATAGGAAAGCAATAGCCTCAATCAAGAAAGAGTCAGAGATTTTATAGCAGTAAAATTATTTCATGTCTGGAGGTACACCAAAAAATCTAAAATGCCATGGGTGAGTCCATAGATGCCTGTCCAACATAACTGAAACAGCCAAAGCAGAGTCATATTTGTAGCATTTACATTTGTAGCATTCCCCTCACAGCATCATTCAGAAGGTTTGTAGTTCCCTAAATGCCTTCTCTGAAAATTTGAAGAACTTGATTTACAAAATCAGCAGTGGGAATAGCAGTTACTCCATCTGGGACAGGATTTAAATCAAGAAAGTTGAAGCAAAATTAGGTAAGATTCCTTGAACAGTCCTATTATTAGCTACATTTAACTGGACAGCTTTATATCCTTGAAAGGGTATAAATGAGATAAAGATAAATGAGATAAGCCTTAAAATGTCCAAAGTTAAACCCTACTAAGCACAATGGGCTTATGTGTACTTTGTGATGTGCTGACAAAACAACTAATAAATAAGAAGATAATTAGAATAGTGAAAGTGGAAAGAAGTTTGTGTACTTGAGGAAATACCTTTAAACTTTTGAATTAACCTCTTATTTTAAAGTGCCTTCCTCTTCTCTTTGGACACTAGTTTAAGAAGTCAATGCTTTTCCTGCTGAATTCATTGGTAAAGCTTTGAATTCTGTGACAAAAACTGGTAACTGGGGCTTTTGGTCTCCGTGGGCAGGCTTTTCAGTTGACTTTGCAGAGAAGCAGACTTTTCATTCAAATCTGGATAAATCTTTTAGGTTTTGTAGGTATTTATAAAATTCCAGCCAAGAAACAGTCCATTCCACTGTGGTTTGTATGAGGACTATTTTGGTATTAGAATGATGGTTGATTTGTCCCTGCTTTGTTTTAATTTTCAGGTCTGCAGAACAAAAGGAAACATGGCTCTCTTTTTTGCAAAGGTACTTTTTTTGTATGTTCTTTAAAGACATTGAAAAGAGTCCCAGTCTAGACCAGTGGTTCCCAAGCTGTGGTGCCTATGCCATCATGATAGATGAGCTCTTTCCAAGTGCTATTAAGGAAAAATCTTGTCTTCTCCCTGCAGAAGATGGTGCATGCCTTTTATGCATCCATCACTGTGCAAGGAGGGAATTGCTTTCCTTGCTCAGCACAAAACCAGAGCAATTCCTAATACACATTGCTCCTTCCCAATGCCACTGTTGCTCTAGTTGAGCCTGGAGCTCTTTCCATGGTGATGGCAGCTAAGCAAGCCCAGCTCAGGACCTCTGCTCTAACCTGTCTGCTGCTCATGGCCAGTTATATTTTGGTCTTACAGAACATACCCCAAGCTAGAGAGTGTGGTGGGGGGGTTTGTCTAAATAGAGCTGTCTTACGTCATTCGGTGTCTGGACAGAAAGCTATTAGTGATAGTTCTGTTTTCTGGTCACCAGTTCTTCTGGTTGAGGTTTCTGTCTTGATCTGATTCTTCAGAGTTCCTGGATTGTTTAAATCATTCTTACTGGGATGATTTCCAGTTCACTCTTCTCCTGTTCAGTCCTTTGAACTAGTCTATACTGAGGTAACTGATTCCAGTAGGAGCTTTTAGTGTGGACTGAGGCATCACAATGATGGGTAGTTTTAGCTTGATTTTTTTTTCTGTTCACTTTCTCTGCTGACTACTCTGATTTCTACAATGAACTTCGATACAGCAGGGCATTACTGGGGACGACAACTGGCATCCCTTCCAGATGCTGCTGCTGGATGCTGTCTTTTCTTTAGAGATCTTTCTACTGCAGTACATCTGCAAACAGCCTGCTTTTTATCCAGTTACTGCTTGATTGCTATTTAAATATGTCTTGCTATTTATATTTGCAATATTAAAAATTTACTTGTTTTGTACTTGTTTTGTCAGTCGAATAAGAGAAGAGAAGGAAAAAGACAATCCTAAAAGGATTCCTGTGACGATAATTGCAAAAGACGTGGGAACTTGTGTATATGTAAGTGCTCTTGAGTTAAATAGGGGTCTAAATCCAAATCACCTATGAGTGCTAGTGACCTGCAAATCCTTTGGATATTGAAAGGGTTCCTTTGGTTTGCAATCTCCTTTAAGAATTCAGTCCCTTGAAAAGACTTGGCATATGCAGCCCTGAAATGTTTGTGCCCTGTGTTTAATACATGACTTCCGTTTTAAAGACAGTGTGCTTGGTAAGAAATAATGGTCCTGGCATACAAACTAAAGACTGTACAGTGTGAAGTCCCAAGAAACACCTCTAGTGGAACTTATGAATAAGCATCTTCAGAAATACCAGAACAATATACCCTTTTTTTGCTTGTAAATCTTATCTAAACCCACAACTGCCTTCATTCAATTCTGCGAAGCTGCAGCATCTGTTATTGTTCATAGCGATCTTAAGTCAGGAAAGCAGTGTGTAAGAACACCCTGAGATTGCCTTAAGCATGTTTTTTATCAACTAATTGATGCTGGTAAATTTATAGGCAAAGTATAAATAGTAAAAAAGGTCATTCACAGGGTGATTTGCACCTTTTTGACTAAGCAATTATTAACCAAATTAAAATAAATTCTTGCATGTAGCCAATTCCATAGGGATACCCTAGCATTCAGTGATAATCCATCCATTCCTTTACTTCTTCTACATTTTTCTTTTCTTTCTTGTAACATCTGTATTTCAAGCTCAGAACTCCAAGGAGCATGTGCAAGGGAATGAGAAATTTTGACAGAAGTTAGATTTCATTGGAGGTCTTTGCCCAACGGTCAATCTCCACTTAGAATTCTGTATTTGCATAGATGAAAGCATAAAGGAGTCTGCCTTTTTATCAGAAAATAATAATTAAACAATAATATAATTGTGAGGTGGCTAAGATAAAAATTAATAAACAATACCAAAAATTGTGAAGTTCAAATGCAAGACTGCAGATCAAGGTCTGCTCAGGTGTAAAAGTCTATAAATCATACATGCTCTCGGATTGCAGTCTTGTACCAGAGTTTGTTGGGGTTTTTTTAAATGCCTTTTCTCCTTAGCTGTAATTAGCTCATATGCCAGATATGGTCCCCTGATCCTGACAGTCCTAGAAACGACACACTATAGTCTGGATATTATCAGTAATAAAACAGAGGAGGAACAGATAGAAATTCTGTGATGCAAACAGTTCTTATTGCACTGTGGTTCCTGCTATAGCGGCTGGAGATGCCTAAGAATTATTTTGGTTTTGGACAGTAAGGAAGGCTGAACACAAGGCACAAACCATTTTATTATATTCTAGCCAAGAGCAAAACTTATGCAAATGTGCTGACCTACTCCTGAGAGCCAGATGTCATTGCTTCAGGCAAATGTTAAATTTTTTATGGTATGAGCATTCAGATATGTCCTGAAGCAAGATATACAGTATTCTCACTACTTTCCTTTCATTGCCATGGCAGCTTGTAACCGTCAGGAACCTACACAAATGTACAGCTCAGATCTTTTCTAAATGCAAAATGTCAGGGGGTTGTTTCACCTGAACACCTTATGGCCAGCATAAAATTGATATACTACAGAAGGTATCAGTGTATTGCAAACTATCTTGGGACTGGAGTGAACATCTACATCGTAGCTCTGCCACCTTCCCTTGTTTGGGCCATCAGATATGCCTGGTGGTTTGTTGCAGTGGGCATGCCTTTGTTCTGCCAAGACTTTAGTCTGGCCAGGAACCAGCTGCAATCCAAAAGCTGTGTAGTGCTGTTGGTGGAGCCAAGCCTCTAAAGAGGGCTTAGTAACTTGTGCTTGGTGTGTGGGAGTTACCTGTTAGCTTGGAAGTGAGACCAGCATGGGTATGATGCTGCAAGCAAAAACCACTCTGACACATGTTCAGCATTTGTTTTTGCCTCTGCAAAAGGCAGTGGTGCTGCCACATTCCAGCAGGGCTGAGGATAGAGTCATTAATCCTGGTGTGTTCGATGCATAAGAGCAATCCATGGAGCTGAGGTACAGAGCATTGCACAGCAGTACTGGAGGAATACTGGTTCCAGGCAGCAGATGCTGAAATCTCACTCTGGAAAGACTGCCCTGTGGAAAGCAGCACTTTCACCAACCAAAGCTTGGCACTCCATGCTGGTCACCATAACTATTTTGAAAATGGTATCTCTGCTGCTCCATGTGTTTCCATACTGCCCATCAGCAGATTCTGGAGGCTGCTGCAGAGGTACCATTTTAATTGGATGAAAGATTACCAAGAGGAAGTGCTTCTGGTACTGAGCCAGATCTAGCTCTGAGAAATCTATATAGAATGTAGCAAAGGTACTAGAGATGAATGGCCTGTTTACAATATTTTCTTGCCAGGGAGAACTTCAGTTGAAAAGGACAGAAATTATTGACAATTGATATTTCACTGAAAAAACTCACTGAAATGTTTAATTTTTTTTCAAAGGAAACTTGTGTGCTTTTAAATTAATCAAACCATTGGGTTCCCCTTATGCAGTGTCTAAAGTGCAGTTAGTAGTCCTGTCTTTTTGAATATTTTAATGTGGAAGTCATGTCCCCAGTAATCATGGCACTCTCTCTTCTGATGGAGCTGCTAGGGAAGCAGGGAGCAAATACAGAAAGTATGTGACAAAGCAGAGGAAATCAAACCTTGATCTCAAACAGCTGAACCTTTATCTATGTAGTATAATTTATTTAATAAGTAAAATTTTAACAGGATATTCTCAATTTTTCCAACAATGAATTATGCAGAACTACTGCACCTCAGATACTCTTTGCAAATCCAAATTTTTAATGACACTTTCCCCTTCTCCTTTTTTCTGTTCACAGTCAAAAACCCTAAGTGTAACCAATGTTGATACAGCAAACGATGTAATTCTGATGGCCCTGCAGCAGCTGGGAATTAATGTAAGTCCTTGCACCAGTTTTAACGAGTCTTTTTTTGCAGTCTCTTATAACAGTCAGATCTTGCCTTGCACTATTTCCAAGTTTTAGGATATGAACATTAATTAAAGCCTTTAAGATAGCAATTCAGAGTTATTGAAGTGCAGCAGAAGTGCCTTCTTAATATATAGACCTCCAGAGATTAACAAGTGCTTTAAAAGTTTTGAGTAGGTCTCTCGTCCCTGTAAGGGATCAGTCATGTTTCAAGTTGCTTTTAAATCTGCTTTGCTGAAGCCTAGGAGGAGACATCTAGACACAAGAACTGAGAGTTTGGTAGAGCTCCTTTTGCATGCTTCAGTGTGAACAGGAAACCTACTGACTTGTCTGTTAGTTGGTTTCAAAATGTGCAAACATGCATCATCAGCTGTGTCCCCAGATAGCAAGTACAAGCACTGCTCTCAAGTGTCTGAATCAGGTACTTTAAATACCCATGGACCTTTAGAGTTATGTAAGACAAGAATGTAACTAAGCGATTGCACGAAATCTGAATGCACCCAATTTAAGCAATGTCCTGAAACTGTTTTGGAAAAAGGCTTTTACAGGATTTACAGTGATGCAGGGAATCTGAATGCACAGAGTCTGAATGCACCCACTCTGAATCTGAATGCATAAGATCTGAACGCACCCAATTCAAGCAATGTCCTGAAACTGTTTTGGAAGAAGGCTTTTACAGGACTTATGGTAATGCAGGGTAGTACCAAATAAATGCAGCGATTCCTATGATATCAAGTACTGCCTCAGCTGGCTTCCTTTGCTCTAAATCAGACCAGGTAGTGCCTCAGCTGTAACAGTGAATCAATGCCAAGGGCAGAATTCTGGCTCCCTTATTCTGTTTCACAATGTGGCTCCAACCAACACCAGTGATCACATAGAAGATCCTGGATGACAGCTTTTTAACTGGCCTGCCAGTCTGCTGTTTGGGTAATAAGAGTTTTTTAAATGTCTTACTCCTGATGCACGTGTTGATCTCATTGCATAGAATCTGTCAAGTCTTTCCTTACCACAGCCTTGGGTGTGAAGAGTTAAATATGAGCAAAGTGCCACTCTTGTGCTTCCCTGCGGCTTCTGGACATTCACAGCAAAAGTTGGAGTAACCTCAGAATTAGTATTCACTAACATCCATTATCCCTAATTTATACAGGCTTTTAATACAGGGATCTATTCTGCTAGCTTGGCATTTCTCAGGCACAGCAATTTCTGTCTACCCACCTTGTTATTTCTCAGACATCCCATTTCCACCAGGGCTGGGGCTCTGGCCTGAGCTTAGAATCCAGTAGTCTATTCAATTAAGGAAGCTGGAGTTCATGGAGGGGGTTGCAAGGTGAAAAGGATAAGATGTGAGTAAAAATTAGGATTTTAATTGCAGATTGTCTGCAAGAAAAATCAGGAGACTATGCTATATTACAACTGCAAGTCTTTATTGTGATGTGCTTCATTTTTACCCATTTTATGGGTGTCATTTGCACTTCCTCATTTTGTGTACAGAAAAAACAGGAAAATGGTAGTATTCAAAGACAATACTTTGAGATGAGCAGGAGGAGGAGCTGGTTAGGTTTCAGCATTGTGTTCTTTTGTATGTATTACAATCAATCCTTTCCTTCTCTACATTTTTATTTCAAGTGGAAAAAGAAGGAAAGCCATTTGAAAGATGTAAAATCTTGCCTGCAGAATTATTTGCCCAAGTAATGTACTACATTTTTTCACTGCTTCTTTAGAGCATAAGACCTTTTTTCATTATAGGCATATCATAAGATTAGCAATAAAATCAAACAAGCTAAATAAATTAAGCTGTAGCCTGGATATCAATCAAACACCCAAACCCCTCGTAGGATTGTTCTGACTGGGAGGAAGCTTTGCCTTATGTGAGGTTTTTTATTTATGTCCAGAAAGGACCACTTGAAAGAAGCTTTATGACTTTTCAATGGCAATTATAAAAACTACATTTCACATATTATGTGATTAATGAGGCTATTACTTTGGCTGAGTTCACTCTGGTTTAACACATCAGGGTTTTTTCGTCTGTGGTTTCTCTGGTAAAATGACAACTAGCTCATGCAAAATGGCATTGATCATCTGTTCCAAATTATCAAGTGGGGCAGAAAGAAGGGCCTTGGGTTTCCCAGCTCTGTAATTACACTTTGACTTTTCTGGGACAGTCATATTTATACTGACAAATGGCCTCATAAAGCCCATAAAGGACAGGATTTGCAGTCGGGATATGAACAGTTTGCCTCCTGAAAGCCATACTTATTAGCTCTTTCCCTTCCCCTGCTTCCCCTTGATGGCAACAATCCCTTTCACATATATGTGTAAAAGGAAAAGCAAATACCCTTTCCTGTCCTCCTCAGCTGTATTTATTTGCTCCTGGCTGCTTGCCCTGAGGCATCAGAGATGTCTCCAAAGCCTATTTATTTTCCTTCTGCCCCCTGCTAGCTGACTTAACAGCAGTGCTAATATGGGCCAAAAAGCTCTGTCAGTCAGAGAGCAAACTGCAAAGGCTTTATTGGATGTATCAGCATTACACCAGGTACGTGCAGCAAGTAGGAAGAGTCTCAAGAGCCTTGGGGACACTGGGTGAAGGTCCAGACAATGCAGGATAGTAGGCAAATTGTTTAAAAGGAGGTAAATAGAGCTAAATAGATACTGTCATGAGGTATTTACCACCTTTGTAGCCAGAAAACTTTTAGATTTTAATTATTCTGATTTAGCAGTATCACTGAAAAGTAATTTAAGGTAAAATAGATCACTTTTAATGCAGTGCATTTATCCACTTGCTATTTCCTTTTGTCCTGAGTGTGGTTTATATTAAATGTCATTCTTTTACTTCTGTTGTCTCACCATCATATCTGAAATAGGTATTATTCTCTTTCTTCAATTAAACTGCAACACTGACTTCTATATTTATGCTAAAGGCAATATTTTGAATTTGCTTTCAAATCAGAGGTTTTACACAGCTTTTCACAAAGATGATCACATTCTTCAGTCTTTTGAAAATTGTCTCCTTTGATGTAAATTTATTCTCTCCACTGTACATTTTAAAGAGGGCTTGGCAGTCTGAAAACACCTTCCAGTGCTTCCAAGCCCTTCCACAGAAAAGGGCTGCTCAAAAGGGCTGACAGCAGCCCTACAGGGAGATTTTGGGGCAATGTTGAATGCCAGGAGCCCCATGGGTGCCATCCTTGCCTTGGCATCATCAGAGTGGGCTCAGGACTTGGGTGAAGGTTCTCCTGCCCTGCCTTTAAGCATGGGTCACAGGCTCACAAACCTGAGCTCCTCCTGCTTGAGGGGGATGTAGAGAAGCTGGGGAGATGGTGGAGCAGAGTTCTCAGATGTGAGGCCTGGGGGTCCCTGTGTGGCAGAGCACATCCCAGAGAGTGTGATTTCCCTGGTACTCAGGACGGAGCTGAAGGGTGACCTCAGCTCACAGGAACTGCCTGCTGTCTGCCCCATGCCCTGCAGCAGGGCCTCCTCCTCCTCCTCCTTGTGCTGCTTAGCTGTAATCCTTCTGGGGAATCAGACTTGTCTCTCCTCAGCGCTGGATGCTGCTAAGTGCTGCAGGGCAGAGTGGGCTGAGACATCCATCCCTCTGCTTCCAGGAGCACTGAAAGAATTGGGGAAAACCTCCCCCTTTACCCTCAGAAATGATGGGCTCCAGCACCTCTCAATGCTCAGAGCTGAGTCCTGGTCACATAACCAGATTGCTCAGGACAGACACAATTCAGAAACTTTGCTGGTTGGTGGCCAACTTAGGCACTGCAAAGTAAATGCTGCTGACAAGGTGCAGATTATCCTTATATTGTGAGAAACCTTACATGAACCTGTCCTTAATGGCTGGCAAACTTATTCTTAATTTTGGTTTTAAAGGGCTCTGAAAAAGATTACAAGCTGTGGGTGATTTCAGGAAGAGAACATGCTCCTTACCCTCTTATTGGTAAGTTCTTGACGTTGTTTTGTTTTTCAGTATTCACTCAGCTTTTAGTGCTGAAGGAAGCAAGAAATACAGAGAAGACTGAAATGCAGTTTCCTCTTTTGTTTTTCCTGTTTTTTCTCTTACTTCCCTGTCACACAAGTTTGCCTATTTGGGGAGCTAGTCAGATGCTGATCCTTTGTTTTGAAGGGCTTGTGTCACTAAGAGGTTGGAAAAGGTCATTTATTTCTGCCCCAGTTTTGCTGCATGAGCCCCAGTCTTTCTGCAGAGTTGGCCTCTCCACTCACCCCCTCCTGGGGCCATCATCCTCCAGGCTGTCCAGCTTTACCATACTTCTTCCTACACCTCCATAGCATTGTTTACTTCCCTCCTCAGTAAAACTCAGCAGAGTTTTGAGAAATGTTCTGTTGTTAACTCAAATTAACTGATTCAAGAAGTCCTTTTCAATCCTCTGTTTTTCGTACTGGCTGACAGCTTCCCTCTGATTAGGAGTGAATCAGTGCTTATTCTCTTTCTAAAATGGTTTTCAAAACATTTTGTCTTCAGGAACCAACCCAAAGCTCAAAAGTGTTTGGATGGAGTGATTTGATTTTGGCCATTGATTCACTAAGAAGAAATCCCTTCCCATTATTAAGAACCTTTCCCTGTAGAAGCCCAGCTTTACTTGTGCTATATGAGTTTGCAGATGATTCTAACAAGAAAAACTTATGAATTTTCTGGTTTTACCTCTTGCAGATCTAACCCCAGTAAATCTTAGCATTCCTTCTCAAAGCAGCCTTAGTTACAAATGCTTCGCTGGAGTCAGACAACATGAATATTTATAAAAGGTCTACCTGATGTACCTTATAGGTAGTGCAAACTGTTTAGCCTTTGAAACATACCAGACTTTGGCTTTCTGACCATTATTGTGTATCTTCTTCAGAACAAATCACAGCCACAGCTCTAAACATAGAGCCAGAGAATTCAGAAATGGTAAAGCCTTTCTAATCGACTGACTTTCACTGCAAATTCAAATTACAATTACAAAAGAAGAATCCTTGGAGTATGAAAGTGATGCTGTTCTTGATATTTGTGCAAAGGTTTACTAGATAAGGCCAGCTTTTATCATAGGTAGGCATCAGAAGCAGAGTTTTGACTGTGCCAAAGCTTCATCCTACCTGTAATCTCAAATAACGTCTCTTCCAATCTCAGTGCTCAAGTCTAACTGCTAACTAAAACATCTTAGCACTGTGTCCATATTTAATATATTTCATCTGCCCGGTCTTTAGAGAAGTCTGAAAAACATCTTTCCAGTGGCATTTTTGAAAGCTCCTCCAGAAATGAATTGTGTCTGTGTAGTCCCCAAAGATGCTGGTTAAAGCCAAGCGTAGCTCATTTGCATTAGCCTTGTGATTAACGTTTCCTTCCTGTTTCAGCCTCAGATGAGAACCATAATTGTATCTCGTTTGACTGACTTGGTGGCTGTTGCACTTAACACGGAGAAGGAAGGAAGATCACTTTCACACTGGATTTTTTTTGCGTTTTGCATGCTTAGCAAAAATGACTGCTCCCAAAGTCTCATTTCTCTCCAGAATGATACAAGCAATCAATACCTAAGCTTTCAGTGCTACAAGGAAATCAGTAGAAATAGTAAACATCTGTATTTTCTGATGGGCTTTTATGTGATACAGCTGCAATAGGTCTGATTTTACTTTTACATCTGCTTAACTACACCAAACACGGTAACTCCCTATCTGCCAGTGTATGACTTGTGTCTGTGTAAATATAGAGAAAAGTGTCAATTCTTAGATTATGGAGAGAGAAAGTGCTGCAGGCCAGCAAGCAAAATCTGCTCCATCCAGGGCAGATGGAGTTTTGCAAGTCTCCAGTCAATCCAACACAGATTATTATGATTTCTCTTTGAACAGGACATGAATATCCCTTTGGAATTAAAATGAGCCACATTCGCGACGCTATGCCCCATGGATCAAAGCACTGTGCCTGCCCCAGGCAGCTTCAGGAGTCTTTCCTGACGGAGCAGCTGCCCCAGGAGCTGCAGTGCCAGTTTGTGCTGAAGCCAAGCCAAGTGGCCGTGTGCCAGCAGCTGAACGGTACGTTGCCCCGCTCACCCCAGCAACATTCACTCATAGCCTGGCTTCCTCCCTGGCTCTGCTACAGAAAGCAAATGTACCAGCACTGGGGGTAGTGAAAAGTGAAGAGGAGTGTGCAGTTGTACCTTCCAGCTGCACAAGGGATTCTGCAATGTAGCTCTCCCTGATTTCAGTGTGCTGTTGTATATGTGTCATCCTTGTAAGTTACATTTTGACAAGCTGCCTGTCAAATGATTCTTCTAAAACAAGCAAAAGAAAGACAAAATCTCTTACCTGCAATTTTTTGTAAGTCTCTTCTCTCTGCAGCCCTTGCTGTGCTCTGTAGCAAGGCTGAGTGGTTTTACGATTCCAGTGTCAGGGCTTGACTTCGGCACAGAATTCCCGTGCAACATTTGGCAGCATCCTTTATCTCAATACGGTACTTAGGGCTGTACACCTACTTCACTGGGACCCTCAAGTGGCAGTCTAGACATGTCCTTGAGTACTTAGATGAGGTGAGCAAATAGAACTTCTTTATTTCAGTACTCTGAACAAATTGAAGAAAGTAGTATTTCCTTCTGCCTTTGGCCTTGATGCTGCAAAAATATGAGCACCTGCTCTCTGTTTTGCACTCTGTTGTCAACGACACAATGACTGAGCACTGCTCATGATAAAAGAAATAAGGAGATCTTTACAGGATTGAGACATTACGTCTCGGGCAGGGATACATCCCATGGTGTGTTTTAATTGTGCTTACCACACTGGCATACGCAGCTCAATTAGGAACTCTGCCCTACTTCACCACTGATGACTGTATCATAAAAAAATAACATGTACACTGTTACCCTGTGCACTCCCCAGTAGCTAAGATCTCCCACAATATATGAATAGAATCCATTTGTAATGTTTTTAGAAATTAAATATAGTAAACTATACTAGTGTCTATTATAAATTATTCTGAAAATTGATTACATTTTATATATATTAATTTCCTTTCTGCATGCCTTCATCCCCCCCTTCACAGTAATTTGTATCACATATTACTTCATGGCATGTTTCAAGAATGAGGCAATCTAGCAAAGGGGTGTAATTAGGTTTACAGACCCTGCTTTGGCAGCTGATGTTGACTGGCAAGAGAAAATAGAAATGCAAATCAGGCCTGTAGTGTTCTAATGCAGATGTGTTGTCATCGGTGCTGTGCAAGGTGCAGAGGGGCAGTGAGGCTAGCTTGGGGCAGCAGAAGCCGGGGGCAGCCTGCATGTCATGCACAGGGATTGGTCTAAATGGGAGGAAGGCTTTTAGTCCCTTCACCTTTCCTTCTTTCATCAGACAGAACCTCTTAAAGCGGTGTATAGTCTGACTGCTTGCAAAGCAGGCTGTCTCACATACAGCGCTGTTTGTTGTGCTCCTCCTAACTCCTTCTCACCTATTTTGGTTTTGGAAAATGGCAAAAGGTACCTGTATGCAAACCAAGGCTATGATCTGACTTTGGGCTCGTCTTCAGATCAGCAAGCCAAAATCTGTGTGTTTGTTTTTGATTAACCACTAGACACACTGCCACATACAGGGCAAGTTTACAGAGAATGGCATTTGTAATCCCACATTTCTCTGCCACATGCTGTGCTATCCTCCCTCCCATCACTTCCCTGCATCGATACCACTATGCTGGACATGCTATGCCTTCTGGAGGCAGCAAGGAGCAGCTGACCAGCTGCACCAGTATGCACCAGGGTTAGGCAGCAGTGTTGGTGTTGACAGGCAGACATGACTGACACTAGGCTGTCATGTCAAATAAGTAGCTGTGTGGTAGTGTAGTTACATCAGCTGTCCTGGCAGGATGGTTAAAAAAAGTACAGAGAATTTAATGTGTGGAAGAACTGGAGTGTTTCTGTCACCTCTCCTGTGTGGCCTTTCAGCATGTAACAGGAATGGTCACCTACCAGTTAAACATAGCAATTAAGTAATGCTCATGAGCACATGTCTAAAGTATTGAAAGAACTGACTGCTGCCAGTGGCTACTCTGTAATCCAAATTATTATTTAATTGTTTGTTAGAAAGCAAAGATTCAATCAATTAGTCTCAGTACAGAAAGGAGGTCTTTGAAAACTGTTGACAGTTAGGGGTTTGATCAGAAAGGATGCTACGCTGTTAGACAGATCTTAAGTTTTGTTTAGAAGTTTCTGATTAGTTTCAAGAAGAGGAAATGCCACTTCCATGACTGGGACACTACCTATGAATGGAAATTCCCTTCATGTAAAATATGAGCAGAAGAGATGGCTGCTGTGAGCTCTGAGCAAAGTTTTCCATCAAAGTAGTGTTGATTTTTTTCTGATTCTGGCCTGGAATAATCCACCAGAGCAGTGTCCTGAGGTTTTTGTATGGAAGTACTTCTGCAGAGCAATAATTGGTGACTGTCTTGGCTGAGAGAAGCCTGGGCTTCTCCTTGTATTGCAGCTTTGCACAGGTTCAAGGAAAGGAAGTGTACATCCACGCCTTCTCATCTGCTCTGTAGCTTAAGACTTCTCAAACCTTTTAAAAAGGGGATATTAAAAGGATGAGTTTTCCTGTTGTTCAGTGAATGTTATTTTTTTAAGTGACATGGCATTTCATTGCTGTACATCAGTTTTTGGTTTCTGCCCTGGTATGTTGAAGAGCACTGGTTAAGATTTCCTTCCTGTCCCTGGAGAGAGCTGCAGTTAGTTACAATTACCCCTTGCTCACACTGTCAGTTTGAGACATGGCTTTTAAGAGGGGAGCAAACAGTAAGAGACTAAAAAGAGTTCCTAATTTTAAGACTCCTTTTTTATTCACTTCTACTTTTCCTTGTTATCCAAAATAGCATCTTTTCTTAATTTTTACTTCCACTGAGACCTACAGGACTGACAGAAAAAAACACCAGTATGTATTTGCTGTGTGACTAGAACTCCAAGTGAAGAAAACCTTATTTGTGTGCTAATATCCAGCTCATCTGAAAGAAAAAAAAGTAATTTTGAAAGTTACAGGTTAGTTATGTTCTCCAGAACATGATGTGTCAAGTAAAGCCTTAGATACTGCCAGACTTACATTTCTTGAAGCTTTGGGCTGCTTAAAATGTATATCCTTGTTATTTTTTATGAAAAGAATTTTTCATCAGGCTTTCACATTCATATGTTCACATTTTGAATTAAACTGTAACTTTTCATCCTATAGTGTCTAATGAAAAGATTTCCACCCATTCCCAAAAGGAGCATGATCTGGAATGGAATGACGTATAATGAAAATTACTCTTTGAGCTCAAAAAACAGTTGAAGTAAAGTGTAGGAGAGAATAAAGTATTGGAGAGAAAAACCTGGTATTATACCACAATCCTTAATTCTGCAAGCCTTGTTTCTGCCCTCCACAACAGCAGAAAGTAAAATGTTTGACCAGGTGGAAGAACCAGCTAATAGAAAAGTGTGTAGGGTAGGCAAGCAACTAAATCAATGCTGATTGGCTTTGAAAACATCTTGAAAAGGAAAAATAATATCAGAATAAGTCTTTCCCAGTTAGCATTTCTATCATAAACAGTCCCCACCTCCTCCCCACTTAGCAGTAGCCCATGCTGTTAAGAAGAGTTTACACTGTCTGTTGTTGAGAAAGGTCATATGAAAAAACCCTTTTTGTATCCCAATACCAGATTTTCCTTCTCTATATGCAGCAAATAAGAGAATAAGAGCTTCAATTAGTGGTGGTCTTTCGATATCTCATGAAATATGCTAAAATTAGGACAAACAGAGCCCATCAGTGTGTGGGCAGCACGCTGAAATGCCATCTGGAAGGCGTTGATTAAAGGGCAGGCACTGTCCTTGGGCCATGGTCAGCAAATGCTTGGAGTGAGAAGACTAATGATACTCTTGCATTGCAGATAAGAGAGCAAAGGCAGTGGCTTTTCATGGTCTGAAAACATCTCACCACATCAGCTGATTCTCTTGTGTTACTTGTAGGGGGAGTGGGTGCTCTCCTGCATTGCCAGGGACACTAGGATGCCTCTGGTCAGCAAGCCAGGATGGAAACCTTCTTTTCTGAAGAAGGTCTTTGGTTTTGCTCATGTGGGTGGAAAATGAGTTATTTAGCAGAGTCCAGCTCTGTGTGATGTCAGCAAACTGAGGTTTGCCCTCCTGCACTTAGTGGTAAGTGCTGATGTTGTGGTCCAGCAGCGCAGTGCAGATCCTGTATCCTCTTCAGGACGTGAGTAAGGCAACACATTCTCCACACACACACATGCACACACAGATATATTCATGGTGGATTAGGCTTAGCTGGATGCCAAGGAATTGGTTGAGTTCATGACATTTTTTCCTTTGAAACCATAGCAACCACCAAAAACCAAATACTGGAACTAGAACTGAAATGCATTTCTTCTAATAAACACCTTTCTCTTTCCCCAGACTTAAGCCAAAAGTCATTTAAAAGGAAAAGATCTATCATAAATTGGGCTTTTTGGCGTGGCCCAGGCACTCATTTGGACAATGCACCCCTCTCCACAACATCTGCTGCTCCTGGGAAACTCTTTGGCCTCTTGCTAACAACCATCTGTGAGGATGACAACCTGCCCAAACCCCTGTTGGTGAGTCCCAGGCTCAGAATTGGGTATTAGAGTGGTGGAATTTCTTTGTGTAGTAAATGAGAACATGATTGTTTATGGGACAGTACCCAAGCAAAGAAACCAGAAAGGTTTCCAGAAGGAAACCTCATTTGTGGTTCTCAGCAAGAACTTCAGTTTTTAACATGTGCTGTGGTCAGGCTTAGTTAATAACAGCTTGAGAAACGTATGTGATCAGCCTGCTGCTCTGGGCTATTTCTTCTTTATAAGCCATGCTGTAAGGCTGGTTCCCTAATCCTCACTTACGCAGTGTAAATAAATGCCACGTTCACATACTTTTTAAACCACTCCCAAGAGCTCTATAAAATTCCCAAATCCATAAATATGTCATCTACTGTCCCATATAGACAGCCCACGCATGCATAAAAATGCCACCTGCCTGTAACTAGACAGTTTCAGAGCCTTTCTTGAAGGCATTCCAGGACAGGCAAGCACTCTGAATCCTCGTTTTTGATCCAATAACACCACTGCAAAAATAGGTGGGAATTTGGAGGCTGCAGAAGCATCTTTTCCTTCTGTCTTGAGAGAGCTCTAGTGCTGTGGGTGCTCTCAAAATCATCCTAACAACATGAAAAAGGGTTTCCTAGAGCCCATTCCTAGGCATAATTAAGGTAGATATGTGGCATTTTTGGCCAGGACTGAGGGCTGCCCTGTTGTCGATGCAGCAGTTTAAGTATTTACAGAGTAGGAGCGAGCCCCCTTCATCCTAATAGCCTGACTTTTGGCTGGAAGAATTTGCCAGAACCCCACTGAAATCAGTGGGGTTACACCAGTTTACAGGAAGAGATGTTTTGTCTCCTAAGCTTGTGCTTGATGTGCTGCTTTATCATTGCCTGAATAGTGAATCATACTAGGACTTTTCAAGTCTTTTAATAGTGTGGGTTTGTTATTTTGTTTAGAAGGAGAAGTGTGTATTTTCATAATTTAGATTATTTAAATAAGCCCTCCAGAGACAGACTCTGTAAGAATATGATCACCTGACCCCTCATGCTCTCTGTTTAAGAGATGAGCCAATGCTGCATATCAGAAATTTCTCCAAAACATAAATATTAGTAAACTTTTATCTGAAAAAATCCCCAGAGTTACTAAGAATAGAATCATAGCTTGGTAAACTTCATGCTTTGAATCTTAAACATTGTGTTTATGCCACAAAATATAACTTACTTCTGAATTCATACAGCATCTCTGGAGAATGGAATACTGGGGAACTGTGTGGGATTTACCTACAAGAGAAGGAAAATACCAGGGATGAATTCAGCAGGCGTGTTTAATATCTTCTTCAGAGCTTGCTTTCACAGCTGAAGGGCTCTCTTTTAGCCATGGCCACGCTGAATTGTCTTACACCATTAGCTTCATTCATGTAATTTTGTCTGGGTTTGCTAGTTTAACAGGGGCTTCCGATTTTTATCTTGTGGATATTTTGATCAAAATATATTTTCAAAGCATTTGTTCATGTGCTAATATCCTGTGGTGTGGAACTCAGCCTGTTTTGTTGGCAGAGTTCTAAATTCCTGCAAAGAAAATGAAAATGCTGACATGAGTCCTGCTGACATGAAGGTGCTTCTCCAAAGCATCTGCACTTAGATGAATTCTCGGCCTTCAATATCTGCAAGAGTGAGAAAGAAACATTAAAGAGGAAAAATAAAAATAATAGTTTCCATGAGACTTATTTGCACTGCTGTGTGTCAGGAAGACCTACCTTACAGCCCAGACTAGGAAAGTCCCCAAACCCCACTTCTTAGCCATTACTGTTCTATAATTCAGTTTTATGATGATGGGCTCTCCCCAGTGTCCCTTTGCTTGCTGTCTCTTTTGATAACTTGGTCCTCAGACCACTGTGTGTATACACATAATCCCAGAGGCTGTCTGCATGTGTTTCTCCTTTGGAAGAAAGAAACATGACAAATTCTGTATCACTTGGAGCAGGCCTGCAAGAGGTGAGCAGCATGTCAGGGAGATGACCTACAGGAGACCGCAGAGAACTAAGCATCTGGCAAATATCATGAACATATTACCTCAGAAGAAGTTTCAGCATTTCCTTTTCTTCTTGTTTTCCTCTCTTATTTAGCAGAAGAAATCAGTCCTAGGCAGGAATCTGCTTGTTTTCCCTTTCCTTTTAAGTATCCCATGTAGTAAGCTGCCCACTTGTTTAATCCTTTGCAGCCTCATTGGCTTTAGGATAGCTGTGAGGCTGAGCTTTAGCCCTCTCTGGGTGACCTCCCAGGAGGGAACACCTTGCCCCAGAGGTGATCCCTCTGACAGCCCTGAGCTGCTTGCAAAGTATGATACCACTCACAAGCAGCAAAGAGAGTAAAAACCTGACTCTGATCTGCTGAAGAAGTGCAGATAGATATTAACAAAGTGCTTTTCAACTTAGATAAAAATCTAATTCCTTTCAGACATCAGTAATGGAACAGAAGTCTATCTCTGGTCAGTGATAATATTGACTACAATGATGAGCAGTGAGGGTCTGATATCTTCATGCAAAGTGGTGTCTGTCTGAGGCCACCATCAGATGCAGAGCTTTGAATTAGGTAGACCCCTCTCCTTTTCCCATACCACAATGTTTGTATATTTAAATGACTTGGCTGAAACTTGCACGGGTCCTGGAAGATCATGCAGGAAGCTAGAGCTCAGCAGTGGCAGCACAGTATTTATAAGATTTTCTAAAATGAGAACCCCAGATCACAGCTTTGCTGTGCAGTTTGGCATGGTTTGGAGGGTTAGCCTTGACTTGTGTTTTATTTCTGAACTTTTTCAGGACTCATAGGTTTTCAGCTGGGGCAGAAGTGGCAAAACTACATTTTCATGGCACTGGACAATAAAATATATTTATAAGAAATCCTGTCTGCCTTTTAATTTTTTTTAGGACATGCTTTCTCTCCTTTACCAAGAGGGCCCTTCCACCAAGGGTATTTTCAGACGCTCTGGAAGTGCAAAAACCTTCAAAGAGCTCAAGGAGAAGCTTGATTCAGGCTCTGAAGTGGACCTAGCCTGTGAATCCATATTTGTGACAGCATCTTTGTTTAAGGTATGTGAAGAATGTTCCTTTCTCCCTTTTTGGGTGAGAGCAGCACAGATCCCATGCACAAGCAAGTAGGGCTTTTCTCCAGGGATAGGCCTAAAGAGGAATTGGTGGACGGAATTAAGAAGAATGGGCTGGCACAATAATGTTGTGAGAATCTCCAAATGCATTTACCACTGAATTAGGGTGAGGAAAAGGACTAGCCAGCTTGTTTTCCTGCCAGTTTTTCTGAGGTCTCTGTTACAACTTGGTTCTGCTACTCTCTTTATCTCTGCATATGAAATACTAAAAAGGCATGTTTGCAGACCTGTTTCCTTACATGTCAGTAATACCCTACACTACAAACCCTGGTGAGCTTATAGCGTTGCCATAAATATTTGGATTTTTTTTAATGCACTATCTTTTCTCACAATCTTTTATGTAAAAACCAATATTCCTTGTGCAAAAAAGCATCATAGCTTCCCTTACCCTAGCTTGTTTGGAAAGCTATGATTTGGACTTCTTCCTAAGCTGCAACAGTTTTGCTGCCAGTGGTTGAGGTATTAGGAAAGAGGAGTAGTATGACTATTCATGACTAGTTTAAGTACTCCATTACCAAAAGGAATTGATTAGGGGAGAGAAAGCAGAGATGTCTTGCAGTGCTTATAATCTGGACGTATTTGAGCTTGTCAGCTAAGGAGAAGAAACAGGGTCTATGAATGAAGTTAAGGGATAAGTGAAGACAGACATTATACAACATCAAAATAACTGGTCTCACTGCAGATTTTTTAGTTCAGCAATATCAGATGAAACTTCCAAATACCTCTATTTTGACAGGAAAGGCTAAGGAAAGGGCAAGAAAATATTCACTTTAAGCATAATCTAAAGTACTTCCATATCTCAGATGATTTTCTTCTGGTTTTAGTTGCTGTGTGTTACAATATGCTTGTCAGCGAGCACTGTTGCACAGATACATCCTCTTCTATCTGCATGTCTTACTCCTTCTCCCTCACATGCTCCAGAACAGCTGTTCACGTGTTTTGTTATTCTTTTCTCTTGATAAGGATTTTCTTCGCAACATCCCAGGCAGCATTTTGTCATCCCAGCTGTGTGATAAGTGGGTCTCTGTGCTGGATCAAGGAAATACTGAAGAGAAGATAAAAAGCATACAAAGGTATGCTTATATTATATACTATATAATACTCTTATAATATATACTTACATTCTCTGCATTCTTTTCCTATAAATTTATATCCCAGAATGCGGAATCGCAAATATTCAACTTACAATTAATTTTTTAAAAATAGATGCTAAAAGTCTCCGTGTATATGACAGAACATTCAAACTTATATACTTATATATACTTAAATGGTTGTCTGTATGAGACAGTTTTATGACTCTTTTGTCCCACTTTTTTGCCTTTTGTGGATACCAGTAAATAAATTAATCGTTTCATGAAGAAAACAAACTTATATGATTTGGAAATATGCTGTCCAGGACCTGAATTTCTTCCTGATATCAAATCCAAAACCACCTGCAGGGAACTTTGGAGTCCTGGATGAAAGGGAAGCTGAAATCAGTTCCTCATATATTTCCCCTGATTCATCTCAAATTTTAGTGACCATTCTGAAGCCAAGATGGAATTGTGTGTAAATGCTGGAGTAGAGTGACAAGGGAAGCCTCTACTCTTGCAGGTGGTATAAAACAGAAAGTAGGCAAAGTTTATGTCACGGGAAGCAGAGCTTGGTACGCTAGCTGACCTCACACATACTTACACACATATATACTCAAGGCAACTAGATGGCATGGAGAGACAGCTGAACTTTTTGGTTAAGTGAATAGTGAATTATCAGGGAGCTCAGGTGAAGTACAGTTTCATGACATATGTTGTACTGGTTCATTAGTTTGACAGAGCATTATTTTAATTATGTGTTATGATGTTTTCTGTTGTTCCAGAAAACTGTTCAGAGACACAGTGAGGGAAAGCAGCTGAGCAACAACATCTCTTTGACACGCTCCTGGCTTTAATTAGTGGACCATGTTACCCTGTTTCTGTAATTCCATTACCTTGACTTGTGCGTATCTATGGAAAATGGTCATTAACTTGAAGAATTACATTTGTGTGTTTTTTCAGGTTATTAGAGCAGCTCCCCAGAGCTAATGTTGTTCTCCTACGTTACATCTTTGGAGTGCTGCATGGTATAGAAATGAGATCTGAAGAGAACCAGATGAATGCATTTAATCTGGCTATCTGCATTGCACCTAGCTTGCTCTGGCCTCCTGTTTCCTCCACTCCTGATATAGAAAGTGAATTTATAAAAAAGGTAAGAGACACTTAAGTGTAGTTAAAAAACAAACCAACCTTCTTCCTGTTCAACCACGCTGTTGGTTACAAACATGAAAACAGTCAATACCTCTTCAGATCAGGACTTGTCCTCTTGTCAGGGCTCTAGAAACATTCATCTATCCATTCTCATAATCTGGAAGAGGGGGAGGGAGATCATAAAGCAATACGCAGTGTATTAGTGAAGTGCTTCTCTCATCAAGAAGCTCTGTGTTGCGGTGACCTCTGAACAGGACAGAGTAGAAATGGAGAAGATGCATACAAGGATGTATACCAGGATATTTTATCTGGGCCCAGCAGATTGAGAAAGTAGTTCCTGGCTGCCATCATGGAATACAGTTTGCTCCTGTTCCTCATATGTATGGTGAGCTTGCCCTGAGTGCAATAATAGAAGATCTGACAAGACATCTCTCTCCCGTTGCTTTGTTGCAGATTTCCAGTCTGGTACAGTTCCTCATTGAGAATTGCTGCAGGATTTTTGGAGATGAAATTACCTCCCTCTTTGGAGAAATACTGATGACATGCAGTAGAGAGAACAGCTCAGGTAATACAGATTGATGTTTTGATCTCCTTAAGACAGCTAAACTTATCCATACAAAAGATCAGTCTATTCCGAGAAAAAATGCTGTTCCCTTTTCATGCAGTGTTTCCAGATAATGCTGTTCTCTTTCCTCTGCCCAAACTATTGGTCATAAGAACTGATTCAACTTACCAAAGACCTGAGCCATATCACAGAATGCTCTTGCAAAGAATCTCTTGCTCCTACACCAGTCATTTGAGCCACTGTGGTATAAAAGAGGAAGGGGAAACAAAGAAAAAAAAAAAGAGGAAAAAAATCTGGAGAAAGCTTCATCTTAAGTCTAGAATTTTTGCCTCAGCCTCCAGAATGTCATGAAGTCAGTGATCAGCGATGGTTATAATGCAGCTGTCATGTCACACCATTATATTAGGATTGAAAGTGTCTATTCTTCACTATCAAAAGAGAGAGATATCCATAATTTCAATGGGACATCCAGATTTTGCTACTAGCACAGAAAAATGACGGAACTGGTGACTGAAACTAGTCTGACAGACTAGTTGACAGAACTCTCCAGATTATTCTTAGTGCTCTTTTTCTCTCCAACTTTGTGATAGCATTAAATTTGACTGGAGTTTTGTGTCTCTCCTTAAAGTGTTTCTAAAGCAGCATTTTTTGTAAAATAGATTTTGTCCCAGCTGGCCTATACTCAAAGTGGTAATGGCACTTGCATTGCTATGCCAGACTGACTCAGTGTGCCTGTTCTGAACTCCTCATGCTCCAGGTGAGATTTGATGAAATCCAGTGAAATTTGGCCTACCCCCTCCGCAGGAGTGAAGCACATGGGAACTGCGTCTGCTGCAAATGTGAGATAAGTCAGCTTAGAGTGGCCCGGAGCAAAAGAGATTTAATGTAATTCCAATTATCGC
This sequence comes from Manacus vitellinus, assembly GCF_001715985.3. Lineage (NCBI taxonomy): Eukaryota > Metazoa > Chordata > Aves > Passeriformes > Pipridae > Manacus > Manacus vitellinus. The sequence continues at coordinate 13,090,554 of NW_021940208.1, read as the reverse complement.
AAATACAGATTAGGACCCAGCTGTGCACTGCTGAGTGGAAATGAGGTGCCTGTTTAAACTGAGACTAAAACTCACTATGTTGCTCTTAAAAATATATTTTCTGGAAGGAAAATTATTTTCTGGAAGACCATGGAAATATGAAGTATGCCCTGTTTTCTTCATTTGTCTAAAAGAAGGAAAGAAAGGTTAAATGTTATTTTCAATATTCAATAATGAAAAGAAAAATTCAATAATTACCCGTTAAATACATGTATGTATGTAAATAATTGTTTACACCTAGATTATCTACTACTAAAGTTCACCACTTAAAAAAACCAAACCAAAACAAACCAAGGAAACCACAACAAAAAAAAAACCCTAACCTTTAATTGTGCCATTATCCTGTATTTCTTGACTGAACTGCAGCTTAGCACTCACTTGATCTTTTCCATTTCAAAGTCAGATAGTAATTTTTTCTGAAATTATTGGTATTTCTGCTTGAAGAATCTTTAAAGGGCAAATACTCCTGAAAGTAAAGGATACTTGCCAAAAAAAATAAAAAAAAGGAAGCTGCTTGTCAATAGGGTGGTTCAGTCACTGATGTGTTAACTCTAGATTTTGTCCTTGCAGATGTTGCTTCTCTCCATCAGAATGATTCTTCCTATGACAGCCTGGAAAATGAGGCGAATGATGAAGCTGACTCTTCTTCTAGTGACTGGATTAAAACCCGCGATCAAGATAACCGGAGCAGGGAGTCTGTCTTCACTCTGAGTGATGGTGATTCGGAGCAGACAGAGGTGGATGAAATCCAAAGCGAGACCCGATCAAAGCAGTTGGCAATTTCTGTTGGCATGCACCTGAAGTTTTCATCACAAGAAAACTCACAGAATGAATCTCTGCGCTCCGGCGCACTGGGTTTCTCCTCAGCCGCTACCTCAGGTGCTCTCAAAACTTCCAGGAGACACAGACGCTCCTCCGAGCCTGCAGTTGCCCTCCTTGCCTCCAGTTTTGTCCACACTGATGATGGTCATGAGAAGGCAACACGCAAAGCCAGCTGTGATGTTGTCCTATCTCATGAAGATGAAGACTATCTCTGTCAGCTTCGGTCGTTGCAGATGGAAAGGCAAAAGCTTAGCAATCGGAGCTTGATTATGGGGATTAATGTTGGTAAAAGTGACAACACAAATCAAAACGTTGAAAGGAAAGACCTGTCCCATTGTCTCCTGCCTCCAACACCAGAGGGATTAAATATTTGCTCAGGATTTAGCTGTTCTAGCCAGTCTTCTTCTGGGACATCTCCATCTGTGTCATCAATTTGCTCTCTGGACAGTGCTTTCTCACAGTTTTCAGACCAGACTCTGTTTACCCTAAGTGAAGCCTCCTGCCCTTTCGACAGCACTTTTCAATTGCTAAAGAAACACGAAGACGCTACTGCTGCTGCTGCTGTGGCTGGTGACTATTTGGTTACACCCACCAAGGTGCCACCATCTCCACAACCTACTGACGCTGTGGCTGAAAGGGGCTTGGTAGAGCCCAACAGCAGGCCAGCCCCCCTGAAACCTACTGATGGAGTTGATGGCTATTTGATTAAGCCTAAAATTCAGGCATTGCCTCTGAAAGTCACAGGAAGAGACAGTCTTCACGATCAAAGAGGAAGTCTAGAAAAACATTACAGCAATCCAAAGTTTAAAGAGACTGACCAAAGCTTTTTTGCAGAGGAATATTGATGCTTAAAATAAACACCATAAAGAAAATGCCTTTGGTGTTAATGTGTGTTCATTTTAAGTTTAACATCCAGGTTGTTCAAATTTAATTGAGCAGTCCCCAGACTCACAAGTTTTCTTTTTTTTAGGAAACTGTTTGAGTAATGTTCCGACATAAAGCTTTGCAAGAACATTGTAAGAATAATAAAAATTGCTAAAACGCAAGCAAACAGAAGTCTCCTGAAAATCCGGAAGGGACCCAGGAGGTAACCAAGGCCAGTGCCCTGTTCTCTGACCCTGCCAGGGCAGCAGGGTGCCTGCTGGGCCTCTCCCCTTGACCACTCGAGTGTTGAGCCTTGAAGATGTGAGTCCCAGTCCTTTGTGCTTTTGATGTAGTGTGCAAAGTCAGCATAGATTCCATAACTGTGGTATTATACTACTGTTCTGAAACTGATAAATATTCCCTTCATTGTCCTCCCAGGAGTAAGTGTATTGTTTTCTGTATGTTTATGTGGTATGTTTGATAGGTGTAGTTATTCCTTTCACACTGCAAAAGAAAGACAAAAGTAAGCTCAAAAATATGTAAAGGGAAATGCAGAAGCTTGTAACTAACACCCTGCAACTCTGTGTGTTTCATTTATTGTGCTTTGTTGGCTGTTCTGTTCATGTTTAAGTTGTGGATATTTTCTTAACATTGCTGTAAATGGCATTATGTATTATTGCAAGCAGAACACACGTAATTTTATTATGCAGCATCTAAAACATAGAATCATAGAATGGTTTGGGTTGGAAGAGACCCTAAAGATCATCTAGTTCCAACCCTGCTGCCATGGGCAGGAACACCTTCCACTGGATCAGGTTTCTCAAAGCCCCATCCAACCTGGCCTTTAATACTTCCAGGGATGGGGCATCCACAGCTTCTTGGGACAACCTGTTCCAGTGCTTCCCCACCCTCATAGGAAAGAATTTTTTCCTAAGATCTAATCTAAACCTGCCCTCTTTCAATTTAAAACCATTGCCCCGTGTCCTGTCACTGTCTTCCCATATAAAAAAAATAATCTCCCTCTTTTTTATAAGCCCCCTTAAGGTGCTGGAAGGCTGAAGTGAGGTCTTCTGAAGCCGCCTGTTCTTCAGGCTTAACAACCCCAACTCTCTCAGCATTTCCTCATAGAAGAGGTGTTCCTTTCCTCTGAGGTTCTTTGTGGCCCTCTTGTGGACACCTCTAACTGGTCCATGTCTTTCCCGTGCTGGGGACCCCAGAGTTGGATGCAGCACTCCAGCTGGAGTCTCACCAGAGCAAAGTAGAGGCAGAATCCCCTCCCTTGCCCTGCTGGCCACACTGCTTTTGATGCAGCCCAGGATATAACTGGCTTTCTGGGCTGAGAGTGCACATCGTCACCTCATGTCCAGCCTTTCATCCACCAGCACCCCCAGGGTCTTCTCCACAGGACTGCTCTCAGGAGTTCTTCTCCCAGTCTGTGCCCATATCTGGGATTGTCCCAACCCAGGGCAAGGTGCAGCACCTTGCACTTAGACTTGTTGAACCTGATGAGATTCCAATGGATCCACTTCTTGAGCTTGTGTGTAGGTCCCTCTGGGTGGCATCCCCGTCCTTCTGTTGTGTCAACTGCACCTCTCAGCATCATGTCATCTGCAATATTGCTGAGGTTGCACTTGATGATCTCACTGTCTGTGTCATACATCATATAATATATTAAAGTGATGCATTATCTAAATGCTTTGAGTTTGTATAATATATCCTGTTAAATTTTGCTATTATATATGTTCTGAATAAAATGTGTATTTTTGTACTTGCAAAAAACTGCTGCTAATTTTACAAGTTCTGTTTTGTTGTTACAGCACTGGTATTGATATGTATATGCATTCAATGCTATCTATTAAATATTATTTGTTATGTCATAAATTCAATTTATATTCTGTGTAATTTTTTTTATCTGCCAGTTCTACAAGCTATTGCTGAAGCAAAAGTCCCAGTGATGCCACTGCAAATCTTGCGTGAGGAGAGACTGAAGCATTTTTCTTCTGCTTTGGGTGGCATAATGGATACTGCATGCCATCAGCCTGTGGACTTTTGTAAATTATAGTAACAGTCAAGCAAGAATTCCTATCCTTTTTTTCTTCATCTAGAGGTAGGAGGGTGCTTTCAGCTTTAACTAAGGGATGCAGTTAACAGTATGGAGGTGAAGAGAGATTTTTTTGGATAATAGATATTACAGTCGGGAGCAAGGAAAGGAGGGGAGCAAGTCACTGGATGAAATCAAGATTTATTCTTTAAATTTAGCAGCGTTATAGAGAAAGCAAGAATGGCAGGGATAAACTAAACACATCTGAATGTGTGTGCATGCATACAGCGCTTCTAAAATTGCATTGATTGTTTCCTTAGCTTTCTGTTTTCAAAAGCCCTCCCCAGCTAAAATTAATACTGGCCGGTACTGGAGTTTCAGATCCTGTTCTGCTTAACTGTGCTGTCCTAAAGGTGCTGATGTTCCTAAGTCACTCACATGTCTGAAAAATGTAAACACTGTCCAGTGCACTAAGCTGCTTCCAAGTATTATCAACATAACAGGCTTTTAGCTCTATATGAAACAGAATGGATACTCTCCAGTTGATGCAGAAGAGGGAGGAAAGTCTGTTAACAAGGTTAGAAATACCTTTGCTTGAAAATACAGAATCAGAAGGCTATTATTTTGGGCTCTAGTCCTGCAAATGTTGTAAGCAGAGCTGCATTAGTGGAGACCCCTGTAATGCAATAAGCCATCATGCGCTTAGAACAATACCAGCACGTATAATTGTGTGCAGGCTCAAAGACTTGACTGCAATTTGTTCTTCTTTTTCACATTCAGCTATTTTAATGAAAACACTACTATGCAGAATCTGATCTGTAATAGTCACCTTCTGAAGGTAAAATACTTCGTATGCATTTTGAGACCTGTCATCTAGTAGCCCTACATATGCACCTCCTTCAAAACAAACAAAAAAGATGCTATTTTGAAATAAAACAACTACTCTGCATTTCTTTTTGAAACCGTAAAAAGCATATTGCTGAGCTGCCAAGATTACATCAAGTAGCAAATACTGATTCATTGCAACAATAATAAAGCTTTAGAAAATCTCCAGTCTCTGCAAAATAAATGTTCTGTCCTACAAATTGTATCTTCCAGCAAGTCATTTATCTCTGCTAGTCTGAGGTAAGAGTATATCCAAGTGTGCTTCGATGTGAAACGAATTATGTGTCTGCTTTTGAGCTGTAGCTAATGCTAGAGTGCTTTCAGCTTTAAATATATGGCAAACAAGTTGGATGTAGACCCAGTACAATTTAAAATGCACTTCTTCTTACAAGACATACACCCTGCTGCTGCATGAGGCATGTTCTGTGATGAGCACAAAAAAGAGCACTAATGGAGAAGATCACTGTCTGCAATGCCTCAGTGAAGGAATTAAATGCTGTTAAGATCCAAAATGAATTGTAGTGAATGTTTTCAGAGTGTCAGATGCGACTCTCAACACTGCAGTAAGCAGCAGCTTTAGGTATGTTATCGTTGGGAAGCCAACAATTTAGTGTACAGGGGTCCCAGCTGCTCTCCTCCCCTGGGCAGCCTGGTGGGCTGGAATGGAATCTTGGGTCCAAGTAATATTAAAAATAAAGTTTTGTAACTTTTTTATGTCTTTGCTGATGGCCTCTGTGGTGGGTTACCCTTTCTGGATGCCCACCAAAGCTGTTCTAGCACTCCCCTCCTCAACTGGGCAGGGGAGAGAAATTACAACAAAAGGCTCGTGGGTTGAGATAACACCAGGGAGAGATCACTCAGCAAGTACTGCCATGGGCAAAACAGACTCAGCTTGGGGAAATTAGTTTACTACCAAACAAATCAGAGTAGGGTAATGATCAATGAAAACCCAGTTCTTAAAACACCTTCCTCCCATCCCTCCCTTTTTGCTGGGCTCAACTTCAAATTTTCTCTGCCTCCTTCCTGCCAGTGGCACATGGGGACAGGGAATGGGAGCTGTGGTCAGTTCATCACATGTTTTCTGTGCTGCTCCTTCCGCCTCAGAAGGAGGCTCCTCACACTCTTCCCCTGCTTCTGCCTGTGGTCCCTCTCATGGGAGACAGTTCTCCACAGACTTCTCCAATGTGAGTCCTTCCCACAGGCTCCAGTTCTTCATTAACTGCTCCAGAGTGGGTCCCTTCCATGGGTTGCAATCCTTCAGGAACAGGCTGGGTAGGTCCCTTGCAGGGTCACAAGTCCTGTCAGCAAATGGGCCCAGTTTATGTCTGCCTCCATGAACTGCAGTGGCTGCTTTGGAGGAAGTGCCCAAGTTTTAGTGACAAATGGTAGGTGAGATGTTTCCCAAATATTTTCTTCTTTCATGAAGTAGCAAAACCTTGCAGAAAACAATAGAATAAAAAGATGACTGAGTTAAGGAAGAAACATGGCAGTGACTCCTCATCCACTGCTGTCAAGGACACAAAATGAAGCAAACTGAAAAATTACCTTGCTCGTTCAGACATTCTGTCCCACAGGTGTTCATGTCCGCATTGCTAATGATCATCCTGCCTCTGTTTCACAAGTACTAACCATCATTCCTTTCAGATAACTTCAGAGATAATTATAATATAAATTTAGAGCAATTTATTCTCAACCTGCATTGAAAGTCTTTGTCTTTTTTTAGCCCTGGTAAAAGACTTCTGTGCCTGAAATATCACTGTTTGTGTTTGTCAGGGGGTTTTTTGTGTGCTTTTCCAATCTTCTTCATCGAGCTCATAAATGCTATTTCTTCATCCCCGTAAATTTTCTCTCTCCAGAACAGCCCAATCCAGGAAGTGGAAAGACATGTACCATCTAATTCTTGTTTAAGCTAGTTTGTAGAGTTCAAGTGAAATAGATTATAGGTCTGGGTAATGAAGCATGACCTTTAAACTGAAAGTGTCTCTCTACCTATGACTCTAAATCACTGGATTTCTGTTAAGACCTAATGTTCCAGCTCCTTTTTTGTTCTAGGGACATATGTGGTCCCAGGACCTGGTGGTCTACATCTCATTTCCAGCTCTGTTTCTGATCTGCTGTATGACATTTGGCAAAGTTATTTGTCTCCTCTGTTCCCTGTTTTGCATCACTAGTCTTTTCTCTCTGGTTTGCTGGGACAGGCTAGTGGTTGCTGGTGTTTGCGCAGCACCCAACAAAGGGTTGGGTACTGGAGGGGGGAGAAATGGACAACTGTGCCGATACAATCCAGGATACCTTCTTGGACACCTGGGCATCCTGCTGGCTCATGTTCAGACACTGTCCACCAGCATTCCCCAGGTCCATTTCTGCTGGGCAGCTTTCCAGCTACATTCCTCTGTGGTGCATCACTTGTAACTGGCCACCAGTTGGATTTAACTCTATTCCCCTCCACTATCTTGGCTCAGACATCCAGCCAGTTTTTCATTCTGTGAAGAATTCACCTGTCCAAGCCATGAGAAGCCACTTTGCTCCAGGAGAATGCTTCAGGAGACAGTGTCAAAGGCTTCTGTCAAAGACATGTAGCTCATGTCCAGAGGAGAGATAGCAATGTTCATCAAAGCCAGAAAATTTTGCTAAAAGTAGCTAAGTCAGACAAATAAATAAAATGTTTTGGGACAGATTATAATGATAACCCAGACAACGTCTGAGAAACCAGAAAAGCTATAGTCTTACCCCCAATCTTCAGGTTATCCAATAAGCTTATATATTAGGAACAGAGGCTATGATACATGTTTTTTCTCATTATTTAACATCTCCCCGTCTCCCATGTCCAGAAAACCTGAGTATGCATAAGGAACTAGGCTCAGTGACACCACTGGACATCCTCATGCACTCACAGTGTTTCGAGGAATCATCTAGAGGGAGACTCAAGGCATCACCTACACTAGGTGCTTTTCCTTCATCAAGGGCTAATATGGCAAGAACCTGAGCAAGCAGCTGCAGCTGCATTGAGCCTCCTCCTTGGCATTTGTGCAAGCCCACTTCCCCATGGAAGAGTCCTTTGCTCCTACCAAGTGTAAGAGGCAGTGGAGCCTGATGTCTGCCAGCTAAGCAGAGCCCTACATAAACATCACGGGAAGGGAGCCAGCTTTCTCATTCACAGATGTGCTTGCATGATTTCACTTACTCTCAAGATTAGTTACTGATGTCTCTGTATTGAGGCCACTGTCAAGCTAAACTAATTGACCCACTGGTGTCCAAAGGGGGAGACCCTTTGGTTAAAGGTGTTGAATATTTCTGTTAGGACATGGTTGCCACACAGGACCTAAAGGTTTTGGACATCATTTATGTCTTATAAATATGTACAATGCAGTCTGCAATGATTTTTCCTCGACACTGGGTTTGCTCCAGGCCCTATTTTGTCGGTTTCATTGTGGCTTCACTGCAAATGTCAGCAGTTCCTTGAGGACAAGTACTCGGTAGCTGCTGCCAGTTGCATTAAGTTAAATATTTCAGAATTTAGCCATTCTGTGACCCTACATTGGAGAGGTGTTTTCAGTACAGAAATTGTTTCTCTGCACTTGATTCTCCTATCACAAACTATTTCCATCAACATGCTACAAGCCTACTCTTAGGCGCAGAAGTAATTCTGATGTGACCATTGAAGGCAAGTTCCTCCTTCTCCTCCTCCTGGGTTTGGAGAACATCCATAGGATTCCCTGCTGCCCTGAGGACTGGGATGAGCAGAGGGGGCTGGGTGGTCTACCAGTCCCGATGTCAACCAGGAAGGGAAGGGACAGGACTGTGCTGCCAACGTGCACAGCTGAGGCTACGCAATCCCGGCTGAGAGTTTAGACAATGAGCCCTGACAGTAAGGGCTGATGAAGGAAGAGTGACCTGTGACCTGCTGGTGGTTAAAGCTTGATCCCCAGGGATCAGAGTGTGATGCTGCCTGTGAGATCCCAGTCACCCCACCTGCTCCAGGGAGCCCCAGCTCATTCCCTTGGACTGCCAGAGAAATGAGGTCAGCTAGGGGTTCCCCCACCAAGGCACTAGTGGGGCTGCCCCTCCCCAGAAGACCCTGCAGAATGGCAGGGATCAGTGCTTGCAGGGGCACAAGACTCAGGGGGCTGGGGGGGAAGTATTTGAGGGCATTGGACAACCTCTTAGAAGGTGTTTTAAGGGGGCTGTAGGAATGTACAGGACTTGTTATGGGATGTTTAGGGTAAGGATCAAAGGCAGGGAAAAGGAGGGATCAAGGTGGACTGGGGAGGAACCCACATGAGAAAACAGGAAAAAGGGGATAAAAAGGGACTGGTCTGGGTGACAAGTGACAGCTGGTCAGTACACACTTCTCTAACTGAGCCCTGTACCACATCACCACAGCCTGCCCTACAGTCTTACTAAATATTTGTATGTAATAACACAATTAATTACTTATTACTACTAATAATTACTCTTACATTCTCTCAGTTAACCTTCTGTGTGGGCACACACTCTATTCTGAGCACCTGTGAGAGACCACCAGCAACCTTCAAGCTGGATGAGTGGACAGCAGCACTTGAGCCCAGTGCTGGCAACTGGAATGGAATCCCAAACCTCAGAGGCTGGAGGGTGCCACTGCCAGCACCTGGGGAAACTGGGGCCTTAGGGAGGCCAGTTCTGGGGCCGACTGAGTAGCTAATGCCAGGTAGCAGAGCCCCATTTTCCATGTGTCAGTACAGATTTCACTAGCAGACACCAATCCTGCAGAGCTGGAGAGGAGCAGTGTCTGTCACCTGTGTTTGTTCACTGTGCAAGCACTGTGTGCAAGGGACTGCTTTACAACAGAGTCAGTGAACAGTTTTGATCAAGAAGGGTGTTTTTAAAAGTCAAATGCCCCATGGATAGCTTGCACAGGGGATGTAGTATAAAATGCTTTGAAAGGACTTAGTACAGGAGGGGGATGATCTCCACAGATCCAGTCAAAGTCGCCAAGGGATCAGTCACTACCGGCAGCAGGTCAGATGGACCCTGACCTCACAGTAAGCAATAGCAGCTTTGTTAATGCTACTACTTAAATATTTTTATCTGAACAAAATGTTTTATCTAAAGCACCACTGAAAGCACCACTGAAAGTTCCCCTAGCAGAGCTGGGGGCCTGACTTGGTGGGGGTGGCAGGAAGGAGGCGGGGCTGTGCTTAGATGCTTTATTGGCACATCTGATTGGGAAAGGCATGTCTGACACCATGCCCACAAGTGCCTTTGACTTGAGGAACCTGAGGTGCCCAGGCAGCCAAGGAAGTTCATGCTCCAAAGTCACCTTTCCAAGCAGGACTTGATTTCCACAGATGGTTGTCATTGAAATATGCTCTTCATTGCTCAGGCCCATCTGAATACTTCTGTGGCATTGCTATTCCTCTACTAAATATCTAAATACTTGCAGAAATGTGCAGCATCTAAATGATATCATACTTTTCATACAGAGATAGAATGAGGAGTCTGGCAGGTCACCTTCAGCAGAGTGTGTGGGCTTGGTTTTAGCTTAAATGTGTAAATAGTCCCAGAGGAGTGAAATAAGAGTGCTTCTGCACTTAAATTCCTTACTGGACTGGAGCCCATGTGCCTATTTTCTAAATAAATTAAAAACTATACTAGGTGTTCCTGCATTGCTGAAAAAAAAAAGATTCCTATGAAGTTTCCATTTACAATTTAACTTACATTACAGAGATCTATCTATTATTTTATAAAGTAGAGACTTCAAAAGTACTCTTTCATTGTGTAAGAAATAATAAAAAGTATTCAATATTTATGCATTTTGCCTAGTTTTAATTTAAAAAAATAATAAAAAAAGAAGAATTTGTCCAATAAAATGTTTGGCAAAGCCAAAGTCTGAATTTCTTGCATTTTTTTTATCTTGGGATATGAGTTTACAGTCCACTTGTCTGAAGTGTGTAAATTCAACAGCATAGTAATTGGTTTATTACACAGAAACTGGAGGTTCCAACTTTACCAAGAATTTTTACTATGTAAATTCTTCACTTTTCTCACATTCATAAAGCTCATAAAAGCCATAATTCTGAAAACACATCTCTGTGAATAAAATTTCATCCCTGCCTCGGGGTGAGGAGACCCACACAATGCAGGTGCAGAGTGGGTCCCATTGTAAAACAGGTTGTTAGTCCAGGCTCATCACTCCAAGGTATTTACAGCCTTAATACAGTCCCCATACTTAGCTTTCTCTTGGGAATGCTTAGGCTCTCATGAAACGACGGGTGCTGTCAAATCTGATTTTCTTCTGTGACTGATGCAGAATCAGGCCCTGAGACCTATTTATTCTAAAAAAAAATTATTTTATTGGAGTATTTTGCAATGAATGGGAGAAGGCGGGAATGGCTGCCAGACTTTCAAATGCAGGGGACAACACCTCTCTGCTCTTCAGGTCTGTATCATCAGCTGGGATATCAAATACCTCCTGAGGAGGGACAGGGAAAGGACAGTCCTCTAGAGTAGGATTGGGACAGAGGTGGTCAGGGACACTTGGAACCTGGATTCGGGTCCAGAACAAACACTGATCTGCTTCTCCATCCCACCACAGAAGTTCATTCCTGGGATGGAGAAATCTTGCTATTGTCATCTCTTGAGTATCACATCCTCACTGAACCTAGCCAAGGTGTCTGTGTGCTTTTCTTGCTAGGTCCTTGGAGGGCAGATAACACATCAGGTTTGACACAGGAGGCTGGTTTGCTTTCATTTATTTTCTTCTTGACAAATGTTATTACAAAATATCAGCCCAACTGTTATGAATTCAGCCTGTTTCCTTACTGATTTTGGCTTTTTTTACAGGGGTGTTATTGATGAAAAGGAACTGACAAAAACATGCACCTAAGATTTCTTTTTCTGTCAGTTTAGCTATTTCCAAAGGTAAAAAAATTGCAGAGAATGATCTTTTTAAACAAAATACCAAGCCCTTCTTACAAAGGTGAGTTTACTGTTTAAAAGCAATAAACAGACAAAACAACAACAAAAAACAACAAGTAAAAATTTTTATGCTAAAAAGATAATTTTTAGTCATGCACTCATTTACCATGAGACTTAACCTAGGGCTTTAGTGACACCTTGCCATGTGTGCAGCATTTCAGCTCTTTATTGGGGAATATCCGTTTCCAGTCCAGCTCCTAACATTCCCCGCTGAGAGCTGTCCTTGAGAGGCTCCCCGGTGGTTCTCAGATCTGAATGGTTCATTGCTCAAGAACACAGACAGCACCAAATACTCAAGTAACCAATACTCTTGACAAAATTGCCCAGACCAGCAACTCTTTCTGGAGGTGAGAAGGTGAGGACAGGGCTGTCCCATGCATCTGTTCGGTGATGGGACCATTCATATGGGAAGAACTTCCCTGCAGCTTTGACTCTGCCTCCCTTTTCCCTCCTTGAGGGCAGTTAGTGGGTACATGGGAGAGGAGGGCCATCTCTGCCTCCTTGCACAGTGATGCCTGCACTTTTCTGTGTAAATGAATTAGGTAAAAAGCTTTTTAGGCACACGTCAGCTTTTGGCATCTCAAACCTGCTGGTAGCAGCGAGTTCATGGCTGAGCTCTGCCTGCATAAAAAAGGCATCCTGGGGCTTTGTGTCAGATCTGCCACCTGCAACAAAGTGTTGATGAAGGACCGGCTAAAATCACAACCAAAGTGTCCCCAGGCCCAGGGCATCAAAAAAGCCCTGGGATCAAGATGCTGATAGGTCTGAGCCTATGTACTGCAGGACCTTGTCCTCCTCAAGCAGCTGAGTCACATCCCATCTATTGCTTTCCTGAAGCAATGGAGTTCACACTCACTTTGAGTGACCACATCTCTCCACTTTTCAGTACAGAGCTTTTTGCTAGTTGAGAGTATTGGGGACAGGTTTTAATTTGTCTAAATATCAGGAAGTGGATGTGTTCTATATGTAACATTGAGCCTCATACCAAAATGAGTTCAGAAGGATGTCATCTCAGTTCCTTATTTGTGGATTTACTATATGCAATTGGTCCTAACTGAGGTCTGGGCACTGTGTGAACCACAAGCATGGTGCGTATGAAAAGCTCTATATGCATATGCATGTGTGTGTATTCATCTATGTGGGCAGATGAGGAACATGCTCAGCATTGCTTATTGCTTTCTTTCCCATTCAAAGGTTTACTCAGACCACTAGCAGGACCTGGAGGCTGTCTCCCTCCTCCTGCTGCCTCCCTGACATGTGCACACACACTCTGACAATTAGCAGACAGCACAACGAGCTGTGCACTGTGGGTCGGTTGCCCAAATTGTTGTAAAGACACTGCTGGCTATGGAAAAGGGCATCAAAGAAAGCAGGCTGGGCTCACAGGCTCACAGTGAAAAAAGGACTGTGTTCTTCAGATAATTTATTTGCAATGAATAATTCAGCTAGCTTTTGCTGTGAAGCTGGATTAAATACAGAGCATTAAGCACACTGAGATCCCCACATAAAGAGCGCTATTCACTCCTAGCACAAAGGAATATTATTTACTACCATTAATTAACTTCTACACAAAACCACAGCCATTTCTTTAGGTTCTGGGAAAGAATGGGAGCACAGAGCTGCTATAATGTCCCTTTGGTTTTCTCTCTCTCTGCAGACTCCCATTGGCTGCAGGCTGATCTTGGCTCACTTCGACATTTTTGGCAGCATCGTCCTGTGTTGGAGCACAGGCAGGTCGCTTATTACAGCAGGGAGGGATGAACTGAACCCACTGCCCCCTTGCCCTCGTGGCCAGGCTGTGCTGGGGGTCCTGCCCCACGGCGCTGCAGCACTGGGTTAGTGCTGCCTCACAGCCCCATGATGACCCTGGGGCAGCACCCAGGCCTCCCAGTGCTGAGGCAAAAAGCTGGTATATGGTATAAACTGCTGAAGGGATTCAGATTGCTCTTGGTAAAGCCTTGGGAGGCAGAAAGGCATTTTCCTTTGGGAAATGGGTTAAGGGTCTGGATGCTCCATCTATGTAGTGAGAACATTTTTTAGATTTAATGAACCTCTGTGCTAATTAGTTCTCTGAAGTCTCTGCTTTGAAATATAAAGCTTTAGGATAAGCAGAAATGCAAATTCTTGGCAATTATCATTACTGCTGCAGTAGTGACTAGAGAGATGCCCTTTGCAAGCAGAAAGGGAGACAGGGGGCTTGTGCTGGGTGGTTACGGAGCTTGTCTTCAGCTGTTACAGTATGCCCTTTGTGGGTGATGCTGTAGGTCAAAAAAAAAGGCTGGGTGGAGATTTAGATTTTTGGTCCAAACATTTTTCTGTTGGAAGACAAGGACTTTGGTTATATTGAAACATTTCATAAATACACATCCATTTTTTTTTCGTTTTTTCTCTTCAAGAAGTGCTGAAGTCCTGTTCCCTTTATCCATGAAAATCCGCATTTTCTTCTGACATTTTAGATGAAAAAAAGAAAAATTAAATTCTACATCATATCTTACTTCAATTTATGACATACTTTTTTACAAATGTCAAGAAAAAAGTTAGAAAATCAATATCATAAGGGGAATTAAAGGTACCATTTGATTCCATGTGATTTCCTTCAATTTCTCTTTTTGTTGAGAAGCCTCTAAGGCTTTGCAGCCCTAGCAACCTGCTGGGAAGAGGATGTGGGGTGGCTAAGCAAGGGAGAGAGCTGTAAGCAATCACACAATGCTACACCAACCAGCTCAGTCTGAATCTGGAGATGGGGCCCTTACAAGGGGCAGGACATGGGATGTAAAGTGCCACATTTGACTGAAAAAATATCTGGTTAGGATATATTTGGAGAAAAAGACCTAGCTCCCTGCCCTGAGTCCAAGATGGTCAGATAGTCCTCCTGTGCTATGATCCAGACAGCTATCCTGCCCTGGATGTCCTATAGCCCCTCATGGCTGAACATGAGCTTCCTGATGTCTTGGAAGCTTCCTGATGTTATATCTCCAGTCTTATCAGGTCCTTATGAATTTAGATTTTCCTATCAGTGTGTAGAGGGGTTTGGCAGGTGAGATACCTTGCCCAAGCATCATTTATTTGAAATGTCCTAGGATGGCAGATGAATCTGCACAGGGATGGAAGATGCCACAGAGGACGTGCAGGGCCCCTGAGCCCCTGGGACAGCACCTGGAGACCAAATAGGGTCTACAGTCTCTAATATGGCACTAGGCATCTATGGTTTGGCAGCCAGATGCTTACCTGGTGCTTGCTTTAGAGGAGTGGATTCATTCTCTGGACTCCTCTGACCACAGTGACTATATCCCCAGGAGCTACCATGGGAAATCTGCACTTAGCTCACATGTGGACACCTGTGTGTACACCCCTAATCCTTGGTGGACACCTGAAGAGCCCCCACCCAGCCTGAATCCCAGACTCACATCCCTTTTATCCTACCATTGTCTGTAAAAGCATTTTCTCAGTTCAAATCTCTAAATGGTCTTGAGGTTCAGAGGCAAGCAGGGAAGGAAAGAACCTTGTGGAGCCCCTTCCCATGCAGACAGTCATGGGCCCTTCCATCTGCTGGTGAGAATTCTCCAGCAAGACTAAAAGGTGGTTGTTTGTCCATGCCGTATTTCCACTATTCCCTGTAAGTATGTCATGCTGCTTGGCATCAAACCCAAGACAGAGAGTATCTACTGCCTCTTTCATCTCCTTTTAGTGAGGTAATTCTCAGAGTAAGAAAATAATGAGGAGGCATAATAGACAGACAAGAAGTACTTTTTACAATAGATTTTTCTGAATGAAGTGTTTTGGTTTTTTTCCAGATTTCTATTGCTGTTTGAATTGGGAAAAGTTTGAGCAGGAGAGAGTATCGGTCCTGGCCAGCCCATGTGTGCTTGCAGAGCAGGAGAGCTCCACTGGGCTCAGCCAGGGAGACCTGCTCTGCACCCAGAACCATCATTACTCTCCCTCTCATGGATATTATGGAGACCTTTTCGCCAGAACAGTGGTTCAGGCTTTATTTATTATTTCTCTCTAGTCAAATGAACTCTTCCTCCTTAGTTAGGCCACTGAGAAAATGCTTTTACAATGACCATTAGTGTGCACCCTCAGGAGCCAGTGACATGCTGAACAGCATCTAATGGAGCAAGAAGAGTGAGAATCTCTCTGTGTCAGAGAAATTAGCTCAGACAAGGAGAGCAAAGCACGCTGATCTCATAATGCTCTGAAACACAAAGGTCAGAGCTCTACATTCAGCATCTTGCTTCAGGAATAATTATTGGAGGAGTCTTTTCTCATTAACCATGAGGGACAAGTGACCATAGCCCAGCTTGGGAGGAGGGGTAGCTCATCTCACACTGAGCACACATGTGCACTGCACCCATGGTTGTCTCCTGGGGTGTTTTCAAGCCCCTCCATTGTTCCTGCGACCCTGCAAGCTCCCAATAACTTCCTGCTCCAGAGCAAGTGATGTGAGAGGTCACAGCTCAACTCAGAGTGATGGTCTGGGAGCATAAGGCACCCATCCCAGCAATCACACATATCCCACAGAGTCATAGGGGCTCTCAGGAATAGTGTCCCTTGCCTTAATCTGTGAGCTGGCTCAAGGCAAAGCTGCCCTGCAGCTGAAGGATCTGCAGGACTGGATCCAGCCTGCATTTTTCTCTGAAACTGTACTTACTTTAAAGCAGTTTATTACATAGTTTTGGACTCCAGTGTGACATGACAAAAATGAACACTTCCTCATGCTGTGAGGCTGTGCTTGGACATCAGTGAGGGGGAACTCATGCTAACATGTTTCAGAAATAGGGATGCTGCTTCTTAATAATTCCTTCTTGAGATGGTACACTATTCTATTTCAAAGCTCCTTTGCTTAGATGTTGTTGAATGGTGTCAAGAAAGACATTTCCGCTGCAAGCTGTACTCAATAGCTTTCCACCCAGTATTATGTGCTTTTTAGAGAAGGGAAGGGAGGAAGAACTGGTACTTTACCCAATGTGGTATGGCTGTGCCAGAGGAAACAGCCAGCAGTGGAAGTACAACCACTTACTCCTTTGCCTGCCAGTCCTTGCAACTGCCAAAAGTTTCCTACATAAAATCTGCACTAGTTTTTGTCTGGAGAGTTCACTGAGGGAATCTCATAAGCTAAAGAAAAATTGAGCTGCTATTCTTTTAGACCAAGAGCATGTTTCACCCTCAAGGGCTGTCTGTGGGACTCTCTGGAGACCAAATTGTTTCTGTGCTTATTAAATTCTTGGGAAGCAGCTCAGGGGTGCAGGGCCAGCAAGCAGGGAGCTTGGGTGCCCCTATCCTAGCTCTGCTGATTTTGTGGCTGCCAGAATGTCTTAAACCCCTTTTTAAATTAAACCTGGGCAGACACCAGTCAGCTGCCATGTGTAGGACAGAGTTGATGTTCCCCCATGTAGCAGAGAGGTTTTTTCTAACATAGTCCATGGTGACTAGTCATTCACTAAAGGGAAAAGACTTCAGTGATGATGCTTGCATGTAAGACAAGGAGCCATGACTGATGATGGGAGAATCTGGGACTCAGATGTGTGCAGTGACTGAGGGATACAAAGGAGCCAAAGCTGCTGAACGTGCCATGCATTGGAGACCTAAGGAGGACTGTGGGATAACATTTGCATATGTTATTTCCACAGTTTTCAGACCTTCTGGTCATGGTCACCTAAGATTTTCTTCTGAGCCATACTGCACATTTTTTAATGAAAATCCTGCCTAGGGAAGTGCTGTAAACCAGGGGGCTGCCATACATGACAGTCCAAGGGACCATGGTGAGGATATAGGACATGCATGACTTACCCAGGAACAGACTTTAATCAGACTCCCAGTCCTCAGTAGCTGCTTACAACTCCATAATGTTTACTTATTTTGTTCAGGACAAACACACAGGGACTACCAACAAAGAGATAGTTGTGGCCTTAATGTTTAATAAGTAAGCAAGCAAAAAATGCATTTTCTTTAGCTGTGCCTTCATCTGAGAAAAAAATAGGCTCATTGCTGGGAGTTTCCAAACACAGCTGCTGCTTTCTTCTCACTGCTGAACCAGGTCATTTACACACAGATTGAGTGTCAACCTTATGTCTATTTGGGCCTGAATTTGATACTGCTAACTGAAGGAGATGACCCACTCTCCTAAGGCCTGGGTGAGGTTTTATCTATCCAAGAATTAGTGTTGGGTTGGTGCTGAGTTTCCTCTACAGCTGAAGGATTGTCCAGAGGTGTCTTCTCCCACTCTGAGCTGTTCTTCATGATGAATGAGTGCCTTCTTCAACCCCCCCAAAAAGTGCCTTGACCTGCCTGCCAGGTAGATGGAGATACTTCCAAGTTCAGCCAAGTGGTGCTAGGACACTGAGGCTCCCTTGGGGGGACTAAAGTTTCCAAAGCCTAATCCAGAGCAAATTTAAGCCTCTTCTGCTCTCTGTTCACCGTACACTAAGATCAGGTGCCTGCAGAGAGCAACTTAGGGGGTCTGTGCATTGCACATCCCAGAGGCTGCCTGAAGCCAGCGGTGCCTTTAGCAAAAGCACTGCAGCTGTCACCCACCACATAACCCCTGCCTTGGACTACTGAGGGGGCTCCTGTGTGTGCAGGTGCCCTTTGAACCCCTCAAGCTGCCTAGGGGTGGCCTACTCTTGGTCTTGTAGAGGTAAGAGCAAAATATGGAAGGGTGGAGTGAAATTCACAGGTAGAAACCTGGCACAAAGTAAGGGTCAAGTTTTATCATATTTGTCCTTTCTGTTCCCCCACAAGAGCTCCATTGTCCCACTGAGCTTCTGACACAGGGAACAAGCTGTGATTTTTAAAAGTAATTGCCTGTGGGAGATATTCTATTTTTATCCTTCCCTGTAACAAAAGCTTTCCAATAATGTCCTCACTACTCATCAGCATTACCAACTAAATTCATTTAAATAACACAGTTGCTGTCTTATCCTTTTAACTCCCTGCTTACTTCTTGATATTTGGCCCAATAAGTAAATGCCACATTTCTATTTCCAACACTGTTGTATTTATACACTCAGGGCACCTTCCAAATTTCCTAAGATAGAAAGATTCTCTGTTGTGAAGGGGACTGTCCTAACCCAGAAAACAAGAAAACAGCACACACACAACTCACAAATTGATTGAAAATGCACACTGTAAAAAAGAAGAGATTATGAGTCAATTTGAGCTTCAAATTCCATTTGAACTACGAGGATTAAGCAGAGAGTATGCATTAAGGCACTTGGTTTTATAGTCCGTGATAAAACTGGGATTAGTAAATATTTTGAGCATAGAGTTCCATCAAATATAAGATATAAAACCACCTTAAAACAAACAGAGGCATAGTAAACACCCAGTGAGCAGAAAGATCTGTTGTGAGGTACTTGGCTAGACCTAAGATGACTGTCACCCTTCATCAATACCCCCCCAAAAAACAAAAAAACCAACAAGGCACCTGCCTCCAGAAACTACAGGGAAAGAAGTGAACCATAAAGCTCCTCCGATCACCCCTCATCCTTTGTCATATTCACTTTGTCAGAAGGTTTTGGAGAGACTTATATACTTATCTTATGTAGGTACCTTGGTGGTCACAGGTCTGTCAGTGTGTCTGTCCTTGCACTGTCCCTGAGCTGCAGCCTCCCACGAGGGGCTGGGCAAGGCAGGGCAGTGCAGGCAGGGAGGGGGCACACGGCCCAGGGGGCAGAGGTGCACCATATCAAGCTCCCTACATGCAGACAACTAAAACAGCCCCAGATCCACAAATGGAGAGATTAGAAGTCAACCCTTCAGCAGTGGCAAATGGACCTGAGGGTTTGCACACTCTAAGGTACAGCATAGAAGTTCCTTGCCCATGATGAAGCTGAATCACAAAAAAAATGCTTGGATGAAGGGCCAGGGCCAATTAAAAATGTCTCCAATCCTCCCACTCCAATTTCCCTAATTTCCCAAGACAAATGATATCATCTGAGTTTTTACATACTTCGTGCAGACTGACAGGGAAACAATAAGACCATCTACCCCCCAGGATCATACGTTTTCTCCTCTTTCTGGGTATATCTTGAAAAATGTTGAATAACTACAACCTAGTTGATGGGTCATACCTTAAAATAACTTTTCTTAGAACTACCTTTTTTCTCCACAACCTCTCTCGCCCTCCAGGCACCTCCCAGCCATTCCAATCTCATCAGCAGAAGCAAGACACCTAGTGCTCCACAAACACCTAACGGAGACAGATCTTGCCAAAGAACGTGCAAAAAAGGCTGATACAGTTCTACAATGTGTCCTCGTGATAGAAACACCAAAAAACATGGGTGATAGTTGTGTTCAATCAAAATGCCTTTGTGGAAATTATTTGAGTAAAAACTAAATGACCATTAGTGACTAAAACTGACTAACTGGGAGAGCTGATAAAGACCCAGAAGTATCCAGTTACCCACAAGAGATGGTAATTCACAGCACTCCAGTTCTGGCTCTCAGCTTCTGATTCTCAAGGGATACAGCCACCTTCAAAAAGTAAAACTTAGAAGAGATATTCATGATTACTTCAGACACTAAATATCATGGACTCTATGAACCTGGTTATTTTTCCAACTGGGTGGTGTCTAATTATTATTTCCCCTTCTCAGCCCTGATGCCTGAAGAGCTTTTTTCAGACTTTTTTTCATTTGCTAGGAGAACAGTTCTGCCTCCTAAAGCAACATATTCCTGCGGTGGCTACTCCGCTCATGTCAGGGAAGGACACATTGGGTTCACATATATCACACCAGAAGCTCTACACTTAAAATAACCTTTAAACTAACTCTTCAACTGAATCCTTGCTCCTGGGATTTTATTTATAAAAAAGAGAAACAAACCCACTTTTATATCCCAGGATCCTCCAGAGATCTGGTGACAGCGCAACTGGTTGTAGTATAGGTTAACTTTTAGATTTATTGGTACTTGACTCTTTATGAGCAAACACAGCTGAGAAGCAGCAATTTGATCTGCACTCAGTTTTCATTGGACTTTTCTCTACAAATTGCCAATGCTGACTGACTTTTCCTGGTAGGTTTCTGACTGACAGCTCCTTTCTTTAAATCCATTCTTAATGTTTTCATCTGTAGTACTTTTTACTGCTCAGCTGCTGAAGCCATCTTGTATCCGGACTCTTCCTGTGAGTACCAAGTCCCCGTGGTGGCTCATTCCCTCAGGGGTGCTGGTACTTAGTTGCTGGCTGGGGTTAAACCATAACAAGACGATGTCCAATATGACACTAATTCTCCCTGTTACCCTTCAAACATGTTAAGCATTGTCTAGTGGCCAGCCACCTACCATGGACTCGTAATCACAATAAGCTCTTGGCCAGGAAGATGGGATCCACGCCTCCAGTTCTTTTTGGTTTACTTGTTTACTTCTTAGTTTTTTTAATTGGAAAAAAATTTAATTTTTTTCCCCCTATAGACCATATTGAGAAATTGTCACATGTACGCAATACTCCTGGTATCATACTCGAGTAAAAAAAGATGTTAATGACAACTAGTTTGTAATGTATCATGAATTATTTAGCATATTAAACCAATGAAGTCTTTGAAAACACACCAACTTTCAATACAATCCATTTCCTCAAAAAATCTGGACAAGTTTGGCAATAAACTTACTAGATACACTAGAAATTTTATGCAATAATCTTATCAGATGCACAAAGTTTATGCAGTCGCCTAATCAAGTACACAAGGGGCTCAAGTGGGTACTCTCTGAAGGCACCTTTCAACCCAAACCATTCTGAGATTGTCTGACTCCCCAGCCAAATATCTGTCTGTCATTTTGGAAAACATTACAATGTTAGAAAAGATATTTTAGAGCTTGTGCTATAGTGAGATAATTTCAGTATTCAGATTTGGAAAACATTATGAACAAGCTTACCAGAATTAAATGGTATCATGTGTAAACCAGCAGAATTGATTTTCTGCACATGCCTTTTAAATGAACAGATTTCACTGTATGAAGAGCAATACAAAAAGAAAAATATTCAAATTTCACACTTTTTTCCAAGAAAAAAAGAATTATTTTATTCAGCAGTTTATTTCACATTTTCAATGAGAAAATAAAAGTGGTAATTGTGAAAATAATGTAGCCTGAAATTCAATTTGGAAATCAAAAACTTCTGGCCAGGACATTGAAAAGTTGTCAGCAATGGAGATTTTTGCCAAAAGCCCTAATACCAAGGCTATGAAGTTAGAAAAAGAGCACTTTGACATTACAGATGGCATCAGAGCCGTGAATACACCTGGGAGAAAATGGAGAAGCATGCCCCAGATTTCTGCTGCTTTATCTCTTCAGAAGCAAGTATGATAACGTTTTTAAGGAGCACATCAAAGTGACTAGCACTGGAAGAGAGCCATGCCTGGCAGAGGCAGCGTACAGAGGATGCAGCCCTGGGTGAAGCTGTTCAGACCTGTATTGAGTTTTGTATGTAGTGTTGCTTTGGAGTTTTTGATTTTTTAATTTTTATAGGTTTTAGAAGTAGTTATGTAGTGAATGTAAGTTTTAGAAGTAGCTGTATTACATCCCTTACCCTTTAGCATAGTAGTTACACATATACCCAACCCTATTACCCCAATTCCATATCAATTCCCCTAAATTCCAGTAGCATATTTAGTCTTCTTTTCAAGGTAGGCCTTCATTCTGGTTAAGAACATCTGCCCCCTGGCCTAGACAACAAGATATCACCCAGGACTTTGGAAAGCCTCTAAGGACTTTATGTGCTGTGAAGAAGAAGAAGATGAGGAAGAGAGGGTTCCCAAACGCCCCCAGACTCAATTCCCGAGGGGCGGGGCGGGGGTGGGAGGGGGCAAAGGCCGGGGGATGGACAAATGGGGATTGGTTGGACATCATTATAAAATTATAACGCCTGGGTCAGGGGGTGTGTGCGTGGTTTGTATCTTCATTAAAACCTTCCATTATCTTACCTCCTCCTTAAATTGCCCCAGAGTTTTTTTCTCCCTAAATTTTTTAGGTAACAGTAGTCACTAATTAAATTATCCCTTGCTTGGTGCTAAGCTGTCCAACACAGCTCCAGCACTTTGCAGCAGGAGCTTTGGTGAAAGCCATGCAGCAGAAACGTGAGGTTTTCAGGTGTTGCAGGGCTCTCAGAACATGCCTGATCCACAAATTCATTTTGGTTGTTCCTCTATGGCCTTGTATACCAAGCAAAGTTATGGCAGGGTCAAGCCCTGGGTTCCCCCTACAGCTCCTGGGGAATGGAAGAGGGGCCAGAGGCAGTGCTGAAGCACAAGGATGCAGCGCTGGAGCCAGGAGCTGCTCCTTCACCCCTTCCCTGTTTCCTTTGGTAGGTTCTGGAGGGCTTGTATTCTACCAGAAGGTTACCCTACCAGGATTCCAGGCATCATAGTTACTCAAAAAGTAAGAGAAACCTGAAGAATTTCATTATTACTGAAATGAGCAGAGTTTGCTTTCAATGCAATATTGACTTGTGTGGTATATTTTTGCAGGACACCTGATTTCTGTCTGACAAAGAAACACCATAAAAAGGACATAAACTGAGCCAAAAAAACCCTGAACAGATGTACCCACGGAGTGAGTGGAAGTCATGAGAAGCTGCAGGCAA
Organism: Manacus vitellinus; assembly: GCF_001715985.3. Taxonomy (NCBI): domain Eukaryota; kingdom Metazoa; phylum Chordata; class Aves; order Passeriformes; family Pipridae; genus Manacus; species Manacus vitellinus. The sequence goes on along the minus strand of NW_021940208.1, from coordinate 13,067,368 downwards.
TGGAGTGGGAGGGAAACAGTCAATAAATCAGGAGGTCTCTGGGAGAAGCAGCGTAGGAAGTAACAGCAGAGAGGGCTGGAAGCTCAGTGCATGCATCAGTGAGGCCTGGCCAAGTGGTTTATTTTTATTTCTAAATATTCAGCATGCCCTGGAAGGAATATTGTGGTTTTCACTTCTGAAATAGTACTGTGGCTTGTATTAAATATAATTTGTTTCAACATTTTTGCTAAACCAAAACATACCAATCTGTTTGCTCTGGAGAAGTGAGGAGCAAGTGGCAACGATTGGCTAAAGGGTCTTTTTCTTCCCTCAGTGGATTCAGGCCAATTGTTTACAGATTCAGACCTGCTGTCAGAGCAGCATCCACCCAAATTTGCTGCCAGGATTGAACTCCTTAAATAACACAGGTCTCCTTCCAAGCTTGAAGTTTACAGCAAAAGGACCTTCCTTATGATTGCACTCCAGATTTGAAGGGGCAAAAAAATAACATGGTTTGGGAAATAACATCTCATTGCAGAAACCATGAACTACTGCATTGGGCAGTATGTTAGGTGCTGGGGCAGCTGCACTTGCACTGGTTACACTGCAGCTCAAGCTCACCTCAGGCTTGGACCTGATTTTTCACTCACTAAGATTTGGGGAAATTATTTTCCTGGGGAGTAAGAATTTCTGGCACATGACCCTCAGAGGAAGGTTAATGTTACAAAATTCCCATGATCTAGAGCCATTATGGAGGCTGTTCAGCTGGAAGGAAGTGGAAATGGATTAAATGTATTATACATGGTGGCTTTATGGTAAACCAGGAGCAGCCCAGTGCTGGGCAGTTGGCAGTACTGATTAAAGCAGTGAAATACCATAGCAAATATCTGGCAGTAACTCTGTACTTTTATTCGAAGAATTAACTCCTGCTCCCCAGTAATTGGTTTTCCCACTTTATTTCTGTGTGCTGCTGTAAAGAAAGGTCTGTGATGCCTTGTGCCTCCTTTAAGCATTTTTACCTCCAAAAGTAAGTACTATGATGGGCAACTCAGAAGCTAGACCTTTCCCATCCTTCTTAGCCAAAGGCAAATACTTGATAAAATGCAAACCAGTAGGGAATAAAGACCAGTGATGAGATATTTAATAAGGTAATTTTTAATGTGAAGCTTGCATTCAGTGCTCAGACACAGGCTGTTAGAGTTGGAAATACATTTTCTGTATACATCACTCAACAGAGGGAGATCTCAGTCTCCTGAACTTCCCTACCAGGACAACATTCACCCTTGGAGCAGCTCTATTCTGCTTCCTCAGACCTCTGCCTCAGAGACTCCTGTGCTGCCCTTCTCCTTGAAGGGCAGGAAACTTTAAGGCAAGAGACATTGTTTTTTCTTCCCCATGCCAGGACAGAATGTGTTTTTCCTAGTTTTCTGACAAAAATCCAATGGCTGCAATGATCATAACAATTATGTTGGAAGAAAAAAAAAAAGCTGATATTTGAAGCAGAGACTCTCCTCCAACCATCCCCTGCTGTGCTTCCTCCTGAGAGTCATCAGTCCCTGGAACTGAACGAGCTTCCCCATCACTCTGAGCTACCATATGCCTTGTCTCTGTGACACCATTTGTTTTCTTTTACAGTTATTTTCATCCATTGTTAAACATTCCTCTGAGATGACACCTTCTACCTTTATCTGCAGCCAAAACCCACTGCTTGCTCTCTGGGTGGTATATGTCTGCCTCTCTCCTGGATCCAAGAAACTGCAGCTGCATCACTGTGATCTTGTGTCAGCTTTCCCTCTCTCTCTTTCTCCCCTCCAGTCAGAGTTTTCTAGGAAGGCAATGCCCTGGTTCTTCCAAACCATTACCAGTAAAGGCTGTGAGCACTCACCAGATCAAAAGCTAATGCTGGCTTACCTATGCAAAGCAGGGCTGTTAGTTGAGGAAGGGTAAAATGAAAACAGGCTGCTAACCCGCCTCTGAACCTGCTCAGATGCGCTTGGATGGAGTAAGTACACCCGACTTATCTGGCTGTTTCTTTGATCCAAAACTGGATCCTTGAGGAGAGCCATTTTTGATCAAACACAGCCTGAAAGAGGAACGCCATCTATGGCCTGGCATTTTCTTCAGTGATAATGGCACACACTTCTCCAAACCCAGAGATTTCAGCCTACCAGCTGCCAGTGGCAGTTTGCCGACAGTGGGAAGAAAATCGATTCAGCCACAGCTGCAACCCAGGTACAGCTGCCACAGGTGCCCGCAGACTTCCCTGGAGTACCTGGAAGAGTTTCCTTACATGGCACCAGCATCCCATGTTGTTATGACTTCTCATGTGTAATGCATCCTCTCTTGCCTGCTGCCATGCTGAAGAAACCAGGAGCACAAATGTCCCATACTGAACAGTGTTAGGTTACATGATTGACAGCTCATTGCCACGAACAGAGGAACCATGACAGGCAGAGGAAACCCCATAACCTCACCAGAGCTGGCTGAGCCTCTGACAGGGCTGTTCCCAGGACTGTCATGGGGATCCAGTAGTCCCACGGCCAATGACAGAGGCTCCCTGTCAGCTCCCAGATGGAGGGTGTTGCCTGCAGGGCTGGGAACTCACGGGACAGATGGCTGGAGCCCTGCTTTCTGTCTGCATTTCACCGATGCCTGTGTGTCTGTGCATCTGTCCGTCTGCAGGACCACATGCTCAGCCTTGTCGCGGGCTGGGCACGGGTACCCGGAGCCGTGGCAGCCCGGCCTGACGCAGCAATAGCTCTTTTTCGCTGTAACACCGAAGCCGAGTTTCTTTCACAGCAATAGGCATCCAAGCCGGCTCCGCAGCAAGCAGCTGCGTCGAGAGTGGTACCTGAGCTGGGCTCACACACACGGCTGCTTTAACATGCTGCGCTGCTCCCGTACGCGAATTTTAATTCCCGCGAGCGCTGTGCTGCAGGGATTTACCACCTGGGATCAGCACCAGCCCAGAGAATTTCTCGCACAGACGTGCTCTTTCCCAGAAATGGGAAAGCTCCGCCGTACCTGAGCAGACCTAAAGAAGGTCGTACCAAGCCTGTTCAAACCCCTTTTTATCCTTTCTCATCTCCAGAAGCTGCGAGGGATGCGCTCTAGTGGCTGCTCAGGGGAGAAGGCCTCGCGCTATGGAAGGGGGGAGGCACAGAGGGGATCACGCTGCCCGGACTAAAGTAGAATGGCACACGGGAGCACACGGGGCATGTAAATGCTCAGAGTAACGTTTTTACGGCTGGGCTGAGGCCACAGGAGCTTCCAGAACCGTGGAGGGCGGTCCCAAAGATGCTTCGCCAAGCACAGTGAGGCAACAGCTTCAGATGAAGAGTTTGCCCCACTTGCAAATGCTAAATCACTGCTGGCTAGAAATGACTTTTAAAACATTTTTAAATTTGGATTAGTTCACATCAAAAAAACATTTAACTTCATAAAAAAGCAAGTGGGTTAGAAAGTAAACCTCAGGGTTCCTTTTAATGCCTGTTCTTTTATGGACAGACGATGCTTCTTGTCGCTCTCCCGGCAGCTCAACAGGGAGAGAAAGAGCACCAAGGCACTGCAGCCCGCAGCAGGACATGGATCTACATGGCCACCCACAAAGACAACAGCCCCCACCACGATGCAGGAAATTCCCATTCCCTTTGTGCATCTTTTCAGATCATTTGAGGAGAAATCATCTAGAGCAGCTGCAGACTCTTCCCAATGTTTTCTACTATTTGGTATCTCAGTGACAGCTTGAGCATCTCTTCTCCTCCTTTTTTCTCCCGAGCAATGAGGATTTTTCTTTTGTCTCCCCTATCTTTGTATACCACCTTGTCCCCCGTGAGCGCAAAACACAGGTTATAGAGAATCCCTCCCTGCCCTAGCCCAAGCCTGTGAGCAGGGCAAGCACTGCCACTTTCACTGCATCTTTTTTGGACACAGCTTTTTCAGCTTGCCTCTAACTGGGATGTAATTTGAGTTTGAACACAGATGCCTTGTATCTCTTGGTGCCTGCAGCCAAAAATGGTGAACTTTTAAGATTTAGTTTTTCTGTCTGAGAAGTCAGAAACTGCCTGGAGAACTTGCCTTTCTCTCTCATGACAGCTTGCAGTCCAGATGATGGGAACTTCCGACATATCGAGATGTAGTGATGCGGCAATGCAAGGCACACCCTTCTTTCCCCTTCAGACATCACACAAACACCAAATGTCACAGAGGTGGGGACTGCTGGCTTGTGCCTGACTGTGGTTTAAGGGGGTGGAGGGAAGGGACACGACCTAGAGCCACAGACAAGCTCCACCCCACCCTTGGGAAGGCAGAAGGATTGTTTTGGCCTGGCTTCCTCACAAACCCAACCAAATCCAAAGGACCTTTTTAACCCCAAGTAACAGAAGACAGTGCAGCCCACTGGTCCCCTAATTCACTGCCTCTGAACTAAAGGTGTTTCAGCCCCAGACTTCGAGCATGTGTTGTAAACTAACAGAAGCAAAGGCAACAAAGTAGGTTTTGATGTGCTCATCATTTTTGACAGAGAAGAGACAGAAGAGACCCACTGACTTGATGTTTTAACAGAGAAAGGAAATGGTTTTAGAAAGCAAGTTACCTGTAATCTTTATTTGGATAAGGAAATAAATATGTATTCAACTAGTTTTGATGGTATAATTGTGTGTCATTGCACAAGAATTCATACTTACACTGGAATGTGCACCATTAACTGTTAAGTTCCACTTTTCACCCAGAAATACATTCAATGGCTTGGAGAAGAAGGAAAAAAATCCATACAAACAAGGTGTGTCAGAAAGAGGTCAAAAATAAGATTTATTTGCAAATCATTTTGACAATAAACTAGTATCTCTGAGCTGTGCATTTTGGGGACTACAAGTCAGTTCCTTTGCCCTCTGAGATTTCCATTTGCATGCAATATGGGATTTCAAAACGAAACTTCAAAGCATCCTTTTTTGCCTTGCTGTGCTGAGTAATTCCTTCCACAGGCACACTACAGGAGAGTCAAAGTCTTTGTAATGAGAAGCTATCACAAGTAACCTTGTCTTAGAAAGAAAACCGTCACATGAGATCTGTTTCACATTTGTTTTACACAGTGTTAAGCACTTCAAGATTCCCACAAGAAGTGCCTGGTGCTGTATGAAAAACACCTCAAACAAGCAAATAAAAAATTCCACCACAAATCCAAAACAAAACCTAAGGCAACCCTAAAACTCACCAAATAGTAGTATCTACCCCTAAAACTCACAACTATACTGAAACCTCAGATTTCTTTCTGATGTTAAGAACGCACAGTGTGTCTTGTTATGACCCAAGTCCCCTCTCTTGGAATGTAATGAGCTGTGTCTCATGTAAAAAGAAAGAAAAAAAAGTTGAGATTTAATAATGATGACTACTGTATACAAGTGAGCTCAGTACAAAGGCAATATAAAGTAAGATTTACCTTAGTGCCTGACTGTGTGAATGCAACCTCTAAATTATGGTTAGAGTCACAGCAGCTGAAGAGGAAGACATCTTCAGCATCTTCAGAACATTTCTTCCATTTATGCCCGTGCTTCTCCCTGACCTTGATCTGCCTTTCAAAAAGCCTGGAAATTTCACCTCTGAAGTCACAGTTTGATTTAGATGAGATCACAAATGTATTCTGAAAACCCTACATGATTAAGTTCTGAACAGACAAGTTACTGCATCTTGAATTAGGGCAAAGCCCAAAGGTAACACAAGGAAACAAGGTAACTCAGAGAGGAAATCAAAGAATCTGACCCACATATATTTTCAATACAGTTCTAGAAAATATTATTTTTTTTAAAAAAAGAGGGACCTTTTTTCCTGTTTATGAAGCTCAAAACAATCCCAATATTCCGCACTGTAAAAATAATTTCCCCCCCTCTCCCATATATATGTAATAATACAAGAAAAATGTTCAGATATCATTGTTATCAGTTCAAATAAAGCAATAATGACTGCATTAGATCATTCAAATGTAAATAAACATTGTTTACATATAAATGTATACAAATATGCCCCAAATATCAAAATTACCTTATAAGGGTAACAACTCTTGGTTGTTCTTTTAAGTATTTACGCAAAGCTGGAGAGAATAATAGTCTTAGAGACATTATTTTATTTTGGGCTAGTTTAGAAAGAGTAAAACAATATTCAACTGAAAGCTCTTCATCATCAGTCCACATGTCATCTCACCATGGGTTCTCCCTATACCTTCTGGGGAACCAAGTCCATTTTTCTGGAATAAATATACTTGGTAATTTCACATCAGCCATTACTGAAATGATCCTGAGAGCAAGGCCCAGAAACTAGAAATCTCTTCAAGCTGAGCACCCTAGCTAATATCAGACTGCCTCCTGCATAAGCTCAAAACTGAGAAAGGGATAATGATTTCAGAATAAATCTTACATTGACAAACATTGCCCCCTCCAACATCTTCAGAGAACAGCAAGAATTTATCATGGGTAAATTTGCAAATCCAGTGGTTATGTTCTCCCATTAGACACCCTCCAAGACTTCACTCTTCTAAGCCCTGTGTATCCTTTTATTTCTGGTGTAGTCAAATGTAAAAACTGTTGAGGTTTACTGACATCTGATTTGGGCAACAGTTAAGCTGCAGGTGCCAGCATTCCGCATCAGCCTGCAGAATAATTTCTTCCCAGTAGCTGGTACAGTGCTGTGTTTTGGATTTATAATGAAAATAATGTTGATAACACACTGATGTTTTAGTGTAAACATGGCTTAGCAACAACTAAATCAGGGACTTTTCAGCTCCTCACCCCTCCCCAACAGTGAGTGAGCTGGGGTGCATAAGGAGTGGGGAGGGGACAGAGACAGGACATCTGACCCCAGCTGATCAGAGTGTTGTCCCAGACCAGATGGTGCCATGTTCAAAATATTAAACTGGGGGGAAACAGGGGTCACTGCTCAGGAACTGGCTGGGCATCAGTCAGCAGGTGGTAAGCAATTGCACTGTCCATCACTTGTTTTGTATATTGTAACTCTTTTATCATTATTGTTGTTGTTTTCCCTTCTGTTTCTGTCTTATTAAACTGTCTTTGTATCAACACATGAATTTTACTTTTTTTTTTTTTTCCCCCCAACTCTATCCCCCACCCTGCTTTGGGTGGGGGGTAGGCAGTGGTGGGGTGCAAGCAAACAACTGAGTGGTGTTTAGGTGCTTGCTGTGTTAGAGCCATAACATGGCCCCTAGAATTCATGGGTTTAGCAGTATTTTGCAAGACAAAATTTGACACATCTCATTAAGATTCCAAAGTTTGGAAAACTCCTACCCTCAAAGTCCACTATTTGCTGAGGAAGTATCATGTTTACTGAGAACGTGAATTAACTCTGAGCATACCATCTTAAATGACAACACTTCAAAACGACCCCATGTAGTCTCACAAGTTTTGTTCTCTTACACATCCAGGTCTGAAACCAAGAAATACTAAGAGGTTTTTTTAGGAGAAGTCTTGTAGAAGTGATCCAGTTTCCAAATGTCATTAAATGTTTTGGCAGAATAATTTTATATGAAATCTGTAATACACTTGATAATGTTTATAATCCAATGATTACTTACAGGAAGTATTATTGCATTTTAAGCGTAAAAATATAAGAGGTTCTATAAAGAAAATTAAAATAGCATTAATCTAATATTGATAGTCATATAAAATAACTCACAATTATGTAAGTTTCCATATTTAATTACACATTTAAAAATAAGTTATAAAAATAATTAAGCTTCTTTAGAAACCCCCAAGGTATTTTCTTTTAGGAGTTTTTACTCATATCTACTGATTGTCTAGCATCAGCAACAGCTTCTGGTACTCGAACAGTCATATCATTCATTGATTTCTTCAAGCAGATTTGGCAGCCTAAACGTGATCTGTAGGGAAATATGACACTGCAGTTAGTTCTAGCCCACCAGACATCTAACAGCATTTACCCCCTTATGCCTCCAACATTCAGCCACCCCAAACACATCATGAACTACAAACAGCCACTCTTGTGCATGGTCTTAATCAAGCCCAGTAGCAAACCACATGCGTCAACACAAGGGTCTGTGTGGCAATAATAATGATTTATGTTCAGTATCAGAGCTCAGCACACTGGAAAGTCACACACCAAGTACTTCCTGCTTACTGAGACAATATGTAATAAGGGTGACCCTTCCATTTTCAGTGGGACACTAACAGGTCAGCCAGGTGCATTTGGCATCTCTGAAGAGAAGAAGGCAAAAAATCTGAATGAAAGCCTCAGAAAAAGCACAGCTTAGCCTCCCTATCCAGCGTCCAATATTTTCAAATTAAAAAGTTCAAGATTGGGTCATTAAACCAGAAAAGTAGGAGTGAAAAGACAAGAAACACAGGAAGGAGAAGGATAAAAGGATAAAACACTCAAGGCACTCGAGGAGATGCCATCCTTTTTTTTTCTACCTACCATTCATTCTGAACAAAAAAAAAGATGTTGCAAGCAAGCAATTAAAATCAAAGTATTTAATACAATAACAAAATTCTGCAGACATTGGAAGCCGCTTTTATTGCTAGGATATCTTTATTTCAATGTTCATGTCTTTGTACTTAAGTATAGAATATTGAAAACATCAGCAAGGATGGGCAGTGTTCTGTAGCACCAGTTCCCGGAAAGACACTAGCTAGCTGACAGCCTATTTCAAAAATCTAAAAGTTACCACTCTCCTGTCCACCTCTCCATATGCATTTATCTGCACCTTTTAAGTCCAAACATCACTTCGTATTGCTCAGTAGCACAAGATCCTCATACGTCTTCACCAACAGTTTTTGATACTACCACAGAGCAACACACACTATACACAAACCTTACTCTTCACTGTGTTTTCCCACATTTTCCACAAACATGCTAATTAAAACCTAGTACTTATCACTTTTAGATCACACTGTTGATCACCTATTATTACCAGACAGCCTAATGCTTCTACCTTATTAAAAGATGATTTTTCTTAATGAATTACTTATCCTTTACAGGGCCTTTGCTCTTATCCTGTTGCAACTCAAGACTTAGTAAAGTTTTTTTAGACCTAAATAAATTTCATGAACTGCAAGATCTTTCTTCGCACTCAGTGAGTTATCTGAAGAACTCCCATACCTGCTTCATTCCTCTACAAAAGCTCTGTTGAATTCTTTCCTTACCCATGGTAGACAGTATAGACTATCTATAGACATCTGACTGAAGTGTCCACTATGGAACTTCGGTGTATTCTTCAGTTTCGATGATCTTTTAAAAGTTGGGTTGCTGCCTTCCCATACCTTTGCAGGAGAAGTAGTTTTAAACCAACCAATTAAGCCTTGCAGACAGTTCAGAAATGCCAGACTGACTTCCTGTAGAACTCCTGAGTGAATGCTACCTAGCCATTACCATTTGTTACTTATTTATCTGCTGTAATACTTCCATGGACACGTCAGTTTGAGACAAGATCACAGAATACTCCAGGAAGCCTTTTGCAAAGAAACCTTTCAGTGCACGGACATCCCGTAACATCTCTAGAGACAACAATACAAAAGAAACTTTCCTTTTATGTTATCTTTTTCTAAGTGCACCTTCTACATTACCCATCAGCTCTTCATGTAGACAAAGCTTCCTGCTTCTGATAGCTTTGAAACAAAAATATTTTTTCTACTTTTTACAAGCTGTTTCTCAGCTTATTTTTTGCTTCGGCATTCTTCTTACACATTTAACTTGCCAGGGTTTGCATTCCCCTTATCTTACTACTTTTAACCATCTCTACTGTTCTGCAGTTAATCAAAACTATTTAATTTTAACCATTCTAATTAATTCCTCATTTAAAAAAACATGACTTTTATGGCAGTTGCTAGCTGAAACTTTCCCAAATACAGAGTCACTGATAAAAATAAGCTTTTATCCTTGTACCTATGACAGAGCATACAAGTGCATCTCCATTACACAAATCTGTATCAGCACAGGAGCCCAGGTAACCTGCAGTAAATATCAGTCACTTAAAGCTCCACGTTCCAGAAGAGTCATCCTCTCACACATTTGAAAGGTCCCTGGCCAAAGGAAGAACACATGATGCTAGGAACACCTAATAGAAGTACCAAACGTGTTCAGAAAGTCTAAAACTTAATTTGGTATGAAGAACTTAGAGAGAAAATAGAAACATTTAAACAAAGAGCTCTGGCTTTCTACTGTTTTTCAGTTCTTCAGTAAAATCTCCTTGCTTTAAACCTTTAAAAGATGGCCAAAGAAAAAAGATTTTTATTAGACCATTTGCCTTCAGAGCTATTTAGGAATTATTTTGGTCCTGAACCTAAAAATTCAGGAAAATTATGGTAGATGGTAAGGGTGAAGTAAATTCACACTTAATAGGTTTATGATCTTTTCAAAACCAAAAATGGGTTTTTGTGAACAGGAAGAAGAATAAAACAAAAGAAGCTGCAACAAGTATCTCGTAGCTTAACTTCTTTGCCTTTACAACCTCCCATAGAAGTTCAGATTTGTCTGAAGTGAGAATGTGTATTGTTATATAGAAATGATGAGTATGGGATTCCCATTACTGATATAAGGAGATAGATGAATTAATTCAGAGTGCTTCTTTGCAGAGACATAAAAAAACTCTATGCTATACAGGTCAGGTATAAAGCCTCATCATCACTGGAAAGATTCTCAAAAACTTCATTAAGTTGTTCCATTGAAGGATGAAGAAAAGCGCTTAAGAAACCTGGTAAGGCACAGCTGCCTACTGTTCATGGGGGCATGGTTTATGATAAAGGCTACTTGTACACCAGCAGGTAGAACAGCCCACTAGGAATGGGTCTGTGATGAGGATGTGACACCCTAATTACAAGATGTGTGATGGTGGGGGTGATGCAGAACCAAGGGTTACTTTAGACTACCACTAGTCTAATCCTAATGCCTATCAGCAGTAAGAGCACAGTTTAGGATCAGTTTCTCCCAAAAGGGAATCTGGCTTGTGTGCACCAAGAGTACTCTGAGTCAAAGCATGACAAGTAGGTACACGGATATATGGAACACTGTTTGTGCTAGAGAAGGCTTGGAGGAAGGATCTTAACAATGTACATAAATACCAGAGAGGTTGTAGAGTCTCCATCCTTGGAGATATTCAAAAGCCGTCTGGACATGGTCCTGGGCATCGGATCTAGGTGGCCCTGCTTGAGCAGGGGGTTGGGTCAGATGACCTCAAGAGGCCCCCTCCAACCTCAACCCTTCTGTGATTCTGTGAAAAGAAGATCTGACCAAAACCTAAAACACTAATGTTAACACATTCACTAGCTACAGACTAACAGAGACAGTAAACAGAAGGAAAGAGAAACAAGTACAAGAAAATTCACACACAGGACAGTAGCAGCAGAGCTTTTGTCAAAGGAATGGGGTTTTCACTTATACTTTAGTATATAACATTTCTGCACCAGACACCTCTGAAGACAAGTACTGGTAACTGACACTTTTCAGTTACAAAAGCAATACTGACATCTTTTTAGTATGAATTAAGATAGACAATATCTAAACTTAGCAGTCCCCTTTTGTGTAACAGAATCCAGCTACTCATCAAAAGCTGATTAAGGTGCTCCAAGAATATAAGACTGCCCCATCTGCAAACCCTTCTCTCCATTCTTTGATGTAGCGAAGTGCTGTGTTGCCTTACGTTTCTGTGAGGCCATATGCCAGGTCCAGCATGTCCATCTCTTCATCAGTAATTGCATCTAGTTTCTCAAATATGTGGTCTTCAAATATTAAATGACAAGTTGAACAGGCTAGTGTTCCTTCACATGCACCTAAGCAACAGAACAAATCAAGGTAACAGAAAATCCAAGTTTCAAACTGCAGCAGAATTTCAGAAGAAATCCTACATATATAAGTGTTTGGCTCATACAAGAAGTCTCCGTTGATTAGTAAAATTAATGTTTTATATATTCTCACATTCATATACCTACTCTGCATTCAACTGTCAATAGTATTTCTACAGTTCCTATAGCATTAAGATTTACTTAAATATTTTAACTAATTTATAGCATTTAACTAATTCCCTTTCCACTTTTTAAAGAAAGATTTTCTACTATAAGAATGTAAAAGCAGACAACACTGTCAATCAACACTACTTGATTTATTTCCAAGGCTGATCCTTATCTCTCTTTTTCCCATGGTTTTGAGAAGGTTTCCTCCAGAAGTTTAACAGAAGATACCTGCTACACCAAAAAAAAAATCCTCAGAAGTACAGGAAGGAGGGAATTTATACTTGGTGCTTCTTCTCACTTAATAGAACACTAATTCACAGCGACAAAAGTAGTCAGGCCAGAGAGATGGTTTTATCTGTGCTAAAGGGGCCTACATGTATTATTATGAGGCAGTCCAGTACAAGTCAAGGATCTAATAATTTGCTAGGGTTGAGCAGAACAAGCATCAACAACACCTACATGCTACAGCAATGAGGTCACCACAGGACAGTAAAAGTTTGAAACTAACAAATTTGTCACTGTGTTGGGCTAACACTAAGTTCTTCACATTGCTGAAAAAGAAACATGCAAGTTTAACAGGGCAGGAAAGGCTGAATACTGTGGAGAGTGGGATTGGGGCATACAAACCCCAGGCTCCAATTTAAATTGATAGGAGAGAAGCAGGTAACACATTAGCCAATTATCATCTATTTACTCATTTGCAGGGAAGGCAGAACCGAGAACACAGTGACCCCATCACCTTTGTACTCGTAAGGAAATAAGGGAAGCAAGATTGTAAGCATAACCACTGCTATAGAAAGAAACAGAGGAATTTATCATCAGACAAGAATTACACACAAAAGCACCATGCTGTTACATGCAGTAACAGTATCAACAGCATATATTCAAAGTGAGCACGACACTGTACTAGAATATCTGATTTTTAAAATATATCACATCTTCAAAGACACGTTAAAAAGTAGAGTTCAAATAAAGTGCCAAATACAAAATTTGTCTTGTCAGCAGTCTAAGGATCTTGAACGTTGGGAAGGTGAGGGAAGGAGCGAGAGGGGAAGGAAAGAACTGATCAGTCTCTTTGGACAGTGCAAGATCTTTCCACAGCTGTAAAGCTAGCAGTCATAAACAAATTGAGTGCAGCCAAATCATTCAAGAGTTTTATCAGCCTTTACACAAAGATATTTTTATTATTATTACTGCACATGGGATGCCCCCTAGTGATAAAAACAAACAGGTAAGATTTATGTTTCACTTTTCCCTCAATTTTTCTCTAAACACAGAACATACATTTTTCCTGCATTATTTCTCTGCCCTAGTATGATGTTTCATTAGCAAGTGGTTATTGAAATGGGACCAGCATATGTTGTAATTAAAGATTGCTACAGTATTCCACATTTTTTTTTCCAGTTTGGCTTCTGATTATCGACAGCATTATTTTTTCCCACTTCACCATAATGTCTTAACATGGTTGATATTTACACAGAGAACATTAACTGTAGGATACAGGCAGACCAGCCATAAGCCTATGAGTCATTTAGTAAGTGATAGATACAGCTAATTAAACCAGTGCATTAGATGTTTTTAAAAATGTCTCTCTTAAGAGACAATTCTTCTTCCCCAGATGTATGCAGCTCTAGATATAAGAGTTGTCTCAGATATTAAGTGTAAGATTTTAAATCATATCACAGATTTCATTACTAGCAGTAAAACTTATTTGCACTTAACACACCTCAGATTTCAAACTGTGCTATAAGTCTGCTTTTTTTTCCTCCAGTTGCTTCCTATTACACATTCAGTCCTGAAAATTGTACTTCCACTTCCTACTGTAGTTCTATTAATTCTCCAGCTCATATTCATATAAATACCTCTCCAGAGGTATTTAATTGTCATTTCCTAATACCACTGCTTTGTATGGGCAGAATCCTACAACTTAAATGGAACTATCTTTGAGCAATGTGGTCTAGTGGAGGGTGTCTATTGGAGGGGGATTGGAACTAAACAAACTTCAAGGTCCCTTCCAACCAAAACCATTTTATGATGCTAACTAAGGAAAGTACAAAAGTTTGAAGAAATAGGGAGAAGTTATAGCTTCCTCCTATTTTGATTTTAAACAGAACTCATACCAAGTTAGAATTTCATGAGGGCTTTGGTGTCTTTTACTCTAATTCTTTAATAAGAATTAAACTTCTTGCTCTTCCCTGTTAACTGACATGGATTTGGTTGTTTATTTGTCTTTGCACTCAAATACTACAGCAAACTGTGTTACAAAAAGTCTGATAATAAATGGAGACATTATGGCACTACAGAAGTAACCAGACACTTTTAGAAATACACCAGTTTTGTGTTGCCTCCAGAACCTTTCAGCTCAGAAGAGTCTGCAGATGGCATCTTTCAGATTCCACCTTGACAGCACTCTGTTCACATTCCCCTCCTTTAATATGCAAGCCAAGATCACCTCAAATATTTTTTTTTAAAACTTGAATCAAAATATTCTATGCACCTGCAGGAGAAAAAAAAAGAGGAGAAAATCCAAGTAAAGTACAGGTAGGTTTTATATATAAATTCATATTCATTTACGGTTGGACTTGATCTTAATGGTCTTTTCCAACCTAAATGATACTATAGACACTTAGGCATAAACTGGAAAGTAATTTCTAGACACTGAATACAGTTTTCAGTGCATCTACTTACCAAAACCATCTATGTCTAGATTATTATCAACCACAACATCCAGCAGTGAATCCCCAGGTTTTCCCTTGGCTGTCAGTTTGTCACCATCGCGATTTATGAAATGAACAGTTATTTTATCTTCTGAGCTGAAAAAGAAAATTACATACTAGAATTAAAGGATTCTAGACCTTTTTAGAGCTTTAGCATTGATTGAATACTACTAAACTAATAATCACAATCAACTCTAAGAGTTGAGAAATCTAAGTTATTGGCTTTTAAAAGCTGTTACAGGTACAGGCATTTACTGGTGTCGATTGAACAAAGACCATGAAAAATAAAAAAAAAAACCAAACAAACCTTGGTTTGTGTTTTGTCACTAAAAGCTATAAGGGATCCTGATGTTTTGCCTTTCACCAAAGAGGATCAGAGCTATTTTATTTTAAGCACAATTTTTAACAAATAAAAGAGTTCATTTTAAATGTTTCTCTCCCCACCTTTCTGTGGACTCTTGCTTTGGATTTATGACATTTTTATTGTTCTCATCATTATCATTTAGGATAAATTGTAACTTTCCCCATTTCTGCATAGAGTTTTAGATATTTTACTTTATTAGTTACAAAATTTACTTCTCCTCTCCTGCCAAAACAGGAAATACTCAAAAAACATTCTGCTGTCTTCAAGTACAGATTCTCTTAGGAGTTCGACTTGTAAATATTAATTCTAGTGAAATTCAAAGTTTTTACATGTTTTCAAAGAAAGAAGGTTTTGTATTTTTCTGCTTTGCTTTTCAGATAATTATTTAAGAAAAAACTCTCTTGCAGTGTGCATAAAAATGTCTTAACCTAAAGCTTTTAATATGAAAAAATTGATTTTTTTGCATTCTGTATTATATTATTTCACATGCAAATTAAATGAAGGCTTTAAATATACTAATGAAATACAGTTTGTTCCATTTTAAGCAGACTATTTTTTTTCCTATAGTAAGTGAGCAAAACAAGAAAAACTTATTGGATGGACAGTAAGAAATCTGTCAAGAGATGAGAGATAAAAATAGAACCAAAAGGTAATGCAAAAATTTATGTTTCCATGTGAAATCCATACTTAAGAACCACTTATTATTCTTATGCTTCTTATTACCTGTACTCATTTTTAGTAACTGTGGGCCTTGAGTGATCTAACATATGCAAAATACACAAGCTTGAAAATCAAGTCATCCTCTGTAAAACTAACCTGTAGAGCTGAATATTAAAGCAAAAATCTGAAAGTGGCCATGCTGAAACATCAGTGAACAAATTACTTTCGTAACTAACTGGCTGTAAAAGAAAATGTGTTTTTAGTAACATGAGCCCTAGGTTGTTATGAGAAACAACAAATGTTTGTTGCTGTAGACTTTATATATTTGCCACAACTGTAAGATCAGTTGGCAGCAGTGTGTGCCATGATGATTCATTATGATGTCATGCTCACTTCTTTTCCTATCAGACCTCAGTCCATTCTCCAGAAGGCAGCCACAAGCTATTATTAACAATAAATTAATTCCAAAACTATAATTGATAATGAAGGATTGACCTTGTTGATCTGCAATGCAATTGAAGCACGCACTATAATAAAATTCAGACATCTTAAATATACATCTTTACAAAATGTAATTAATGTTGCACAGTCACCTGTGATATCCACGGACCACCTCCAGCAAACCGTTCTGTGGGGGTTTAAGTTACCACTCTGCTTTTTGTTGTGCTCCTCTGCTATGCTAACACCTCCCACAGCAGAACCAAGGAAACAAGCACCCACTTAGATAAACTAGTACAAAATTCACCACCTCCAGTGGGAGTTTAACACTGGTGGGTTTCGACTGCATCTGGAAAGGGTCACATTCTGAGAACCAAAGTAAG
Organism: Manacus vitellinus; assembly: GCF_001715985.3. Classification (NCBI taxonomy): domain Eukaryota; kingdom Metazoa; phylum Chordata; class Aves; order Passeriformes; family Pipridae; genus Manacus; species Manacus vitellinus. Next base: position 13,050,858 of record NW_021940208.1, on the reverse strand, counting down.
CCACTGACAGTGTAATTTAAAATGGCTTCAAAAAGCCCTTCCAGAGGTCAAAGTACACTCTCCTTTGATGAAATATTTCTGTTAAGATGACAAACACAACCCTGACAGGAGATACAGTGAGAGATGTACTTGCATTTCTGGGCATCCTCAGTAAATGGCAAATACTAAATATTTATTCCAATATCCCAAATAGACCCTTATAGGATGAGGTGATCACAAATAACACGGACCAAACAGCAGGATGTGTGTCTGTCCATTAGATCACTGGAACTTTTGTACATGACAAGTTGACTCCCTCCCAGTTTTCAGAACACATTTGAAACTGTCTTCACTCGTGATTACGCTTTAATCTGGTACAACACCACAGTGTCACAAGAACAGTCCTGCCCCCGCTCCTTTGTTCCTTCTCTCTCCAGCACTCACACTGTCATGTGGTAAGCTGGGCCTGGAAAGAAAACTGGCCAAAAGTCGACCCTCATAGGTCAATGGCTACATGGATGTCAGAACTGGCACAGTCAGATCTGACCCTCAGACAAAATTTAACACCAGTTTAGAACAGTCGTGTTACTGCAACTTTATGATGCAATGACACAATCCAAGCTTCCCGATCAGATTAAACCAATCTCCTTCTGGTGTAAAAATGTGGGTTTGGCTGATCCCCATTTCAGTCAACTCATTTTGGTAATCTGGATGAAAATTAACCATAAAAACAAAGTAGTCCCCGCTGGACTAGACAGCAAAACTGACAGAAGTGCCACTGCCCACAGCAAAAATGAGGAAACAGCAGTGGAGCAATCTTACATTTGCTTCAGCCAGTTGTGGATCTGCACCATGGCTGTGCTTGCCTGACGGGTGTGGCATGCAGCAAGGGGACAAACAGAAATATCAGTTCTTCACAACTCAGTGGCATTTGTTGAAGACTGATACAGTAATTAATCTTTCCACAGGACCTAAATCCACCCTGATTGATAACTGAAGCTAAATTTCATTTATTTGTGTAACGTTAGATACAGCCTTCTACAGTCTTGCAGGACTGTAGATCTGGTTTTCTGCTATTACCACCTTTACCACTCCTCACATAGCCAAAACGTTTAATTTAGAAAAATCAGTGAGGCTTTATTGAGTGGTGAAAATACTTTCAGAAGAGTGGTGTATGCAATAATCAGACTAGTCAGACATTCAAAACACACTGAGCAAATCTTTTCAATGACTGGGGGATACCATTAAAAAAAATAAAATTCACACCTGCATGAAACAATACTTAGGCTTTATAAATTTCAAGTAACATAGCTTTTGTCTACCCAGACATTGTTTGCATGAAGAAAAACAACCAAGCAAATACCAACATGATGTGAACTAGTCACAGGCAGTTAATGTGAAACATGTGTCAGGCCTATGCAAGTATGAGCAGTCTCAGGATTATCAGGAAGAACAAAACATAGTTTGTGTTATCTGCATGAAGCATAAATATTCCAATTCATTCCCAGATAAACCAGATGAAAAACACAATTAATTTCTTCATATGGTTCCCACAGCACTATCAGCTTTTTTATCAAGCTTCACTGTGATACTCTATATTGAGCATGCTGCAAACACACAGAAGAGCACAAGAGAACTGTAAATGCTGTTCATTGTCTCTCCCGTAAATAAAAAGAGTAAATACTGCAAGAATCCTGACAGCTACCTCTTCCTCCTTAAAAGAAGTATTCTTTTGAATCTCAGATATTACTTCCAAGTTAGGAATCACCTCTTACATTCTTCCAAACAAAACATAAAGGTAACAACTGTAGCCTAGTGTTGCACGTGGCAAGACCAACTCTGTTATTTCCAGATCTTTTAATAAACAGCAAATCCAACAGCCCTAAACACCTAAAGAGCTTCACGAATGAAACTATTAAACAGGTCTCAATTAAAACACGAAGTTATAAACCTGAACTAATCTTTAAAGCATGCAATAATTATGCTGTGCACCAAAAACATTGTACAGCTATCCAAACTGGTATAAAAGAATTCTAAAATAGCTCCTGTTCACCCTGAAAAGAAAAGGAAGGGTAACAGATAAAAATGGAACAAAAGAAAAGAGAAAATGGAAATCAAAACATAATGCCTGATGCTTCACTGAAACCCTTAGGAACCTCTGCTCACAAGAATCACTTCAGGTAATGTTTTGTATGATGTTTTCACCCTCTAGACACAAATACAGCTTATTTTACATATACAAACAATGACGTATCTTTTTACTGGAATAACACTGGCTGATTATATAAAGGTCAGGAACTGGGGTTCAAATAATACAATGCCCAGAAAAGGCAGGACTAGAGAAAATAACTCTCACATATATTGAGAAAACAATAATATCCGAAGATTTTCCTTTTCTTCTGATTCACTCAGCCAGGTTATGATATGGAATACATAAACAACACATTTGAAATACTTGCTTGCATAATCTTTTTTGCTGGTGTGCTTGCACAATGAGTGTGAAAAAATTCCATTTGTATTCAGCCTGTTTGTGAAAGACCTGAGAGATTACAGGTCTACATTACTACAGCTACTACTATTACCGCTACATTACTATTAAGTAAGGAAATCTTTTCCCTTCTAAGTATTCTTTTTCCCCCATTTTTACCCTTTTCAATAATTTGAATACCTTTTTAAAAACTGACAGTACTTTACAAAGGCTTTTTTTTTTTTATTAAAAATTGCAAATCGGGGACTTCAAAATCAACTGATCATCAGCAGGGTCACTCAGAGAAGAGATGTGACTAGCAACTTACCCATCTCATATGGGAGTCCTAGACTAAAATGTTAAGTTTGTCTCTCCATATGAAAAGTATCTGCTGGAACAAAGTCAAAAAGCACCTACAGGAGAGTTTAAAAGCAAACTATTGAAACAGCTTTGATGGTGAGGGCACTATCCCAACCCTCTTGAAACAGAGCAGGGTACACCCCTGATGCTGGGTAAGTGATTGCAGGTCCTGTTCAGAGTCAAGGAAACTTTTCTGACAACCAATTAAACCAGGTTTTTAAAATTTCTGCATTTTAAATACTGAAAATTTGCTATAGACTATGATCTGTCTTCAAATATAAAAACCACAAGCCAGAAGGCTGTCCACAAACAGTTTTTTACTACATGTCACAAAACTACAGTTAAGGACTGTGGAATATTAAAGCCATACAGATGAAATGCACTTTGAAACACCTACTCTTACATACTGGTGAGGACAGGAGGGGTTCTGCATACTCAGATCACAGAATCAAGTAAACACGTCTGAGATCATTGAGTCCAACCCGTGACTGAATACCACCATGTCAACTAGATCGTGGCACTGAGTGCCACATCCAGTCTTTCCTTAGAGAAAGATGCAAAAGTGCTCTTCAGCAGTGGAAAACTATACCAAAGGCTGAAGAGACCTTCAGTATTGGGCTCTCTGATATGCGCTGTATTTTTACCACAAGCCTAGTCAGGCTTCCAAAAATGGGGGGGGAAAAAGCAAGCACTGCACTGCACGAATAAGCAACTTTGCTAAGGTCACAACCTTTTAGAGAAGTAGCCTGAGCACCAGGAAGCCTGGTTTACCGTCCCATAACACCACAAGCCATTCCAACGGGGTTCCGGGTCACACCGACCCCGTGCCTCACCCGGGCCGACCCGCAGCCCCAGCACAGTCCTGCGGGGCACAGGAAGGATCTCCGAGAGCGCTCCGGAGCCGCCGCTCCGCAGCCGCCGGCGGACGGCGAGGGCAGGAGCGGCGTGAGGGGCGCGGGCCGGCGGCCGCATCCGCGGGTCACCGCGGGAATGGTCACCCCGCGCACAGCCCGGCTCGGGCGGCCCGTGCCACGGGCAGCCGCTGGCCCCGGTGCCCTCAGCGCCGAGGCCTGGCCCGCAAAGCTCTCGGGGAGCTCGCTCCCTGCCTCACGCGCGACCCCTTTACCTGGCCACCGCGCCCCCCTCCCAGAGAGGCTGAAGGCGGCCGCGCTGCCCTCACAGCAGCGGCGGCGCTGCCGCAGCCCGGCCTCATCCCGCCTGCGGGCGAGCTGGAGGAGAACGAGCCAGCGGCGGGAGGAGGCGGCGGCGGTCCGGAGGAGCCGCGCCGGCCCCGGGGCGGCGCATGGCGCGCGAGCGGGGAGCGCGGGCCCTCGGCGGCGAGCGGGGAGCGCTGGCCCCTCGCGGCAGCGGGGCGGGGGCAAAGTCCCCCGCTCGGCGCCGCGGCGGCCCTGCGGCCGCGCTCTCAGCCGTTACGGAGCGCGCGGCCGCGCCCGCCCGCGTGACCCGCGGGGTTACGCAGGGAGCGCGCAGGGGCGGGGCGGGCCCTTCGCACACGCGAGGGTGCGGGCGGCGCCGGCCCGCTGGGAGCCCTCACGGGTTGTGGTGATTCCCGGTTCCAGACCTTAACCCTGGTCTGCACGGGAAGGTGGCGTCATTGGTGCCATGGGCGTGTGCTGGCCCCCTGCCCAGTTGTGTCCATGAGGGGTTTCTCGTCATGTCAAGGACAGGGCGCTGCGCGGTCGGTGGCACACGCGGTGGAGGTGTCACCCAAAGAGCCTTCACCACATCTCCAATGCCCCTGTGGGGGGCCCGACCTGCAGGGGACCAGGCTCCAGCTCCAGGCTGGGCAAGTGGTCGGTGAGACCTGGAACCCCATTGAAACAGCTTATAATATGGAACTCCCAGGGCAGTGGAGCTGGCAGCTGGGAAGTCTGAGCTCTCCAACAGGGCTGTCCAGATAGGGCCACAGAGAAATTCCCAGTCCCTCATTACTATTTCTTATGACAACAGATCCAACTCCTAAAACCCGGATGTCAGCAAAGGAACAGCAGCACTATCAGAGAATCTAACAGGAGATGAGCATTCATGGTGAATAGCTCAAAGATGAGTGTGTGCAATAGGAAATTTTGAGATATCCTGAGTAATTACAGACTGCACATGTAGGCTTAATTTGTCTCTCTAACAGTTTTGATTAGATGGTTATGTAGAAACCCTTCACTCTACCACACCCAGACTGGGGAGTTCTGGGTGAATGAGTAGAAATGGAGCCTGTACTTTGAAATAATTAATTCAAACGGGAGTGGAAATAAATGGGGGGGAAAAGGGAATGTTGTTTACCTCTGATGCTCTTGAGGTTGCTAAGATCGTTCCTGATGCCTTATGATTTCGTTGCATTGGGGTAAGATCAAAGAGGGAGATATTGTACTAACTTGAACCAGTACATTTTCTTTAAGGAGAGGAGAAGGTCCCAGTGGAAATGTCGAGAACCTACAAACTGCCTGGCCAATTGACTTGAATGTGTAAGTTTTCTCTGCTTCAGGTATATAGCTGCTAGCCTCGAAGCTAGACTCAGTGTTGCTAGAGGGATTCCCTTTACCCATTACAGATAGAGCCAATGTGAGATTTTAGATAGCCCGCATCTTGTCTTTTACACTTTATTTCAGTTATTGCTATGTCAAAGTAGCTTTTACAACACCTATGCTGTAAAACCGAATTTGTTTCATGTCGTTATCCTTTACCTTACAGTATTCTTTCCACAAAAGCAAATATATGGCTCTCCCCATCTAGATTTAGCATTGGATTTTAAAAGCTTTACAATTACCTACATACACGGTATATCTCTACATTTCAGCTGACATGAGGCTGACCACATTTTCTACGTAATTTCCTTAGAAATTTTATCTGTCACAGAGGCTGTAGTAACTTTACTCTGGTTGCCACTGTGTACAATACAGGAAGAATAGCTTTCAGTTATTCTTTGATTACTAGCAAAATAATTGCATTTGTTCAATATACCACTCATAGAATAATATTTTAAAAATATAAGTGAAATCAGTGCACTCAATATGTTTATTAAATCATATGTTATTATAAATGCAGTTAAAATATGTGAATATCTCATAGAGAATTCACCAAAATAAATACTCTGAGGGCTTGCTCCTCAGCTACTTTACTGGTATCCTCTCACAATGAGCTCTTTTTCATTGGTTTCTTTTCCAACACAAGAGAATGTGGCCATAAATAATACAGTTTATTTCAATGCTCTTACTACAGCATGGAGTCATATATACATAATCCTGTAGCTAAATACATACAGCTCTAGCTGGACTTCTAATATTGTAAAGCCCAAAGAGCACATCAGATAATCTAGTTTGACTTCAACCAGAAGGCTGCTTGTTACAAATTAATGGTTAATGCAGGAAATAAGTCTAAAAGGGACCCTCTGTACCTTCTAATGTTGCATGTGACGTCTTTGCTGTCACATGCAACTCAAGTAAATAAATAATTTTTTAACTAAATATTTATCTTTTTCCTAAGTTTTCTTGCTGCTATTAATTGCACTGAAAAACAGTCACAAAATTTCATTCCTTGGAAGTGGAGAATGCCAAATTATTTATCAATTTTCAAGCAATTTCTTTTATTAGTTTAGTTCTTAGTATAGGATTATTTATGCTGATTTTTTCCTGGCCAGGGCTGCTTATGAATTTAGTTTTTCTTCTTTCTGAAGTTAACTGATAATTTGTACATTCAATTCAGGTCTTGTACAGTGTCTCTAATAGAAGCGTATGGCCCTGATACATCCCAAGATTGTATTTGATCTTTTTTCATGTACAAATTAAATTAGTAGCCTCAAATCAGTGAGCTTTAAATCAGTGTGATCAGTTAATAATTTAGATGTCCTTTGATGCTTCTCATTAATGAAGCCATCATTAACAGCAAGAGTTCTTGATTTGCCCAAACTGAACAACGTGAGCTCTTTGAACTTCTCTTCGATCCGCTTTCAAGTGGGATTTTCATCCATATACTGTTTTAATGAAGAAGGCCATCAACTTGCTTTACCCCTGTGTTGGATATGTTCCATAGCTCTGTTCCAGCCCTCTGACTGCCATGGCCCTGAGCACATTACCCCTTTGCAAAAGTTTACTTGGCAGAATCCAAGGTCAGCTCCTCCACTGATAAGAGCAGTTGTGAGAAAAGCCACAGCGAGGGCCTGCCTCTCCTTTCTCTTCAGAGCCACTTTTAAACTGAGGCTTTGTGCTGGCCCGTGTCTGTGCCAGCAGCTCTGTTTGCGCCATCCCGCATCTCCACGAGTCTGGCCATGATCCAGACTTGCTGACTTGGCATCCTAGCTTGGTCTCGGACCTGCCTTGCCACTGCAGCCCTGCTGGGTGACCACTGGGCTGTATCTGACCCTGACCACTGTCTCTCAACCCAGTCTTGGCCAGGGGTTGCTGTTCTGCGCCCTGGCTCCTTGTTGGTGAAGTGACTGCTTTTACTCACCTCAGTATTGTGCTTAGCTCCTGGCACACCTTCTGTTGCAGAGTAGTCATCTCATGCTGCTCCCTGGAACCTCCCACCGCCAAACACAGGGCCCTCCTAATTCCCTCATAGTTTGTATATAATGTACGTTTTTGGGTGGGCAAGCTTGAAGAAAATGGTGGAGCAAACTAGATCGGGACATCTTGACACAATAAGAGGAATAGAGTGAAATAAAGGAGAGAAAAATTACCAACGCAGTGTACCTAACCTCTCTCTGAATCTCACCTTGGTTGTGTGCAGGTTTTTGTTGCTTGTCTCCATGGGATGTTCATCCTAATGGTAGAGCACTTTGCAGGAGGCACTTCATCTTTTTTCATATTTTTTTATAGGTTCTTGCACACTGGGGAACAGATGTAATACAAACATTTCTCCCCCCTCCCCCCCCCAAATTATACCCACCAATTCTTTACTATTTTTAAGTTTGTACTTGTAGGAGGCCAACAAACCACTAGATGGCGAACAGTTTCAGCAAGATAATGCGTGGGTATTCATATGGCCTTCTGTCCTCAGCTTCATCATTCTGTTTCTGTCGAGCTTCATGAGCTGGACCTGTTGGAATGAGTCCAGAGGAAGGCCATGAAGATCATAGAATCATAGAATCAGCTGGGTTGGAAGGGACCTCTGAGATCATCAAGTCCAACCCTTGATCCACTACCACTGCTGTTGCTAGACCACGGCAATGAGTGCCACATCCAGTCTCATCTTAAAAATCTCCAGGGACGGAGAATCCACTAATTCCCTGGGCAGCCCATTCCAATTTCTGATTACCCTCTCTGTAAAGAAATTCTTTCTAAAATCTAACCTAAACCTCCCCTGGCACAACTTAAGACCATGCCCTCTTGTCTTGCTGATAGTTGCCTGGTGATCAGAAGGCTGGAGCACCTCTCCTATGAAGAGAGACTGAGTGTTGGGGTTGTTCACCCTGGAGAAGGCTCCAGGGAGACCTCATTGCAGCCTTCCAGTACTGAAGGGGGCTACAAGAGAGCTGGAGAATGACTTTTGACAAGGGAATGTAGTGATAGGGCATGGGGGAATGGCTTCAAACTGAGAGATTAAGATTGGATGTCAGGAAGAAAGTTCTTTAGTCAGAGGGTGGTGAGACACTGGAACAGGTTTCCCAGAGAAGCTGTGGATGCCCCAACTCTGGGAATGTTCAAGGCCAGGTTGGATGGGGCCCTGGGAAATCAGGTTTAGCAGAAGGTGTCCCTGCCCAGGGCAGGCAGGCTGGCACTTCATGAACTTTAAGGTGCCTTCCAACCCAAACCATTCCATGATTCTGCAATCGTTGAGGCCATAGCGTGTAGTACCATGACAATTTATAGAAATCTGAGGTGAAGCTGACACAGTCCTTCTCCTCCCTGCCTCTCCCTCCCTTTTGCTTTTCTAGTGTTCATGAGTCAGGTGTGGTGTAGATTCATAGAGGTGATTTTCGCAAAAACTAACAGGAAAAAAAAAAGGAAAGAAAAAAGAACAGTAATTAGAGTCTCCAATGAAAGAAAAAAGCATTTCCAACTGCACAAGATTGGTGCTGCCAATGAATTACAGCCTGATATCCATTCCTCTTGTCTACTGATGCCCAATTTTCTTCTCTGAATAATGCTGTTATTAACTATCAGTAACACATTTTTGCTCTCTTCCCAGAAGTCCATACAGTTGTTTTGTAAGAACATATGCAATGAAGTGTAAAAAAATCTCTCCATTGAGCAAAGATGTTGATTGCTGTAGATGCTGCAAGACATGCTGTGCTGTCAGTAGTGAGTGGACGAGTGATGTATGAGGTCCTGCATGCTGGTCTTTACTACCTTTGAAAAATACATTTTGGATAGATGTCTACAAAGGAATGCGTTTACTCTTACTGGTAGACTATTGGTTTGTAATGGGAAGCAGCTCAATTACACATGAGAAAGGCTTTAGTATAAGATTCTTGGAGAATGCGTGATACACAAAGGTACTGAGGCAGGAAGTTTGTATGCCCACCAGGAGGCATAGCAAGCACGGCTTCCGTCTTGCTATGCTCACAGCCCTGAACATGCTGCACATACCAGCAGTGAAGGGAAGAAAAATGTTCATCAGATTTTTACATCCAGAAGTAGGAAATGGAGAGATATTTAGAATTAAAAATTAAAATGTGGATAATGGGCAAGAGGCTGAATAAAATGCATATAAGTCAAAATGTTCTCTGGTCAAAGGCTATAATTTCAAATAATTTTCGTTGCTGTTGTCCACAGTCATTGGAAGTCATAACTGATATGACTGAAAGATAAAAAACACTAATCAGTGTATAAAGCAATACTGGGGCTCAGCTTCTTAAGGTATATGCTGATGTTTTTGTAAGAGACCAAATGAGATATTTCTGTGTACTTGTGGAGAAGGACAAAGTTAGAATCATAGAATCATAGAACCATAGAATATCCTGAGTTGGAAGGGACCCACAAGGATCATCAAAGTCCAGCTTCTGGCCCTGCACAGGACCGCCCCAAGAGTCATACCGTGTGATGCCGCAAACATTTATGCATGTGAGGGATCATTTCTGTTATATCTTAACAATATAAAAGAGATTACAAAACCAGCTAGAAGCTTACAAGTAAGTACTTGCATATTTGAGACTTCGTGGGAATCCAGGCTGTAGTAAGCTTATCAGTTATGCTGCTCTCCAGCATAACTGGAGTTAGAAATGAGGATCCTTCTCTCTGACACCGCAGGAGCACGTATAGCACACCAGGAATGTGAACAGTAGTTTTTAAAGTTGATACATTTTGTAATTTTTAAAATATTGTGCTTAAATCCTTCTTTTATGTAATTTCAAAATCTGGCAATCAGCTAGCAATTGAAAATCTAAACCTAAGCAAGGAAGAATTTCTTTTCTCAGGCTTGAAGAGAAACCTGAATACAAGAACAAGGAAAGGAAATAAAGACAACACCAAACTATTATTAAGTCCTCATGAATTTTGTTTTTTAATGCTTGTCTCATGACTTTCTGGGAAGCGATTTGTTGAAAACCTTGGTTTGACAATTCTGTGCTTGGCTAGCTTGGGCTTGACCCAAGTCCCCTTTTTTCTTGGCAGCACTTGAAACAGTTGAGATGTAGCCTACGCTCCTTTGTAATCCAAGATTGCTTTGTGCAGTCAAGAACCTTTAAGCACGGGAAATGAATAAAGTGACCCAAAGCTGTGGGGCCCAGCTCACAGTGTGGGCCAGCAGGGCTGGGGTGAGGAGCCAATGGCCTCCTGCTCTGCTTCCCTGGGACCAGCTTCCATGTGGGTTTAGTGCAGCTGACACACTTCTGCTGGTGTAGAAATTCTGGTTTACTTTTAAATTGTGCTAGTTTAGCTGGCAATAGTCCAACTGCTGTAAACTCAGTTGCATAGAGAGAACTCATCTGATATTTCCAGTTCTTCAGCATTTTCATGAGCTGCTGCTGCACACCATAGAGATGCAGCGTGCAGCCATCTCCCACAGCAGGTCATGTCCTGCTGGAACAGTGCAGCAGCAGCGCCAGGCATTTTCGTGACCGTTCAGCAATCTCAGCAGTAAAGCAGCAATAAAACAATGCTCCCAATGTATTCCACTGGCTTTGCCTGTCGGCTCTCATTTCAAGGCAGAGCACTCTGCTGGCGTACATGTATCACATAGTAGGTTTCTCTTGCTCTGCTCTGAGGACTCTCAGCCAAGCTGTGGGCACAAGGTTCGAGTTAGTAATCCATAGCGGTTCCACTGTCGTTCCAAATTGCTGAGGTAGTGCTCTACCCTATTGCTCTTTTATATACTCCTGTTTTTTACATAGAAACAAGGGTAACAGAATCACGCAGCTCTCAAGTCTTAAAACAGGCCAAATTCTGTGATTTAAACCAGCACAGCTGTGAAGTTAGCTGAGTCCTGCTGTGTTACACCGGCTCAGAGCTGGGCTTACCGTCGTGATGCAGAGACCTGTCAAAGGCAAGTAAATGAAAGTCCATCTCCAGCTTTTATGCCCTCTGTGATTAATCATAATACTTCTTTTAGTAGCCTTAAAAGCAAATGTCTTTTAAAGTTGCCTTGTAAAATCTTGATCTCACTGACTTGCTTGCAGTTGGGATTTCAGGACTGGCGTTTGTTGTACTTGACAGCTTTTATCTGTAGACTGCTATCTTGCTCTGGGGGGAGAAATTTGAACTCTTCAGTTATATAATGGAGAAGCAAATACTTTACCAGAAGTTACTATTTGTTTGTTAAGGGAGGGCAGGGATGTGTGGGCTGTTCCCTGGGCCACCACTGTTGCAGTCATTGCAGGCCTCCTTGTGTCTTTGCCATTTGTTAGCTGGGCCATCCAATTAATTAGACCAAACTTGTTTCCTTTTGTGGCTACCCATCCTGGGTTAATAGTTTAGAGGGCGTGTATGAAAGATGTTCCTGGCACAGCGAACATATGAATAGTTGTATTCAAAAGAGTAGTTTTACTGCATGAAAGACCAAGATGTCACACAACAGCTAAAGGAAAAATACTTGGATTTTTACATCTGTATTATTACACAACATGCAAATTTTACTGAAACAAAAATAAGTCAACTTAAACACAAGGTCACAGAGTTCCATGCTTTTATTTAAGCGTATCATATTTTAATAGAAGTACAACAGAAGTTAGCAGTTAGAGCAGCACCCACCCTCCAGCACCACAATGGAGGTGTGTTTGACCCTCACACGGGTGTCAGCCCACGTGACACCTGCAGAAATGCTCAGGGGCAGCCCATGGGCATCCTGTCTCTATACCGATACAGAGTGGTGCCCAAGGCTGAGCCGACTTACTGCAAACCAGCCTCTGAGGTTCTTTGAGGCTCTCAGATCCCCATGCTGTAGCAGGTGGCTTGACGCTGCACAGCTGGGTTTATGCCTGACAGGGTGCATCTATTCTGCAGGAAGAGTGTGGAGCATCCCTCAAAAGACAACTGACATACACCCACTCAGACCGAATATGGAACCAGAATTACCCACATCCTTCTTTGCAGTATCAATGTCTCAAGTGCCTCTGCCTCTGCTTCACAAGCAAAAAAAATCTGGGGAAAATCCTGTATTCTCTTCCCAGATTTTTGCTAGAGCTCTGACATCTTGTGTAAAGAAATATAACGGTCACAACTTAATTTAGGGTAAAAAGTATCTCGTAATCCATCTTTGCTTGATTTGCTGAATTATCTTTCTTGTCCCACAGATTTCTTTATGGCTTTGCTACTGCATAGGAAAAATGCCAGTCCAGTGGTTTAGGTTTCCCTGAATCTGGAAAAACTTAGATCACCAGTTCTGCAAACCAAAATGCATAGCAGTGCTTTGACTAAAATGATCAGTCCTACTAATAAGGCTCATAGGCCTTGTGAGATTAACTTTACTCTGTATTTTAACTTACTGCAATAGAATGTAGTAAGCTTTTGAGTAATAGATTACTTTAGGTGCTACACAAATATTTTTGTAACCAATTTCTGAATATATTAAGATACAGATTATCAGGTTGAGAATCTTAAACTGATGAAGAAAAAAGGTTAGCAATGAAAAATCTCTTCCGGGGATTTTGAAAATGTAATGAGAAGCAAATGACATCTGGTTATCCTAACATCTTGAAGGCGGTCTGAAACGTCTATAAAGCATTGCTCTGAAGGCTTTAGTCTTGATGAAGAAATTTCAGCAGTTGTTCTCATGTGACAAAGTGAAGAAGTGGGCACGGAATGCACCTATACATCAGTGCAGGTGACAGCGCTGCTGCTGGTTTTATTCACAATATCTGGATTAAAAGCCCTTAAGCAGACTTCGGGTGTATCTTCATTTTTCTTGTAAAACCACCTTAATAATATAGCCTCCCTTGCTATATTTTCCAGGATGTGGTGTTTCAGTGGTATCATAGAACTGCTAATGAAAAAGACACGTAAGCAAAAATGTGTTCTGCTCTGCTACTATTGGCAATACTATTGTGACTATGCTACTCTTTGAAAGATAAGCAGGTTACAGTGAGAGCTGGACTCTCCTCTTCCATTCATTTGTATAGCAGGACTATTGCCATCCAATTTTGGATATGTGGGAGATTGAATATCAAAATGAGCCTTCGCAAATACAGTGAACTATAGAGAATTTTGGGAGGAACCGTGACAGACCCTTCCACAGGGAATGTCAGCACTTTCGAAGATATCTTAATAGTTGGTGATTGCATTTTTAAGTTAGAGATTTTAATTGCTAAGCAGGGCCATAAACAGGAATACAATTCATCATTTTCATGGTGAATTTCATGAATTTCCCAAAAGCCTAAGTTGCCTAAAAGAACAGACTTCCTGTGGTAATTAAGGATTTTCTGAACAGAACAGTTGTGTAACATGTATTTCTTTCATTCTCCTAAAGGATACATTCTCCTAAAGGAAGCTAAAAATTGACCTTTCAGAAGAAGGTAGTTTGGAGCAATTACTTGCTTTTCAGCAGTCTCTTTGAAACTTTGCTTTACAAAATTAAACCTTAGAGATTCCTTTTTCTGTTTTTCCTCAAGGCATGTATAGTTTGATCACTGACATGCTCTCTCTGTAGGCTAAACCTAGTTTTATTTCTAAGAAAATGTTGATCTCACTGAAGCATATTACTTGCCATACAGCATTAGGTTCATTTAGCCCAGTTATGTATCTGTAACTGTTGTCAATTCCCATAGCTTCTGAGAAGATGCAAAACCCAAACAAACCCAAACATATTTTTGACAGAATTGGGGTGATGGAGGTTTCATCCTAATTACTAACTTGCTTAAACTTTATGTTTCAAGCTGTTTTTTTTTTTTTTTTGAAATCTTCTTGTATGAATAATGAGAGTACCCAGAAATACAGTAATTCGGGACAAGAGAATATTTTTCTTCCTCTTAGACTCCTGCTGTGCATTTTGACTTTAATAACATCCTACAGCAGTGAGTTTCACAGTCTATTTTGTTCTTTGATAAAAAGACAACACTTGGTTTCAAATATATGAGTTGTCAGCTACAGAGTCTGCTTCCTCTTGTACTACAAGATTAAGAAAATTAAAGCTCACAAATCACATTCTCTATGCTATTTTTATGTTCACAATCCTTTTGCTAGAACTTGATGCAGAATTTACAGGGAATATTTACAAAAAAGTGGCCTAAATAATACTGTACCTCCCATCTACAAACAGCTTAATAAAACAGAACTTAGAAAGGAGGAAAGTAAAAGAAGGGAAATGGGACAGCAATTACACTTTCCCTAAAAGACAGTAGTCATAACTTAAGAGTTGTCCTCTGATTTCTTAGGGCAGGTGACAGTTACTTACCTCCTTAGGTAGTATGTTGTTCATTGGCACTTAATGTCAAGTCCAGTGGATTGACCATCTGCCTCAGTTTAGGCTGTTGTATGTTGAAGCTTTACCATGTAATTTGGGTTAGTTGATCCCAGTCCTATGCTGTCCTTTCCTACTGACCATCCTTCTGGCTGCTGATTTTTGTTAGTCACTTGTTAGTGATTTTGTGCTTTTTCATAGGAGATCACATGTAAAGACACAAATAATACTTGTTGCCCCAGGAAGATTGTCTTTTATGGAGCTTTCCCTGCTAGGAGCTGCTGCAACCCCAGGCTTAAAGAGAGGCTTTAGATTTGGTTGACAGCTAGCCTTGAGCACATTTACGCTGAGTTAGTTTGCCCAGGCTTTTCACACATTAATGCAATTACATCACATTTTCAACTTTATACCATGTTTTTTCTCGGTGTCTTATTAACAAAGCATAACCTTTCAGAAGAAGGTTTCCAGCCTGCTCATTTCTGTTCAGCTCCTGTTCTATGCACAGCATGCCAATGGAGCACTCACACCCCTCTTGGTTTTCCAGTCTTCTACAGTGCTTCAGAGAAGGGCTGGTTTTGGTTTGGTTTGGTTTGGTTTGTTCAGTGGTTTGTTTTTTTTTCCTCTCCTAAGCCTCAGGCCTGCATATTTGAATCTCTTCTAATTTATTTAATTTCTAAGGCAAAAAGTTCTAATTCAGTTAGAGGCCCTTTTTCCATGCCCCTTTATTTTCTCCAAATATCTCCTAACTCAGTATCCAAATGTCTCCTAATCCTATAGGCTTCTAGACTGCAAGAACCAGAGCTTTTTTCTTAAACATTCTGTTGATCATAGCCACGTACTGTACTGTGTAATTGATAGCTGTCTTTTCCTGGTAAAAATATTGTGAACATATAATGTGCACGATTAATTTTTTTATCTTCTCTACCTTGTGTAAACTTACTTTGCCATTGTGCTCCCTGTACACAAACACTGATGAAATTTCCCCAGTCTTTTGTAGATTGACAACAGAAGTTTTCTGGGCACAGCTAAAGCAATGAGGGAAAAAAAAATCTCAACTGTACTTAAATGATAGGAAATTATGTACAGAAGCAAGAAAAGGTAGATCTTCAAGCTACCAAACTTTCATTGTCATGTAAAGCCACAACGGTTTTGACTGGCTCCATGTAGAAGAAATTCCTTATAGCAATCAAGAGGGCAACCAGAGAAACTCTCCTCTTGATCTGTTAAGTGGGCATAAGGAACATATTTTGTTTAAAAGAAGCAAAGAGTGAGAAAATCAGAGGTTTTTGCAGGAGGGATGCTTCATCTCATGTAATTAAACTCAAAAGATGAACACCTGAGCTATAGAGATGCATGCAGCAGACAGACATTCAACCTACTGCCAGAATTCAAGTTTGAGATGTAATAAAATTTTGAACTTTCAGATGAAAAAGGTAGTAAACAAACCCACTGGTTTCAATATAGGCTGCGAGTAGCGTTTAATGCCAAATATCCTAATTAATAATGTGTTATCAACAGTCTAATCTGAACAGTAGTTCAGGATAGAAGAAAAAACTTGTTCATTGTTTGACAAGATAAATGACTGGGATTGGTATTTCTTCTGCCTTCATAGTGGATCTCAGTTTTATAACTACTTTGTCATCAAACTAGGTTCCTCTGCAAGTTTACTTGATAACTTTTAAAATCTGTTAGCCAACTTCAACCAAATACAACAAAGGTAGGAGCCTTGGAAGAAATTAATGTCCTAGAAATTTCATGTAAATAGCCATGTGGAAGAAGAAAAAGACGATGGAGAAGGAAGCTGGGAAGGATTGACTGAGCAATCTCGTAACTTCTTGGTCCATGGGGAATCCACACCAGGCAGAGCTCTCAAGTTTGCCTCAGCCAAAGGAAAGAATAACAGCTACACCAAGTTGGTCAGTCACAGAGCTCTGTTTCCAAGCACGCACAACCTCAGCCAATTTAGTTTCATGGAGCAACTTAACTATTTTGGAATTTCAACTTCAGCAGCATCTGAAGTATCATATCTGCCCTTATGTACCATCCTCTCAGTCTCTGTTCACCAGGTAATAGAAAACCATTAGCAGAATTTAGATCCTTAAGGGGACTAATTTCCCATTTCAATTTAATCATATGTCATTGTTTTGGTACTTGTAATATTGTAGCCCACCTGGTTCTTCAACTGCCTTTGAGGTATCCTTAAGGATAGCCAAAGACTGTGTCTTTTAATGTTTTTTCTAAAGCAAATAAATACTCTTAAATCTTTCAGGCTTCCTTCATACACAGTGAAAATGAAAAAGAAGCAGCTTTTAAAAATATACTTGGAGACACAGCACACTGAAGATCTTAGCATCCTAGAATTATCTTGCCTTTCTCCTTTTCCTACCTTGTTTCTCTTTGATGAACTTCAATTAAGGGTGATTTATTCTGATAAGGTTTGATTGCAACATAGCTGCTGCAAGAGTATGTGCCCTCTTAGGGCTAAATTACCTTCAAGACTCCAAATTACATCTCTGTAGGTGTGCTGATGATAAAGCTTTGATATTATTCTAGTTCAGCAAATGAAGTGCCTTGATACATTTCTCACTTGCTATGCTTGTGAGGTGAGAAAAAAAATCAACTTGTGGGGGTATCCACTTCAGCAATAGAGCTGTATCTGGGTTTTATGACACATGCTTTCGCTAATATCAGCTCAGTCTTTTTGTTCCTGAATTCCTTCAGAAGTTTAGAATGTCTGTGGACTTAAGAACTTGTACTCAGTACTAACAGATTAACTCTGAAATAAGGCAGTGATTTCATTAAAAAAAAAGAGAGGAATTGTATTTAGTCTCTATCTCTTTATGTAAGGTTAATGATGAGACATTTTGGAGTTTTTGCTGGTTTTTTTAAAGCAGAGCTTCCTGATTAAGGTTTAGCTGAAAACAACTTTGGTAAAAATTGCCATCCGTTTTCTTCTAACTAAAACATTTTCTTCATAAAAATGGGTTGGGCAGACTGTTTTTGGAATATCCCCTTAAAGAGGTGATGAGGTGTTTCCTTTAGTTCTGCAGGCATTTTTTCATCTTTTGTGATGCTACTGGCATACCACCAAAAATTTCCCATATCCAGAAAACACAGTTCTGAACGGTCTACATCAATTTCACTCTTTTTTTCCTTCCCCTCCATATATATAAATATTCCAGGAAATTCACATCTTAAAAAAAGGCTAGAATTGTGGGGAAATATATACTTCTATTTTGACATGTCCATTTTGGTAAAACTAGGAGATGACAAAGACTTAAGAATATAGTTGAAAAGTTCTAGACACTCCTACAGTTTTGCTTATTTCTGCTTGTTGATAAAGAAGCAAGTAAATGCAATAAAATTAGAAGGGTTCAGGACCTAAAAATACTTCAGCGATGGATTCCTAGTAAAAAGCTTTACTTTTTATTATTATTTTACTTATTCACAAAGTTGTATGGCTGTATTGCAGAACAGTGTACATGCACCTTAGGAGAAACAAAAAACCCCCCAGAACACAAAACCAACAACAAAACCACTGAAAAGCATTTGCTTTGGTTCTAAAAGTTGTATATGCTTTTCAGGTTTTCAAACACTTGTATCCAATTCCTTGGTAACCATATTTCTTTTTTTTCCCCCAGAAATAGTTTAATTAAAAAAGTTGTTGTCTGGATTGGTGCCTTTTACTGTGCTTAGTATCTTACATACTATTGAATTTTGTTGTAAATACTTTATATTGCTGAAGGGAATACCTCCATCATTGCTTTGATTTCCAATGCTATGGGCAGGACTCAGCTACCACATTATAACCAAAATAAACGCTGTCACTAAAAAAGCAATGTTGTCACTGTGGAACAACTTGTACTTGTCATTATAATTATAACTATGATAAGATAAAAACATTAAGTGGACAGAAGCAGGAACTGCAGCTAAATGTCAGCTGTTAGATGACAACCTTATGTATCAGAAGAGGCATGTTTGGGTGACATGACACAAGAGCGGTGACATGAGCTGATTTGTCTCATCTCGGATACAGGTGATCAGACAGCCTGCCCCAATCTTAATTGCAAGCAGCTTTATTTGTTAACCTGCCTCTTGTGCAATTACCAAGTTACAGAAACAAATCATAAAATTATAATGGTCATTGAGATTAGCTCAGTTGGTTAAAACTTGGGGCTCATAATGCCAGGGTCACATGTTCAATCCCCTGTATGGGCCATTCATTTAAGATTTAGACTTGATGATCCTTGTGAATCCCTTCCAACTCTGAATATTCTGTGAGAAATAATAGATGGAAGATAAGGGCTGTGTAACACACACTTTGCGTATAAAAATTAAATTAGCAAATTATTACCACAGAGATGCAAATACTGATTCACTTAGAATGAACTGCTGAGATCCATATTTGGCACTTAAAAAACCACACTCTTCTACAAGTGATTCTGTTACTTCCTGTCTTGAGCAGAAAAGGTATTAAAATTTGGCCCTGAGTGAGGCTGACACCACTGTGGTATCTTTGCTGTAGTACCAGAGACTAAATACCCAAGAGAAAAACAAAAATGTGTCACTGGAAGAAGTCATCCTGTGTGAGAGATGATCAGTGGTAAAGCCTTTGGGCTTCTCACTCAGCCCAACGCTGGGCTTCTGGTGGGCACAGTCATCAAGATAAACAATGTTCCCCTTTAATCTTCCACCTGCAGGAACTGATTGGGCAGCAGGAAAAGACTTTTGCAAACAACGGTTCATATTTTCAAGCGTAAAGGTGTCTGCTGGCCAGCCAGGTTACAGTGTCGATGTTAGAGCCTAAGCCTCTCCAGCTGGGTTATTAAATGAGCAGGTAGAATGGCCTGACACTGAGCCAGCTGCCAGCACTGCGCTTCCGTAGATTCTCCTGCCCCCTGTTTGCCAGGTGTTTTGGTCAGGCTTTCAGGTGTTTTCTGTTTCCTGCATGTTTCCACTGAGGAGGCAGAATCCCCCTTCTTTTTGCACACTAGGTCTGTTCTCCATCAAAACACTCGTGCTATCTAATTATCGAACCAAGGAGTGCTAGACTTGGACTCCCTGACTTCTTCACTGGAGCTGAGGCTTGTTGAGGTGCTGCCAAAGTGCAGGACCATGGCCCTGGAGGACACGTAGGTAAGCTTCCCACACCTATGGTCTTTCAGAAAGGAAAAAGACAACTCCCCCATGGTCATACCATATTTTGCCTTTTGAACTTGATCAAAGCTGAGACTGTATATACACATGCAATAAAGGCAATTTGGAATGCTCAGTGTTGCTACTGGAAGCCTTTTATTTTTATTGAAATCTGGTCTTTTAATACCATGCATGAAAAATAATTTTTGGAATTAGATACATTAAATTTTAAATGACAGACGAATTTAACAACAGACATAAAACTATGACTTCAGACATTTGTTTTAACTTCACCAAATATTTAAAATATCTGTGAATTGGATTCATCTAATGACCGCAAAATTCTTTAAATTCCCTTTGTTGCTACTGCAGACTTTAAAAGGAAACGTAACATACTTGTTGGAAAAATAAATACACTTAATGTCCATTAAGGCAACATATCCTTTTATTGTTATTCAAATATTAACAAACAAAAATACAATTTGGTTTTACACCATACAATTAGTAATAGTAAAATTACCCTGCAATAATTTTAGACAACGTAAGGTCTGTTTCTGTAAACATATTAATAGCTGAGTACATGTGTGTTGAGTCATACACATAAATATTCCCAGAGTGGCTAGCTTCCAGGCTGGTAGACTAAGTCCACATATAGCTTTCCACGTTAGGGGCAGAACTATACTTCTATCCTAGCTGATGGCATAAATCTTAACTGAATTAGCGGATAAAGTAAAGGTGTTTTTCATACCATTTAAAGTTAAAAAAAAAAATAATCAGAAATTCCTGATGGTGATTTTTCTTCTTAGTTCTCCTTTCCAAAATGCCTTGTCTAGTAAATGCCCCTTGAACTCTACATTTAGCTTTATTGAAAGTAGATTCTAACACACAGTGAAGACTAGGTCTTTATTGACTGCTTTATGCTTTTGCGATGCACTGGAGAAGCATTTGCCCAGAAATCTTTACTTTCAAAAGGGATTCTAGGATTGATTTCTCAGATTGGGCAATGAAAGTTTAAAATTCGGTTTTTAATGAAGAGCTGTGTTTTGGCATTACTGCTGGAAGATAAACTTTTATGTCTTGCAGTTAAGGCATTCTTATCATTACCTTTATCTTTATAACCTGCCTCTTAAAGAACTGTGTAATTTAAGTTGATATGGGTATCTGAAAGCTCTTTTTATTGCCTGTAGCTCTTTCTTTAGTTTCATTTTCATGGCTACAAAGAACACGATCTCTAACTACACTTTTGTTTTTACTGCCCTGTTTTTATCACACAAACTGCAATTTTACACCTTGTTAAGGAAGCAAGGTGAGAAGGAAATCACATTATACTGTTGACAAGGAAGATAAGGCCATTATTTATCTTGACATTTTTGAGCAATAATATTCTCCATGTAATAGGATAAGAGATAAAGCATATCCTGCGGTGATAATGCAGGAACTGAAAGGAACTTTATTCCTCATGCTATCAACACTAGTAAAGAAACTGGGCCCTAGTGGAATAGTCCTATAGCTGAGCTAGTTTTGAACAGACTGTTTTAGAAGAAAAGCAAGCCTTTAGTTCGGTCAACTAAAGCAAACACATTTTATCTGTGCACTGCAGTGAATCATAGTTAATTTATTTAGGTGGCTGAGTGAAACAGGGTTTGTTTTCCTGGGGATTTGTTTGTTTTTTTCGTTTCCCTTATTCTGACCTGCAGAAAAGGCCGTCTGAACTGTAGGTTGCATACTAATAGTGGCTGGTCAGTGAAACTGTGTAACTGCAGAGGCTGCAAGTTACACTTAAGTTACACTTAGAAGAGTAACATACTGCAAAATATTCTATTTCATGCCAGGATGTTCTTCACAATGAAGAACAGAAAGAAGGAGGAATTAGTCATTGTCACGTCTTCCTTGGAGCAAAATGACACAAACAAAGTTAGAAATGAAATTTTAGTCCATGGCAGGAAATTGAACATACCTTTAATAGACTGAGATGTTCAAGTTCTGTGATGATGACTGTGAGAGAAATGCCTGTTTCAAATATACAATATAATGCACAAAATCATCATAGATTAAACTCATTAAATGTCTCTAGAAGTGATTAAATTCAAGGTTATATAACTCAATTTCATTTCACCATAGTTTGTATTATGTAGTCATCTACTTTATTGGAATGTTCTTTAAGTTTTGTCCAAATAATTAAAAAAATTTTGTCAGTGAGGCTCCCACAGATTCTCTGGGAGATTATTCCTTGTTTGCCAGGCTGATCCCCTCTTCTTCCCCTTCCCCCCACCGCAAATTCATCTTAGAATGTTCTTTTTTATTCGGAAGCAGTCTTTAATTGAAAATTCCTCATAGTTCTTCCCCCAACCTTTCTTTATCAGACAGCCAGAGGGCAAGGTGTATTAATAGCAGCTGCATGACTCAGAGTTGGTAGCTCAAGTGGATCCCTTTGCACTGAGCTTTGCTGTTTGGCCTCCCTGGTTGGGTTGCCACTGAGCTCAAGCAGCACCTTCACTTTCTTGAAAACAAAAATAAACTGAAAAAGCACAGTGAGGGCTGGGATTGCCTCAACCTCTCTGTCCTTCAGAAGGATTTTCCTTACTACTATTTTCTTCTCCATCCCCATTGGGACTGCGTACAAAAAAACTGAATATATGTGCATGAAAAAAAAAAAAAGTGTGATCCCATCCCCCAGTACAACTGTTTCACACAAGGGAGTGATGGAAAAAGGAGAGAGGGTCCCATCACTGCGATGAGATGGAGGAGGGGAAGAGGGTCAGTGCTCTCCACTCAAACTGTATTGCATGCTCTTACCCTGAAGGTATCCCTCTCGAGTCATCGCAGCTCGACCCCTCCCAGGCCCTGGCTCAGCACACGCCGAGCCCCGCTCCTGCCCGCTGCACCCGGGACTGGTGGCATCGCCAGCTCCGTGCCTTCTCATCTGGCCACACACCCCGCCTCCCACCGCGCCCCCTGAGCGAACGCTGCCAAAAAGGCGGCACTATTTCTGGCGGGCTTCGGACGGGAAACACCCACGCCGCCGACTGCCTCCTCCCTGACTCGGCTTCACCGACGTTTCCTTTCCCGCCGCCCTGCGTTAACGGGAGAGCCCCTTCTTCTCACCCCCTCCTCACTCAGGCGAGCAGGGAGTTTCCAGAGGGCAGCTGTGCCGCTGGAGCAGCGGGCACAGGCACACACATCACACGGCCAGGGCCGCGATCGGGCGGGTTCTGCGGGGTCCCCGAGCACCGCTCCCACCGGAGCGCCGCAGGTTTCGGTGCGGAGGACGCCGCCTCACAGAGTGGCGCCTCGCTGAGGTCTCCTCACGGGAGTTCCCTGTCCCCCCCTCACCGCTCCCCCGACACAGAAGCGCGGCCCGCGCCCCGGGCCCCGTCCGCGGCACCGAGCCCCTCATCGCCGCCACCCCCGCCCCCTCCGGGCAGCCAGCTTCGTGCCGCCCGCCGCGGCATGCCCGGCCGCGCCCACGCTGTGCGCATGCGGGCGGCAGGAGCACATCTGATAGGGGGTAAAATGCCGAACGGCGGCGGTTCGCACGCCATATTTGTCGGAGCTGTCCACATGCCCGCGCGCTCCGCGCCCCGGCCCGCCGAACAGCGCGGCGGCGGCCCCGCAGGCGCCTCCTGTCCCCGCTGTGAGGGGGCGGCGGGCGGGACACACTGCCCCCGCGTGTGCGGGAGCGCGCGCCCCACGCGCACCCCTGCCCGCGGGCGCTCGTCCACCCGCTCCGCCCGGCGCCGCGGAGGAGCGGAGCCCCAGGTGAGCGTGGGGAGCGAGGGCTGCGGCGGCTGCCGGCGGGGCGGCGGGCGGCAGCGCGGGCGCGGGGAGCGGAGCCCGCCCCAGGAGCTCTTGGTGGGGAGGGGCAGCCGGCGCGACTGTTGCAGCGGCAGTGTTCCGCAGGCTTCGCACCGTGTTGTGCGGATGCCCGCCGCCTCCGCCGAGAGCGGGGCGCGGGCGGCGACCCCCGGCTCGCTTGGCTGTGCGGGGAGCGCGCCCGCGGCCCGCGCAGCCCCCGTGCATTATTGATGTCCCCGGGCGGCGCGGCGCGGCGCGGAGGTTACACCGGAGGAGACATGTGGCAGCCGGGTCGGGTCGGCTGACTGCGGCGGTGCGGGGGAATAATAAGGAATTACTTCATAAACAAGTGCTGTGGAGCATCTGTTGCTGTCTATTGTTTTCGACAAATGCGCGTTTTTAAGAGTCCTTAAGTACTGACCGACGTAATGGGTGCAGCGGCCCTGAATGAGCCTTTGTGCATTGTTTTTTGAATGGATTAATGTGTTGTACGAGTCGTAGGCATTTGTAATTAACTTTGTCTCTTAAAGTTTAGCGCAGATAAGAGGTTTTAGTTTCAGCTTGGTGGAATTTGCTTCTCTTTTGTCAGTTTTCTTAATTTGAACGTGGAAAAAGAAAACCTCTTTGGACTCTATGCCAACACAACTAATCACTTCAGTTATAAGGTGCTATTAAGCTGTCTTTTCCAGTCTATGTAACACCCTAGACAAGTATTTCATGTTCCTCTTTTTGGTACAGGCTTTTAGAAAGATTCAGTTTTTTAAACTGAGTCATGGGAGTGGCGGCTCTGAGTTTTAATTAATTCTGCCTTTGTGACTGGTTTCTGTCAGGCTTCAGACGTGCATCTCGCTCTCGTTTCGCTTTCATCAGAGGTGCCTGCCGTTGTGTTTGTGCCACAGGAGTGCTTTGGGGATGCGTCTGCGTGCACGGCCCCTGACGCGTTCGGAAGATTGTGGAGCTGCCGTTGTTGCTGTCAGCTCCGAGATAGCGCGTTGGCTCCGCGCTGCCGGGCAACGTGTGCCACGAGGGAGGACGTGGGGATGGAGCGCAGCAGCGTTATGGCTGCTGCGATCGAGTAGTTTTTTTAATCATTAAAGATGGGACAAGTAGTAACTGTTTATTGGACTGTAAGACTTACCTCTATTGATCTATTGATTTAGCGTGAGAGGGACCGTGAGAAAAATAAACTGCAAGTCAGTGCAATGTTCCCAGATAAGCAACATCCCAGCAAATGGCAATTGCAAGGCAGTGGCATATTTCCAAGCTTTGTCCTGAAGCGGCACGGCTCTTCTATTAGGTTGGGAGACTGGAGAACAAAAGTATAACGAACAGCTTTAGAAAATGCATGGAAAATGACGTGGTGTGACAGGTCAGGAGCTGTCCAGAGAGTTTTCCTTGAGTGCTGACTGAAAAAAAAAAAGTATAAAAGTGTTTGTAGAGTTGATAGAAAGAGTTCTGGTCTGACTATTTCTGCCGTTGCAGTAGAGAGCGTTGCAGCGCTTGATGGTGGTAGAACTGCCAGAAAAAAACTTTCACAGAACATTGGGTGAAGCTGTAAAGAGGGTGAGGATATGGATCCACCTACAAGGAACAAAATTGGGGGGGGTAAAAAGTGTAGAGGTTATGACACTAGAAGGCAGTTCCTTGTAAAGAAAGTTCCTTTAACTTTTGCTAGGATAGGTATATGGCCTTTCTTCTCCAACAGTCTCACTCTGCTTTTTGAGAAGGGGCACTTCTGTTGACCGAGGTGAAGAGGAAAATTGTTTAAGGCATTATGTCTTTCTGTTGGATGTGCTAAGTACATCAAAGCTGTCCTATCACTTTGCATTGCATTAGGAGTCTGTGGGAGTAGAGGAAAGGGAGGATTTTCAAGTTTGTATATGTAAACAAAGCTTTATACAAACTTCTGAAGAAAGTACTGATTGTTGAAAGATACTGACCCATTAAAGCAGCACTCAGTGTATCTTGCATGCTCAGCGAGTTTACTCCAGGGCTGAGGGGGGGCCTAGGTGAACTCTTTCCTTTCAACAAGGAAGAGCTGCATTAGTGGGCTAACTGTAGCAGTAGGCTAATTTTTGGGTGTAGTTTGAATTAAATTTTTTTCTTTCTGCTTTAGACATTTATAAATCGCTCTGTGAAATGAAACATTCAAGTCATGTAGTACAAGGAAGAAGAAATATTACATTGGCCCAAAAAGGGAGTTAATAATCTTTATACTAGACCATTTCAGTTTAATAACTCTAGTTACTGTATATGAAGAATGATGTGAGGGGTCAGTTCACATTGATAAGTTTCCTTTATGTTATGGAACTAGTTCTAAGAGACTCAACAGTGTCATTCAGAAAATATGGCTTGAGATGGCATTATACCCTGCATTTCAGTTATGTTGTATTTCTCTGCTAACAGTATTTTTAGAGAAAGGCTTATTTTGCTTAGAAACAACAGTACTTCCATCAGTTTCCATTCTTAATTTCCATTTTTGTTGGTGCATGATGGGATATACGTGGTAAGATTGACCATCTCGTCATTGTAGGACTCTTCAGAATCTTAGGGTTGTTTCAAATAGTGCAGTTGCGGGTACTTGAAGTGAAGATTAATACTTAATAAATAGGTTAAATGAACGAAATAATATAATATTATGATAAAATAATACATATATATTAAAATATATAATACATTAAATACTTAATAAATAAGATTAAACTTAATAAATATTAACTGTATGTAAACTGTATGGCATGTCTAAAATGTACCAGTTTACTAACTGGCAAAACTGCAAGAATTGCATGAATATTCTTTGACTGGTCTGTGTTGCTTTTAGTTGAACTGCTGTGTTGGCAACTGCCAAGTGTGCTTCTGAGGTTCTCAGGAACTCCAGTTTAGAAGAAATACCTCACTCTTCAAAATGTGTTTTCCTATAAATACGCTGAATGTGTAACAGTTGTACTAGTTATACTGCAGTTATTTTTCAGGTACAGCAAGCCTATCTTGGGTATTTCAGGGAAGGGAGGATTGGGGAAAATAGTGGTTTTAGGAAGGGAAAGATACAGTACTCAAAAAAAAGTTGATATGTAAAACTCTGCATGTGATATCTAGCACTCGCCAAATCTCAATTATTACATATTAGGTATAGAATTCAGCTTTTTATTTTTCTTGGGGTTTTTTTTCTCTTTTTTTTTTTCTCTGTGAGATGAATGTCTTATTTTAGTTCCCCCATGGTTTGCTTATATTGCAGACAACTGTGTGGGCGATCTCTGTGTCCGTCTGAAAAAGATGTATGCAGAAGTAAAGTCTGTGGCAAATGAACTGCTTTGTGGGACTGCAGCAAGTGTGTCATTAGGGAGCTGTTAGTGTGAAAGATGATTGCCTTGCAGGCATTCACAGACTCCTATGGAGTGGAGAGGTGTTTCTGTAGAAATCTGAGACCAGTTAGTCAGGTACAGTGGCCTCTAAGTTACCTATTGCTGCCTCCCGAAAGATCTAAAACCTTTAGGTACCACAAAAAATGGAATGGTATAAGACTTTGCAAAGTGAAAGTATATTAATTTTAAATAAGTTCCTGTAAATAAATGAGTTATATTGCTGTGGCTAAAGTTCTGTGGTCTCTGCCATCTCTATTCAGGAAAACAGATGATGAACCTTTTGCTTGAGTTTAGGAGAGATGCTGCTGGGAGAACTGCTTCTGGGAGAAGGCCCTAAGCTGTCAGATAGGGATTCTGCTTTTAAGTGCTGGTTCTCCACCAGCCAAGCATCCTGCTCAAGCCTTCTATCCCATCCTCACCTGACCTCGGACCCATAGCTGTGTGTATGAATGTTTCTTTTGAAAACAGCTGCTGCATAAATTATTTGACAGAATTTTGGCATCAAGCATTTTATGCACCATCATTTTCTGAAGAAAGCTTTCTTTGTCATCTTTAACAATTGCTTTTTTTGTTGGCTTCTGTGGCATAACTGGAAACATGGATGATACTGATTTAAAAATCCTAACTCTCTTGTAGTGAAATGAATTGACATCACAGTTCTTTATTTCAAGAGAATTCTTGATGTTCTGGATGATTTTTTTTTTTGGTCTATTTGTGATGTGGAGCCTGCTGATACTTTGTTTTTTTTTTGGTCCAGAGTCCAGATAGTGCATACGTTGTTGGAGGTCTTCAGTGTTGTAGCGGTAGGAAGTCTGTGAAGTCACAACCCTGCTAATCCTGACTTGGAAGAGGCACTTTTAGGAATTGAAATGTCAAAGTGAGATGAGCCTTGATGTGTAGTAGGTCACAAGCTGGTTTTGGAATCCTGCAGGTGAAAGGATTATAATTTCTCATCCCAATTGATTGGTATTTTTTTCCCCTCTATTTGCAATGCCATTTAACATGAGCGTTACAGGTAATTAGTTGCTTCAAAGTTAAAAATTAAGTAAAACTGATATGGTTGCATCTGCTAAATATATAGTTATCTGAAATGCATTAGTAGCAAAAGTGATCTCCCACTCCAGTAATAACAGTGGAGATGCACAATATTTTGCCTGGCTGTGATTTTTGGTTTCTTTTGGCCAAATGTTTTCCTTATATGTGTTTTGTTTTTAATGTTAGCTGGTGCCAATAACGGGGATAGATAGGGTGCTTTTTGTTTTATTCAGTGCTTATTTGATTTTGATTTTTGCACAGTTTTCAGATCTGCAAACTTCTTGATTTTTATATACATATAACAGTTACAATGTGTTTGTGTGATTGGAATGTTTTGAAATTGCACAACATTTTGAGTATGAAAGCATATAGACACAGGCTGTTTTTTGCATTATATATAAAATGGAAACAAGTTCTGCATAGTTGGCTATAAATTTATTAATTTTCTTTTGTTTGTTTGTTTTTTTTAAAGAAATGATAGGGATTTTTTTTCTTTACTGTACTGAAAGATGCTGCAGCAAGCATTTCAACAAAAATACCTGGGCTGCTATCTGTTTTGCACAGATTTTTTTTTTCCCTGTTGCTCATATACTGTGATAATTTCTCAGGCCCATAAGATCTGTGAATCTGTGGGGCTCACAGTGAGACTTTATTTGTATTGAGTTTTGCACAAGAGGATTCTTGCTTTTTACTGATAGCTTTGTTGTCTTGCATGCAAACGTGTCTACCAGTTGTGGTTTGATGACATAGAATTAACCTATAAAACTTTGTAGTTGTGTTTCTGATTTTAAAAATTACCCTAAGGTTTTAAAATATGTTTTCAAATAAGTAATTTATGGTTTGTTGCTAGTATTATAACAACAGCTTTGGGTAAAACCCAAAGCAAAAATTTGGGACATATTCATGGAAGAATTTGTAATGAAAAAAATGTATGAGGGTATGACAGCCATTGGAGAAAGTGATAGACATGTTCTTGAGATCTCAGTCTTGTGCCATATGCTGTCATTCCTCTCCTGGAGACTGGACTTCCTTATCAGTCATCTTACCATACCCCTTCTTTTCAATGCTAGTGTAACTAAAGACGCATACAAATAGTGTGCTACTTTCTATTCCTTTTGGTACTGTTGAGTTGGCACGCTTACAAAATGGTGGATGAGAATCTAATTTAGCTTTTGCATAGTTAATTAACTGAGTATAACTCTAGGGCTTCAATCTGCCTTCAGTTTTTCAAGCAATGAACCTCTGCTGTCAAAAAGGTGAAGGATTCCAAGCGAACTTTAGCAGATACAAGAGCTAGGCTTGTTTTGCTTTTTATTACTCCCTTGAATTTTTCCAAGGAGTACATTAGGAAAAGGGGGGAGAAGAGGAGGCAATCTATTCTGTGAAATGGAAACGTGCTGTTGAATTTTTATCAAAAGCCAGAGTTGTAAGTACCTGATTTTTTTTTTTTTTTTTTTACCCTCCCTGAAAGCTTTTGTGGTTTAAAAAAAGAGGGCAAGGAATTGAGGAAAATGTGTATTCATATTTTTCAGGGATATATTTAAAAGTATCTTGGAATATTAGTCTTACTGCTGATGTCTCGGTGTTAGAAAGATAAATTACTTGGTAGAATTGCCTTGTTAAGGTTGAGGGCTTGACACGCTTCAATGGTCTCAGATCCAGGGGAAGGTTAACAAAGCTTGGGGAGAAGGATGTACCACTGATAGTGGGCACAGGGAATGCAGAATTCACAAGCCACAAGGACATTTGGCAGAACTCCCAAGATAAGGAAGAAACTTAACAAAACCAACTCAGCAACTGTGCAGGAATCAGCTCCAACTGGGAAAAAGGTAATTCTGGCAGGACGGAGATTGCAACCAGGACTTGGGGCCCACCAAGTCACAAACTCAACAGGAGAGAGTGACTGAGCATGTGGACTAATGGGCATGAGAAGAGAGAATCATTTAACCAGTAGAAGGTAGAATGCTAATCAGTAAGACCTATGTAGCTTGAAGCCAATAAACCCTGATTCCTTTGTCTGCTGCAATGTATAAATGTTGTAAAGTTTTGATGGTTGTGGTGCCAGCCTTTTGTGGGTTAGCATCCAGCTCCCTGCTTTGCACAGACTAGAATAAAGAAGTGGAGATACCTCATCTCGGCGTGTAAACTGGTGCTGCACGTTGGGCAGAGAGCCTGCGTTTGGGACATTACTGACACTGTCCAGTTCTTTAGAATATCTTCTGGAATTAAACAAAAAAAAAAAGCTACTGGAATGTAATTGTGTTTATTGTAAACAAATGTAGTATTATACCTTTATAGTTGGGCTGCATTAGTTATATCATAATTAATATAACTTAAAGATACTGTTTTATTTTTTTCAAACTGATTTCTTGTTAAACAAAATTTTGCTCTGTAGCTGCATTATGCCATTAGATTTCTTTTTCTGTAATCCTTAATCTTAACATTCATTTTCTTTTATCAGCCAACAGCATTGATGCTTCTTAAATTCTCTTTCTATCCTTTATCTCTCTTTTCAGTCCCTTTTTTCAAACATATCTCTACAGATTAGAAAAAGAAATAAAAAATGAAGTGCTGAGGCACCTTACTTTGCTGTGCAAATGTTTCTAATATTTACTGTAATCCTGTAATTTTTTTATTGCCAAGAAACAAGGAAAATTAACTTTTTTGGTAATTTATATATAAAAATACTTCCTATTTTAATTTTTATTTATGAATGAAAGATCATTTATACAAAAGTTTGGTTTTGATAACTGGATTACTCTTAAATGTTCTGGTTTTATCCTTTTTTTTTTTCTTTTAGCAATTCTGAAAATTTTATTCATCTGTTGCAGCCATGGAGTTATAATAATGAAATCTCAGATATATTCTGAGTAATATGTCTCACTCATTTTTCTTAATATAAGTTTAATTCCAGTTTATATTATTTTTGAAGGCACTGTGCCGCCTTTGATACTCTTTGCAAACCAGCAACAGGTGTGATTCATGGAAGTCATTACTGTAAATATGTGCAAGAAGGTGTTATTACTTAAATTTATGCAAGGAGGTGACTAGCTGCTTGTTCTTTGAGTTAGAATGGACTGAAAGGGAGGCAGAATGCTGTCTACCAATAGTATTGCAAGCATATTTTTTCAAGGCATAGAAGCTTTTTGGAACAGAACACAATAGTGAATACTTTCATTACTACGTGGACATAACTTACAGCCTTTCTGCTTAAAAAAAAGAAAGAAAAAGGCTCTATTTCAAGCAGAGCAGATTTTTTTCCTTTTTTTACTGTGTTGGTGTACTTGCATTTCTTTTCATTTCGGGAAAAATGACTGTATCATTCCTTCGCTTAGAAAAATGGGTGATTTATGAAATACAGTTTTGATGCTTTAAAATTGTTAGGTTTTTTCTTTTCCTTCAAGATGTTTCAAACTTTTTACTTCCTTGTAAATAGTGTTAGAGGTTTTTAATAGTAGATGATGTCTGATAAAGAAAGTTTTAAAAAGAATTTCTAACCCTTGAGGAACTGTTGCACATTGCTGCATTAATGCTCTACAGAAAATAAAAAGGATGTTGCTGCTTGGAGACCTGTAGATTCTGGTACTGGCCAATTTAGTAGCTTTTTATTTGTCATCTTCTGAAAAGTGTATTTTGTACATCTAGAGCACTTTCTTAACTTGTTTTGGAATGTGTACTATTTGGAATGTGATATATATGAACTCAGTTTTGATTAATTTAAAAACGTACCCCTTATTTTGTTTTTGGCAGAAGGGGACAAAGAGTTTGTAGAAGATTTAAGTGGACAGGAGACTACAAAAAACAAGAAAAATGCCGAAACCAGTAAGTAGCTGTTTTTTACCCATCTAAAATCTAAGAGGGTTTTCACATTTCAGAGTGGTGATCTTATAAGGTTTTTTTCTGTTTTGACTCTGCTCTTTCTAGATTTCATAAGATCTGATAATGCACAATTGAAGTTGAGATAGTTTAGTACCAACATGTGGAAAAAAGGTGAAGAGAGCTTTGTGGTGCAAGTTTGCAGGGAACACACCTGGAAATGGGAGCAGTACTTGGAACCCATTTGGCTGGCAGGAGGAATGATTTTTCAGGAATTGTTGACTTTGAGATGAGCTAACATACAGTGGTTAATGGAGGCATAATTTAAACCTGACTCAGTGTCTGTGAGAATCAGTGAAAGGGTTTGCTGCAGGATTTGGTAAGGGAAGACAGAACGTGTGAAGTGTCTGCACTAAGTTAGATTGTAGTTTTACCATGTTAGAGGGGATCACATAGAAAGTAAGCAATGTTTGTGGTCCCCTATTCCTCTCAGTTCAGCTGAGATAAGGGTTCATCAACTTTTTATCCAGGGGGAAAAAAATCTCCAACCTGTGTTTTCGTAATAATTCTAGAAGTCTTTGAAGAGATAATTATTGAGCAGTTTGATTCTTTTTCTGTCAGTGTAATACTGGTTGCTTAGGATTTCATCTGCCATGTGTTAAATGAGTTTTGGTTGTCTCTTCCTCTTCTGTGCAGTGAGCAAAATACTGAGGAAGGGAACCGAATTGTCAGATTGTTTTCTACTCAACTCAGTTAGTTTATGTAATAGCCTTCAGGCTTTCTTTGTTTACTGATGTTCCATTCTGGTAGTAGATTGGGAGCAGGCAGATCTTTTACTAGAATGAATGTGTCTATGTGCACGTGTTTACCACATACATATTTATACATAGATGTATAAAAGATTTTTGCTATTAATCAGAAATTACCTATGTTAATAGTCTGTATTGCATTATTTGCCATTATTTGGAACTGGTCCAGCTTGATGGATAACGTGAACATGAGACTGTCCAAGGGCTAGAAGTTCTGTTCTGAGCTTTGTGGTTGGTCTGCTGACCAGCTGGCCATACTTTGTTGTTTCTGTAATTTCTTCCTTTCCCCACAATGGATGAGGGACAATATCATAGCACTTGCTGAAGTTGCCTACTTCATACAGAAGGCTGCACTATAAAGGGCAGGAAAATGAATTAGCAGCGTACTGTTTTCTGATCTGTTTGAGTGCTGGCTATGAGAATTGAGTAGTGCCTTTGATGGAGATTCTCAGCTAGAAAACTGTGTTTTAAGAATGAGACAAAAAGTCACTGTGAGCTCATGTGATTTCTGAGGCCTTCAGCTCCGTGCAGCTATAGAGCCATGAAGTCACAGAAGTGATGACTAGAAAAAAAAAAGCCTGAATGAGGTAACTTCTTTTTAAATTCTGTGACTAGAACCGTGAAATTTGGGCAGGCGGGGTTCTCTCTATTTTAAGGACCAGAGAAAATTGAAGGAAATAGAGTTTTAGGGTTGTTCACAAGGAAAGTAGTATCCTTAGAATTGAGATTGCAGGGGTGTTGAAAGAGCACACAATCCACCCTAATAATGGAAATTACCAGATCTTGGGAAAGAAGCTGGACTCATGCCAAAGATGATTTTTTTCTTTTATGAGGGACTTTTTATGAAGAGTTCTCATATATCTTTTGACCGTGTAGGTGCATGTGAGATCTCAGAAGGAAGCCAAGTGAAAGGAGCCATTAAAAATGAAAATAAATTGATGGCATTTCTCAGTGTCTTTCTGTAAACTGCAGGTTGCTGTACTTACAATTGGTAATCAGTGAATGAAGAGGTAGCACACATGCCAAAGGTTAAGTGATTTTACCTCAGATTTTGGTCTCAGTGCATCTTAAATGGTAGATGCTTTAGAGCTCTCTCCCCTTTTTTTTATTGGTTTTTTTTTTTGCCTTCTTTGGAGACTGTAAGAGCCTAGTCATGGGTTATGTTTAAGGAATCTGACGA
The DNA here is from genome assembly GCF_001715985.3 of Manacus vitellinus. Lineage (NCBI taxonomy): Eukaryota > Metazoa > Chordata > Aves > Passeriformes > Pipridae > Manacus > Manacus vitellinus. The sequence goes on along the minus strand of NW_021940208.1, from coordinate 13,017,135 downwards.
CGTTCTTTGCAGAGTTCTTGCTGTTCTGCTTGGATTAGATAGTACTGGACTGTAGAAGGTCTCCTGCTGTGGATATTTTACTGTAGCTCTTGGGAGTTGTCTTTACAGACAATCCACAATAACCAAATGTACTTCTAGTCAGGAAACTATTTTTGCTTTAACTCCTCGTTGTTTATTTTTGAGAGCTGTTGCAAGAAGACTGTCAGTGTTCTGTAGGTTTATTGTTGGAAATCTTTTAACCTGAAAACTAATGAAATAATCATGGGTGAGAACTAAGAAAACCCAGTTAACATGACTGATGAGATTTTTGACAGTGTTATTTTATCTCTTTTTCTGTATTACTTGACCTATTTAGATTTTCTTTTTTCAGATTCTGTTCTGATGATCCAATTGATAGTTTTCAGACAAGTCCAGTAGTCTTGTAACCTGTGTGTAAATTCTCCCTGTGTTTTTTGGAATGATTTTTTTTTTGTTATGCAAATAACAAATAATTAAGCCATAGATCAGTTTAAATGAAATCAGTGCACACCAATAAAATAAATGTTGGTTTCACTTTTTTTGCTTTCATGTTGAAAAGTTATGTAGTATTCCAAACAAAATTAGGAAAATGAAGACCAATAAAAGGTCTTGATGCATTTGAATTTTATAGCAAAGATCTTTAATTTTTCCTAGAAGTCTCAGTCTGAAGTAAGTTTCATGCCACTGTGAATGACACTATACATGGTAGTATAAGGTCATTGTTCTTATGTGTCTGGGATTTTCTCTCTCAGAGGCTAGTAGGTTAAATAGCTTGAGTGAAAAGGCTGTTTTGCAAGGGTAAAAGTGACTTTAATATATTGTCCTGAGTTATTAGGTAATGTGTCTGAAAAATATACATTATTGAAACATTTTCTTGTTTGACTGCTTCATAGAAAAGTCTGTTTGTTCGCTTTGGCTGTGTTTGTAACAAAGTGACTTTCCAGCTTTTCAAGCTGTTTAACTCGGCATATCCTCTGCTTTTAAGACCAAATAGTTCTGAGACTTAATATTCTCAGTTCTACCTAGCAGTGTGAAATTGTTTCGTTTAGCATCTGTTGTGATCCATTTAAAAAAATTGGTGACTTCTTTGTTTAATTAGGTCTTTGCAGCTGTAATCAAAATTTGAGCTGTTATAGGCCTGTTCTCTGTGTGCTTAGTTCTCTGCATGCTGAAGAACAGAATATTTGTTGACTGTTGTTTTCAGTGCTTTCTTCCTAAAAGAAGAGATAGAAAATGTTTTTCGGCTGTATGCCATTCTCACAGATCTTCACCGAAAATAGAAACATAGAAGCTAAAATTAGACATCATGGGTTACATAACTGTTAATCATTTCATAGGCTGAGAAGATTATGTTTAATTGACTGAAATATTAGTTGCATTTATATGGCGTAAGAGGAGTTAAATTATTGTGTTTTTGGTGGCAGTTTGCAACACTTTTGTACAAGAATACAAGGCATGAAAGAGAAAGCATTACACTGAGGAGTAACAGAGGCAGATGTCAAAGTTACTAAGATTAAAAAGGATTCCTTTTTAGACTTATTCAACATTCTACAATATTGTGTATTCAGAAGGCATAAATATCAGAATCTGGAATAAGATAGGGGTTTAAAATTTGAATTAATAATTACAAGATCAAGTTGATTTTTGTAAAATGGTTGAAATAGTATATAAATTATTTTTTTTACAACAGTGGTGTTTTACAGGAAAATCTTTGAGACCATGTAGTGCAGTATTTGAATTATGGTTTGAATATATGATTTATTTCTGCAACATAAATAGACAACTGATGTCAGCTTGGAGGACTGCTTGCTTTTGATTTGTCTGTTAGTAAAATCTGTTTGTCATTATTCTGTAGCCTTCTGTTCCTAATGTTGTTTAATCCTTACCTTATCTTCATAAAGTTTTTTCTTTCATCTCCTCCTAAGTCTGCTTTGAGGTTGGTATGGAGAGCGTGCTGTGTATATTTGTGCAGTGTGTAAAGCAGTGGGACTAATATACTGCTACTCCTTAACACAAATAATTTAATATGCAAACTGGAAATAGTAATTGACTGAACTAGTGAGAGGAAACTCTTTGAACAAATTTTTTTTGCTATATGTGGTTTTCTTATGAATATGAATTGGACTGGTTTCTGTGGCTTTTACATATGACTAATTTATATTGCATTTATTAAACCAAAGCAAAAGCCTTGGAAACATTTTTTATGTTATTTTAAGTGGCTTTCTTACTGAATATTGGTACCCACTCAGTTTTGGACTTCCTGATAAAAGCTGAAGTGCCATGACTACTATCTGCGATCTAGGGCTGAAGTACAGTAATAGAAAGTATTAGATTATTGAGCTAGTAGTCAGTTTTTGTGCATGTTCCACGGACTGGGTCTGTGTTTGAGGAGAGGTTTAAAGGTTAGTGTGGTGATGGTATAAAATCCCATTGTAGAGGGTTAGTACAAGGAAGAGTAATAATATTTTTTCAAGTCCTTAAAAGTGAAAGAATATAACAAAACCATAATTCCCACATGAAATGCATGCTTTTATCAAGTGTACATGGATGTTTGTTGTTCCAGATATGTTCATTGACTATACTCTTTATTGGTTTTGATAAATTACTTAATAGATAATTTGCTGTAGATTGGGTTTTTTATGAATACTATTTAATGAGCTATAGCAAATGTCCTTCTAACCCATTAGGAACATTTGTTGTCAGAACATCAGTTGTTCCCTTCCCAAAGAATCATCTGTACATAGTTATGTATATGTTCTTCCTTTCCTTTAGCAGTGTTTAATCATTCTGAAGCAAGTCTGGTAAAATACAGATAAACTCAGACTGGTAGTTCTGATGCCAAGGACCTGAACAAGCTTGAGAAGTGGGCCAGTGTTGAACTTTGAGGTTCAACAAGACCAAGTGCAAAGTGCTGTACCTGGGTTGGGGCAACCCCTGGTATGAATACAGGCTGGAGGATGAAGGGATTGAGGGCAGCCCTGGTGAGAAGCACTTGGGGGTACTGGTGGATCAGAGACTGGACATGACCCAGCAATGTGCGGTTGCAACCCAGAAAGCCAATTGTATCCCGGGCTGCATCAAAAGAGGCGTGGGCAGAAGGTCAAGGGAGGGGATTTTGCTCCTCTACTCTGCTCTGGTGAGACCCCATCTGGAATGCTGTGTGCAGCTCTGGGGTTCCCAGCACAAGAAGGACATGGTGCTGTTGAAGTAGGTCCAGAGGAGGATCATAAAAATGGTTGTTGTAATGGAGCATCTCTCCTATGAGGAAAGGCTGAGAGTTAGGGTTGTTCAGCCTGGAGAAAAGAAGCCCATGGAGACCTTATTGTGGCCTTTCAGTACTTAAAGAGGGCTTATAAGAAAGGTGGGGACAAACTTTTTAGCAGGGCCTGTTGCAATAGGACAAGGGTGGTAGTGGTTTTAAACTTAAAGGATGTATATTCAGACTAGATATAAGGGAGAAATTTTTCATGATGGGGGAGGTGAAACACTGGAACAGTTGCCCAGAGAGGTGGCAGATGCCCAGGCCATCCCTGGAAACATTAAAGATCAGGTTGGATGGGGCTCTGAGCAAGCTGATGCAGTTGAAGATGTTGCTGCTCATTGCAGAGGGTTTGAACTAGATGGCCTTTAAAGGTCCCTTCCAACCCAAGCTATTCTGTGATTCTGTAGGGTAAAGAAGAGAACTGTCACAATCTGTTAAAAAGATGTGCAATCCTGGTGAGAGCAAGTTTGAAAAGCAGGAGTTGAGTGGATCTTGTGGTATGAGTAGTGGTAGCCTCCCAATGCTTGCTACAGGAAACCTTTACATATATCCCTTGTCACCATTACAAGAGCTCCTTCCTGTTCCTGTGTTTGTGGTAAAGTTGGTTCAGATTAGTGCCCGTCTTCGTAATTTGTGGTTCAGATAATTTCCCCCTGACACCAATGTCACATAAAGAGAATTGCTTCCAAGTAGCTGGGTACCAACAGCAGGTTATATGAGTGACAATCCATTGCTTCCTAGGTCTTCTTACCTGTGTTTTCTCAATTCCCTGCCTTATTTCTAATGTGGAAACTCCTCCCATGACTGCTGTTAATGCAGTTCATTAGCTTCATTTTACAGACATGCAGCTGACCAGAGATTTGATTTTTGTTGAGAGGGTGCTGTGTGATCAAGGTTTGAATTAGATAAATAAACCCTTGGGGCTCAGTCACAGGTTTTGACAAAAGTAACCTTCTTATTTTCCATGCCCAGAAATAACTGAGAGTGTGAAACAATGTTACAAGGTTGTAAAACCGTGGTATTTGTATGCCAGAAATCTAAGTCGGTCCAAATGCCTTCAGAAGGAAAACAATCAAGTGTAGTGTTAAATTCCTCTCTTCTTAAATAATTCATATCACATTTTAATGTTGCCATCGTTTAATTTGTGTCTTTCTTATTAGAACCGAAAGTGTAAATATTAATTATTAAATTAATTGTTAATTATTGTTAATTATCAAATTATTAAATATTAATTAGGTGATCTGTTAATTGGAAGTTCAAAGAAAAACAGAATTGCTAAAGACTTAAGCAGTTACTGTAATGTGTGTAAGTGGCCAGGTAATCCTAATGTATGTTTGTACCTATTGCAGGTGCAGAAGCTGTGTACTCTTAGAGCACTCAGATTTTTTGAGGCAGTAACATCCAGAAGCGAACAGAATCTACAGAGTTTGCCTCTGTATTACATCTAGTATTTTATTGTTTGAGTATTTTAGTTCTTGTGAAGGATAAACTCTCAGGTAGTAATTCCTGCATTTGTAGAAGATGACACTTGTTATAAGGATATTTATATAAGAAGTTTCTGCTGCCTGCTGCTGCAATTAGTTGAACTTGCTGTGCTTTGTAGATCTCCTGTGATGCTTCTTATTTTGGCAATGGTGCTGTTATATAACAGGGCTCTTTGGCATTTAGTAAAGTTACTTTTTGGCCTTATTCTTTGTAACTTGCTTACTTGTAGCTGCCCTGAAACAGGCTTAATTTTTTAAATTGAAAAACTGATTTAGAAAAACTAAGTTCTTGTAATTAAGGGGCAGTCCCTCACACTGAAAATAGTGCAACTGGCAGGGAGTTAGACTTGCCACTTAAAATGAGTTATTCTGTTCTGTGAGGATTTTTTTTTTCTGCTCTTGAAATGGGCAGAGTGAGGCAATCTACAAAAAACATCTCTTTTTCCCTCTTCCTGACATACACCCTCTAATTTTTTTTGGCAATAAAACTTTACTATCAGTTACTCCAAAGCCTTCAACTCTTACTCCTTATCCGTGTTTGCACACACAAAAAAGTTTGCTGAGCCCCTTTTATCGTCTTTGTTTGCAGGTCTATAACCTAGAGGTCCCCAGACTCCTGCTACTCTTGTCTTGTGTATCCCCCTCATGCCCAAAGTTGTTTACCGTGACAGTAAAAGGAAGGAGTTAACAAGCTTAATCCTTTCATGAATACAAACTGTTATCCAGTTTTCTTTTTCACACCTTTCATGTTCTGTTTTGTCTTCTTTTCCCCACACTCACTTCTCAAAGTATTCCACCTGGTGGCAAAATTAGGGAAATAGTTAATGGAAATGGTTCACATATGCATAGATCAAGTACTGTAAGAACTGGTAATACAAGTCCTAATTTATTCCAGTTCCCTTTTTTACAGTAGTGAGAAATGAGAATATATCTGTGTGCCTTAAATAAGTTTCTCAAGTTTGTTTTTTTTGCATTTATAGTGAAGTATATTTGACCTCTGACACTTTATATTGCTATGCACTAAAGATAAATAAAATGTGATACCCTGACAGTAGGCACAGAGGACCATTCTAACACTGATAAGACAGTACTGTGTATTCAGTACTTTGTTCTATTTCATGAAAATTCTCACTTCTGTGTATGCCAGTTGCAGAGAAATTGAAACAGACTGTTGTACTTCCAAGTAAGGTAGGCTTCCAGATATCTCCTGCAATATTTGACTTCTTGTTTCATAGCAAATAAAAACAGTGGTTGTCAGGAGTCATCTGGAAAACGTTCCTCCCATTCAGGAGAAGAAGGCAGTTCATTGAATGGTGGCATTTCTTCAGTCTTGTATTAAGGGAAAGGAAGGGGATCAATATTAAGAGGAGTTAGCTTCTGTAGTTTGACTACAGGTGAAAACTTTGCTATTACTCTGTCATGAGGTGTGAAAGCTCTACTCCTATATACTTTAACACTGCCGAACTGCTTGATTCTAGAAATGGCAAGCAGGAAGCTGCTTGTCTTTTTATGTTGCCAAGAATACATACCTTAAAATGATAGGTATATTACTAGAAACTGTTGCACACATTTGGGAAGCCCTCTGAACGGTAATGCCCAGTAGCTGAATGTCCCAACATTCTTCAAGTGTTCAGTAATGTCAGCTGTCCCATTAAATTAATTTTGAACTTTGTTCTCTCGTTTGACCTTCAAACCTAGTGGTAAATACTATCCTGAGTATGCTTTTATAGTAAATAAAAGATGAGATTTTTTCAGATTCAAATTTTCTGTTTTTCTAGCTACTGTGTTCTGTGTGTTCACAAGACCATTAAAATTGTTGAATTTACTTACCATATGCTGTTTCTTACAGGCTTATCACAGGATATAGAAGCATTACACTGTGACAGTATTATTTGAATGTTTCCTTATTTTCTGTAGGTCAATGTCAGAGTAACCACAATGGATGCAGAGTTGGAATTTGCCATCCAGCCTAATACAACAGGCAAACAGCTCTTTGATCAGGTAACTTGTCTGTGTGTATATATGAGTACAAACACATAGAAGTATTGTGTGTGTTAAGGCATAGTTTGAAAAAGCGAAAGTGTTCCCAAGTGCTGATTATGTTTTTCTTATGTTATCTAGGCTATGCTCTGAGTTAGTGTGAATTTCCTCATTACTTCTTGTGAAATGTATTGAATTCAAAGACAACTCTGTAAATAGGTTACCAGTGAGGCTTCAGCTGAATCATGTATAGAACTGTTTTGAAATTAATAGTATTTCTCATGTTTAATAATATTATAGTTGCGACTGCAATATAGTTGCTAGAATTACATATATTAGAAATTTGAATGTAACAGTAAGTTCATTAATGAAAGCTAACTTTTTTTCCCCAGCAATGGAAATTGTAGATTGTTTTTCACTTCCCAAATGATAGAACTAAATAATGCTGTCCTATGAACCAGTCTGAAATTTAAGTTAAAAAAAAAAGGGAAAAAACCCAATAAGGCAAAATAATGACATTAATTTGCTTATAGATTACAGACCTATCAGAACTACACATTCTCACTTGATAGTGTCTCTGTACATCAGTCAGAATGAATGATTTCTTAAAACAGAATTGTTCTTGCGCTCATGTGACACTAGCCATCAGAATCTTGAAACAATTTTTTGATCTAGGTTGTGAAGTGTTGTAGAAAACATTAAGAATAGAAGCTTGTCAGTGTGTTGTTTTGTTTCCCCAATATACCAATAAATATGTTTTGTTTAAAAAATGCAGAAATATCTGAAATTACTCTTCAAAACCAGTTCAACTAGATGAATAGTTATGTCTCTTAGAACTGTTGTTTCTGTCTACTCCACTTTTGATGCTTGAAGTATGTACTGATGAGTACTAAGAGAAAGTAACACATTGCAAGAGTTCTTTAAGAACATTTAAACTTTTAGTTGACCTTTTAGAGTCGATAGAATGTCCAAGTATATAACTTAAAAACAGGAGAATGTTTATTATATGTAACACTGAACTTTTTCTTTTAGATGAATGAAATTTCATTTGCAATTTTCATTTGAAATGACTGTCTGACTCTTATATTGTCTGTCCCTTTCTCTAACGTCAGTGGTAGTATGTCTTCAGCCTCTACATAGGAATAGACTTCATGATTCTTACAAGAATTCTTGGAAAAAAAGGAGTTGTCTTGCTTTTTGTCTAACCAACATCACCATCAAATAAAAGTATGGTATTCTGTGATGTAGAAGGCTCAAGCTGTTCCTTGTCTTCTGCCAACCTTTGCTATCTTCTGCCATGCAGTATCGGGTGGGGTGACATTCTGCTGTTTAAAATCTTGTGTCCAGGTAATCAGGTTCATCCAAATTGGGGCATTGGGAACAAAGATACAGCTCTGAATTTGTTTTCATGCTCTCTTCTTTGTTCCTCAGTTCATTATGTGGTGTTTGACGTCTCACCAGCTCTTACCTATGGAAGTTTAAATTGAAAAAATGTCAGGTCAAGAAAGAACAACCACCACAGTTGTGTGTGAAGAGAGAAGCATTTTCAGCTTGATCTTAAATTCATGTATGAATTCTACAGAGTAACATCAAGACCTGAACTGTATTGCAAAACTGTCATGAAATTTTCAGACAAAAGTTATCCTGTTTCTCTGGAGAAAGAGAATTTAATAGCACTGTTATTGAAAGGATTGGCTTATGCAGAAGTGGTGAACATGACAGCAGAATTGTTGATTATTGATTGCAGAAAATAACCTCTCCATGAATTTAGCTGTTATTTAGTGCTCCTCTACGTTTTTGGTGAACAATTTGTCCTTTTTTCAGTCAGTGTTCTTTTAAGCTTTTAATTGGTATTTTCTGGAGTTGTTGATTTGTTTCCCATTCCATGTGCATGCATCATCTGCTAGCAGACAAGAATGCAGCGTTTAACATCTGTGGCTTTCTCTTTTCCATTTGCAAACTCAGCATACTTTTTATTTATTGCACAAACTTTTTTATTATTATTATTACTTGCATTTCAGAAGGTGTTTTAACATCTTTATCATTGGTCTTTCTGTCTGTCCTGTCAGCAGTCAGAATAGGCAAGAGAGGATCTGTCCTCCTATAGTCAACCAGTTAAGCATCTGTAGCTTTCCTAGGAGAGGAAGAACCCTGTGGTGGGTATGTTTCCAGACACTGGTGGTATTACTGGGGTTGTTGTGTTGTGTTAGCACTGGGCTTTAGTAACTCTGGTTTACTGTAGTTGCCATTCAGAAAGAATGGGAGGGTTTTCTCTTTTATTTTGAATTATACCTTGCTGTCCTTTCCAGATGTCTCAGAAGCCTTCCTTACAGCCTTTTGGAAGGTGACTGAATTAAATCCTTGTTAGGTTGTTTTTGTGTATATTTTGATTTGCCAAAATGTATATTATTCTGGTTGCTTTTCTTCAGTAAGTTTTTTTGCCTATTAATAGTCAGGTTGTAGGATGTGATGGTAGATTTCTGTTTTACAGATGTGATGAAGACTTGCATCTTCAGCTACTTAATGAAATGTTTGAGCGAGAATCAAACTGCTAAGTTGCTCATTCTGTACTTATTGTATCATGCTACTGCAGTGCATAAGTGCATATATTAGCTTGGTACAAAGTTTCAGAAAGTTTTTCTTTTTTCTTTGGCCTGAGAGGCAGTGTAGGCAATGCTTTTTCCCTTATTTGTGGAGTCTGAAGTAAAACAGGCTAATGTGTAAGCTGTTTTTGGTGTTGATTTGCAAGCACATGTAACTCTGCACTGCTGTATCCAGGTTGCCTCTATATAAATAATAAGCAGAGTGCATCTCAGTGAAGGGCTGTAGTTAGTGGGTGAGAGCAAAATGTTTTGACGTGAGCATAAGCACGTCTCCTTATGCCCTATGGGCAGAGCTGTTGAGCATCTGCAGCTCTTTGCAGCTCAGAGAGCTGATAAGGTACAGAGGCTCAACTTGGACAGCTGCAAAGTAAAGAGCATTCTCTGTCAGCTGATAAAGCCATAAGTAGTTTGATCAACATTACGTAGGAGATCTGTGTCGAAAGAAGCAGCAGGTCTGAAATTTTGGTGTTGGGACACCAAATTTAACCTATGTTACTAGGACCCATAGTTACTATGTTACTAGTAACATACACTTATTCTTAATGTTTATGTTCTGAAGTAAATGATGTAAAGGAAATAACTGTGCTCACTAAAGACATCAATCAGGTTGGATCCGTGAACATTGTCCACTTTGTGCTTTGGAGCTTGACGGTGAAAGGGTAGAGGAGGAAAAAAGGTGCACAGTTGAATGATTGTTAAGTGATAATGCAAATATGCAAGGCAGCTGAAGTAAGTTTGCACAGCTATCTCATGACATTTTCTAATTTTCAAAATCTTAATTTTGCAACCCGATAGTACTACTTTAAAATGGAGGAGGATCTATGTGTAAAATTCTATTTACTTCACATGCAACTGAATGCTTCCATAAAACAGCCTTCAGTAAAGCAGCTGGCCAGCATGGTCCAACCTGAGAACATACGTAAGTACTGCCATGCGGGATCTTTTGGAGCCAGAGTTTGCAGTCATTTAATAATCTTTGCTGGACCTTTCTGATTAATTGCTTATTGAATCCATATGTGCTTTTGCTATGCAAGACTTGTAAAATAGTTCCACGGTTTTATTGCACTGTAGTAAAAGTACTTCTTTTTGTTTACTTTGAGCCCGCAATGTCATGATTTCTGTTGATTCTCTTAATTCTTATATTATGAGAAATAATGAATAATCATTCTCTATTTGCCTTCTACATGCCATGCAAGATCTGTATCATATTTTTCCTTTCCTTGTTTCTCTGTCAGTAGCCCTAGTTCTCATCTTAGCTATGCAGAAAATGTTCCAAGTCACTGATCATTCTTTTCAACACTTCTGAAACATTTCCAGTGCTGCAGCATCCTTTTTTTAAGTTGATGTGACCATCAACTTATGTAGCATTAGAGATTTGGGAATACCATACACATGTATAGTCATGTAACAGCCTTATTGCCTTTTTACTTTACAACTAGAGCTTTATTCACATAATTTAAATTGTTGTCTTTTATGTACAGTATTTTGTTTTTATGAAATACCATCTTTTATTGAGGCTTGTGTTTTTACGGTTCATTCACAGGAAGGTTTTCTACAGCAGATTTTGTCACATCAGTTTCATCCTTTTTAGAAGTCCTGTGGGACTTCAGTAGTGGTTACAGTACAAGTCTGTTATGAAAACAGAGGGTTTTTTTCTTTCTTTTTAACTATTGTATCCATAGCACAATCTTCCCTCAATTCAAGGACAATTTTGTTTCTTTAGTACCTTTGGGTGATAAACGTGATCAGAAATCTTATAGGAAAGTCATGTATGGTTTATTAGCTGGATCATCCTTATCCCTTTTATCAGTAACTCTCTTAGAAGGTTGTAAAAATATTTGAAGGAACCGATTCGTCTTTGTACCTCATACTTGTCCACAAATGTTATTCTTAATTGTCAATTTTCCAGTTATCTTCTGTAAGTGGACTTACTTTTCCATAGGTCTGCAGATCACTTCCCAGACGTGCTTTCCAATCTCAGGGTCCTGTTTACTAACTTCTGTTCCTCAGGTGCTGATGGAAGCAGTAAGCTGCATGTTCCACTTGATAGTTTTGAAACACAGTGTTTGCATTTATGTAGAGCTCTGGGGTACCATCAACCTGATGTTTTGCTACTATTTTATCTTTTTTTTTCTTCTTGTAAGGTTTGATTACATTTCAGTTTGAGATTTGTTTATGTAGGTTAATTACCATTTAAAAATTCGTAATGGTTACTGATGATTATGACTCATTTATCTTTAGGTGGTGAAAACTGTTGGTCTTCGGGAAGTCTGGTTTTTTGGGCTACAGTATGTGGACAGCAAAGGCTACTCAACTTGGCTGAAACTAAATAAAAAGGTAACAATACCCTAATATTGAGCCTCGTGTACAGTTTGAAATATACTTTACAAGGTTTGCTGCTTTAATGCTGTAGGTGAGATATAGCTGACTTCAAATTTAGTCAAAAAATTGCTTTTCATTTGCTTTAAATGACAAAATACAGTGTTAAATTTGATTAGTTATAAAAGAATATGCAAAGCTGCATCAGTATTTAATTTGAGAAGGAGATAGTTTTCAGTATTTACAGTACTGTGGTGATGCATGCATTAGGAAAACTGATTCATATGGTTGTCTTGTTCTCATTTAGCAAAACAGAATAAATGTTTTACAGTTTGGGCATGTGTACCAGAACAATTTAGGCTCCAGGAATTTGTATGTGTATAGATCTTTTAAACAAAGCACGAACAGCAGGCTTCTAAACTTCAGGTATCTAATAGGTAGATTGTAGGATAACTTTTGTTTTGTTTTGTTTTGTTTTGTTTTTTCCAAACAGCATTGAGCACGTTGTATCTCTTAGCTATTGGGAACCAGATCATTTTACTTTAAGCTGTATTTGTGAATCTTTGAAAGACCACATCTCATCTCTTCACAAAAATCACATTTATAAAGCTTATCAATTCTAGAAAAATAATGTGATTAAAGAAATTATGTTTTTTCCACAGGAACAAAGCACGTGTATTTAGTTTGATAGTTCAAAGACTTTTAAAAGAATGCCACTTTACACTGACATCGATGAAATGTGCTGTAGTTCTTCCTAAAGAAATGTTGTTAGACCCCAATTTGTTACTTCCCGAAAATCGTCCATGGATATAGTTTTTATTTTTTTAATGTCTTTTACAGCTTCTTTTTTTCCAGATCTTTATTATGATAAATACAGCTTTCACACAAGCCTACAAAAAAAATCTGTTAAACAGCCTTTAAGTAGTATTTCAAGACTGTCTAGTTTATCCAAATTGGTGTACTTGATTGTTCCATGTGAACCTTTAGTGAGTTCCACAGTGGGCTTGCTAGGAAGCACTGTGTTTCAGTTTAGAGTAGCTGAAGAGTTCAGTACTACATAATAATATTTAATATACCTTTTAGTGCTCTTTTTATTTTTTTATGTGTTCCTCTCCCTCAGGTAACTCAGCAAGATGTACGAAAAGAAAATCCTTTGCAGTTCAAGTTCAGGGCCAAGTTTTTTCCAGAGGATGTATCTGAAGAATTAATTCAGGAAATAACTCAGAGACTTTTCTTCCTGCAAGTCAAAGAATCGATCTTAAATGATGAAATATACTGCCCACCAGAAACTGCAGTTCTTCTGGCTTCTTATGCTGTCCAGTCCAAGTATGCAGATTACAGTAAGGAGATCCATAAACTAGGCTACCTAGCCAGTGACAGACTTCTCCCCCAGCGGTGAGTGAGACTGATTTTGCACCACCTGCTGCATATAAACTTAATTATTGCACATTTTTTAGAAATAAAATATTAAGTGATAACGTGCATTTAATGATGGCTTTCTTAGGAGTTCATGTTTTGCTAGTAAAATTTGGAGATCCTAATTTAGACTTTAAATAACAAGGAAGTGTCACAGCCACAGATTTCTTGAGACGTATTTCCTGTCCTGTCCACAAACACCTGCAGAGATTTAGTTGAACACACTCCCAAAATACTCCAGAATGGGTTACTGTTATTGGAGACCTGCTTCTAAACTAAAATCAAAATACTCCAATATAGAAGCAACTAAGATTCATTTGATACTCTCTCCTTTTGTTCATTTTAATGTTTTTGTACATGTAAACGGTAATTATTTCCTGAAAGTTATTGTAAAGTGTACTGCAAATAAAATACATTGCAGGAAAATGCTAGCCTGAACAGAAAATTTAGAAACTAAATTGTTGCTGTTGAATATAAACTCTTTTGTAGCAATCACTTACCTAACTGGTTTGGGAAAGTAAGCACCAAGATTACAGTCCTATTTCTTTATGCAGCTGAAACCGTGCTCTTGGTGTGTTTGGCATGAAGAGAAGCATTGCAGCACAAATGTACCAAGTTAGACAGTTTTGTTAGTGTAGATGGATACATAGTGATATATTGTGGGTAAATGTGTAGTTACTAAATATGTAACATAAATCGTCAAAGAAATGAGTGACATGGAGTAATTTGAGGTTTCTTTAAGTCATATGCTTTCTAAACTAAAAACTCACTTATTAGCATAACTAAGCTCGAGAATTTTCTAGCAAACCAGTAGGCATTTCAAAGATTGTGGTGAAGTATTGAGAGAAATATTTCTGAAAATGTTTTTAAAAAATGCTGATGAAAACCTTGGGTTTGGCTGTTTGCTTCCAGCTTATGACAGTGAAGTCTATACCTTTTCCTAGAAAAATGCCTTTTGCTATGAAGGCAGGGAGATGTAGAACCAGTAAAACTGTCATTGCTGAGTATGTTCACAAATCTTGGTTTTTGCTCAGTTATGATGACAGTCTGTGAACACAAGAGTGCTTGGGTACAATGGAAATTCAAATACTTAAGATTCTTTTCAGTAGACAAATGTTCAGGTGATTTTTTTAATTGTCCTTTAAAATAGTTTCTCCAGGAATGCTTGAAATGCTGAGTGTGTGGAATAAAAACATAATAGAGTTATCATATGCATTAGATTTTTTTACCACAGTACTACATTGAAAGTTTTGGTATATAATTGGTAATATAATTCCATATTATGGAAGAGTTGTATTACAAGAGTTATGTCTACATAAGTCTTGTAGACAAATCTCAAATAGCTTTCTGAGCCTGCTTTGCTATTGATTTTTTTTTTTTTTTTTTAAATAAAAGAAACCAACACACAAAACCCCCAGAAAGCTTGTCTGCTAACTTGTCTGCTAGTTTGTTACACTCAGGCTTCCATTCTGTTGTAGTTTGAAAGAAAAAGTGTCTTTGCATACCTGGAAATTAATTTGCAGCATTGTTGTGTGAGGATTCTATAGGTCTGCATTTTCAAGTGTTCCAGATGTTACATTTTACAACTTTACTGCTAGCTGAGATATGCCATGGTGTGACTTTTATATTGCAAAGAATACAGAATACCAGGAAAAAACTGACTTTCACACTATTTTAAAAGTGTATTTGTTCAAATACAAAGTTTGTGTCTTGTTTGTGTCAAAAAGATGAGCAGTGTATAGGAAGTCATCTTTAAGTTTATTCAATTAAAGCATATGTTATGCTTTGTAACTAAACTTATTTTTGTAGCTTTAAAAGGTTTAATTGTTTGTCAGTGTCATTTAATAACAACAACTTGTATTCACAGGGTGTTAGAACAGCACAAACTGACAAAAGAACAGTGGGAAGAAAGAATACAGAACTGGCATGAAGAGCACAGGGGAATGTTAAGGTAATAATGTAAAAAAATGTTCCCAAGACCTTTTATTATTATTAGGATGTATTTTAGGAGGTGGTATATTTGTTTGGAAAACTACTTTCTTTTATTCTGACCAGGGTAGGTGGCTATGAAAAACTTGCATAGAAAGTTCAATAAGAGCTGAATTTCCAGTTAAGGTATTGGTTTACTTACATAATTACTGGTAAAGCTGTCAACTGCCTTTGTCCACAGTTGCCTGCCTCTAAAATACATCTAGGGTTTCCTTAGCTCATGGGGTGGAAAGACAAAGTGCAGTGATTGGACTCTACATGGATACTAGGGTGTAGAGCTCTTAATGAGTATCTGAGTCAAACTACATGTGAACTTCAAAGAGATATTTAGTTCATAAGTAAATTTTACACTAACTGGTTATTCTGCAGTTCCCTTATTCATACAATGTACTCGTGATTTGTTGTCTACACTATACCAATTTTTCTTCTTTCATCAGAGAAGATTCTATGATGGAATACCTTAAGATAGCACAAGACTTGGAAATGTATGGAGTCAACTATTTTGAAATAAAGAATAAAAAAGGAACTGAATTGTGGCTGGGAGTTGATGCTTTGGGTCTGAATATTTATGAGCATGATGATAAGTAAGTGCCTAATACTCATTTTCTAGTTCTGTTCTAGGAGATAGTATCTGAGATTATACAACCCCCACCTTACTGTGTGTTCAATAAGATCTGGCAAAACAGGCTCTCAAAGACCTTCTAATCTATGTAAAAAATAAAAAAAGAGAGATGTTAACTGCCAGAATATTTGAATTTTAAAGAATAAATAGGGATGCAAAAGAAGGGAAAGGAAGAGCAGTTCTGTGGAAACTTAAATTTACATTGCTTAATATGGATTTATGACAACTAGACCGTATTTGTATGGTTTCTTTCCATACTTTTCACTCAAAACTTCCCCTTCAGTCTGGATGAAAAGTACATTTTGAAGCTGAGCAAGATATTTAATGAGAAACATTTGTTAGAGCCCTGACTACAATTATAGATGTTAGAGCATGAAAAACTTTGGTATCTAAAAGTAAAACCTTTTGGACATTAAAGGAAATAGGTCAATCTCGTGTCCCGATAAGGAGATCAAATAATCCATCCTACCCGAAGAGGTATAAAACTGAAATGTACAAAATTTGAAGAATTTGGAAATAGAACAACAGACTTAATTCTTTTCTTTTTTTTACAAAGTAAAAAGTTGTTAGTAGTATCTGGTGTCAACAGTCCATTCACAGTGATTTGTAGTGAAATGTGATGTGTCAAACTCCAGATAGCAGCTGTCAATTTTTGATGTATATACTCTGTAACAAAATTCTGTAAACCTTAATTACCATTAGATGGCAATGTAACTCCTGAAGGAAGGAAATGCTCAGAAAATGTTCTGATCAGATTGAATGATGAGGCAGTTTTCGGTATTCTTTAGCTCCTGATAGTTAGCAATCAAATACTTAAATATTTTCTCTTGCTTGTAATTAAGATAACATGAATTGAAAAATCTTTCTGTGCAGATAGGAGAAAAATATATACAGGTATTGAAGTCAATGCATAACATTGTAACAGTTTCTGAACATGATTTATTTTGCTTAAGATGTGAAGGAAATAAATATAACTTTAAATTTTGGAAACAAAAGAACATATCTTAAATCTGAGCTAAATTGAAGTACAGCACTGCTGAAAGCTACTTTCATTTCACTATTTAAAATGTCAATTTCTGAAATTTAAGTAGGTACTCTCTTTGCTGAAAATAAAACCATCAATAGCTTATGCAGAATCAGTACATGATTGTGATGCTTAGCATCTACCTGATAGAAGTAGAAGTCACAAATTAAAATTCCTTTTGTTACAGTGCCATGTAGTTTATTCATTATGAAATTAATCTGATGGAATAATGTGTTTACAAAAAAAAGTCTACCAAAATATATTTGAACTGTCATTAATGTTTTAATGTAAACATAATGTTGTAAATGTAACATTCTAAACATAACTAAGCGTAATAGTGAAAATGATATGGGAATAAACCTTATTGGATATATATATATAAAGTGCACAGCCTTGCTGCTTCTAATGAGAGCTTCTTCTCTTTGAAGGCTGACACCCAAGATTGGTTTTCCTTGGAGCGAAATAAGAAACATCTCTTTTAACGACAAAAAATTTGTCATAAAGCCAATTGACAAAAAGGCCCCTGTAAGTAGTGTGTAGAATAGTATCCCTTTGTATATGGATACAATGACATTTAAGCCTGCAGGGATTTGGTCTGGCATTATGGCATGAGTAAATATTTTGTGACAATTATTATTCTTACTGGTGGAATAGTCAGTAATCACAAGGAAATTTTGATTTTGAAATACAGTGTGTTTATTTTATGTCTTTTCTGTTTGATACTGTGGTGTGTTTATTTTCTCTCTTTTCTTGTTGATACTCAAGTTTTTGGTCTTTTGTTAAGTCAACTTACACTTCATAATGTGTTGAAAAGACACAGTGTAAGATGCTAAATTCTCTGCCCCCCTCCCTCCTTTGTTTTTCTTTTTTGTGTGTGTGTGTGTTACAGCAGCATGTTTCAGGAGTCTCTAGGTCAAATCTCTTCAGAATAGAATAGAGAATAGTTTAATGTTTTTAGAATTTTAAATAAATTATATAAACCAGCTAATTTCTACTTAGAGTATTCCAGATGTAATCTTGAATTTATCTTACAAGTAGCTAGATTTATAGATTTCACTTGCTCAAAATGTCAAAATACTAGTTTTTACTTAGCCAGTGCAAGCATGCAGTAATGCATGTATTTATTTAGATTAATGGATATACTGGAATTTTTTTGGTAGGATTTTGTTTTTTATGCACCCCGTCTGAGAATTAACAAGCGAATTTTGGCACTTTGTATGGGAAATCATGAATTGTACATGAGGAGGAGGAAACCTGATACAATTGAAGTGCAACAGATGAAGGCCCAAGCTAGAGAAGAGAAACATCAGAAACAATTGGAAAGGTAATTAAAAAACTTCCATGAAACAGAAAAAATTCTCCTACCCTTTTAAGGAGTTACAGAAGTATCAGGCATCTTAGAATTCTAGAAAAGAGAGAGCGGCTTTTCTTTACCGCTGTGTAAGCGGGTGTGTGGATTGGCATGGCTCACCTGTCCTAATAGAAAGCCGTATCTTTTTTTAACTTTCAGCACAGTAATAGTAGCTGTACCGTTGTTTCTCATTATGTTTTTTGTGAAACAGTGTTACGTCTCTTTTACTTGATCCTTAGGGACTTTTATACTCTACAGGTGAGCCTTTAAAGCAAGTTCAGTGAAGAATGGCATGGCTTACCTTTTGTGTAGTTAAAAAATACTGTTGCCATTTCTAGCCAGATTAAACATCATACCTAAAATGCAGATATAATTGTGGATTTATGTGCTTGAACCATAACCAAAGTTGCTGGTCAGTTCTGTTAGTAAATTGTTTTTCTGTATGGTAGTTTGAAACAGAAACTGAATTTGAAACATTTAAAGTCATATGCTTCTCTTCCAACCGAGTAAACTGCAAAGTAGGCTACCAGCATCTGAAGAGTAGAATTTAATATCCTTGAGAGCAAAAAACCCTTTTTACTATTTTTTTCAGGGCACAATTAGAAAATGAGAAGAAGAAAAGGGAGATAGCAGAAAAGGAGAAGGAAAGAATAGAGCGTGAAAAGGAAGAACTAATGGAACGCTTAAGACAAATTGAGGAACAAACAATGAAAGCTCAGAAAGGTGAGCTCTTGGTGGTCATGGATTTCTTAAATCTAATGACGATGTTTAGTTTAGTTGGGTAGCTCAGTTCCACAATTCTCTTTGTCTGTTGGAGGGTTATTATTTTATGGGGTTTTTTTAAAGTTTATTTTTCTAATAATAGCAATATTTGATGTAAAAAATATTCTTTTTTAGTGTTCAGATGACGGTGTGCACACGTTCGTGTGTATCTTTTTAACATAAAATCAATTTCTAATATAACAAAAATTCCAGTTTAGTGAAAAGAAAATAATTGCATACACACTTCAGCTCAGGATTATGTAAGGCTTAAAGTGCTGAAAACCTAGAGTTGGAGGGAGCAGGGAAATTAGAGACGAAGATTCAAAGTACTTCCTCTAGGGTTTTGCTGAATTTAGCTTCTAACTTGGAAATTCCTTTTTCCTTCATTTTTCTATTCCCTTGTAAGATCTGAGAAATTGAAAATTAAAATCTTGTCAGACTTTAGTGACAAAACACGTTTCACCGGTGACAATTTTTGTGTTTAATCACCCTGTAGAGTCCCTGCCTTCATGACTTCCAAGTCCCTCCTCTCCATGTTGTTTTGGGTTTTTTGCTTCAGGTTTGGCTCACATTCATAAAAGTTTTGTTGCTCCTTTCTTTTCCTAACTGTTGGCTTCACGCACGATAGAGAGAATCACTAACTAAATCTATACAAATAAGTTACATATGCCTGCCACTACTCTCTAGCTCTTCTGCTGCATTTTTCAGTCTTTCAGTGCAACATAGGTTAGACACATCCAGACAGGTAACACACTAACTGTGCCCTGGAATTGTTTTAAGGGAGAGCTGTTTGGCCCAGGACAAGAGTGTCAGGGTGATTCTGGAGGTTTGACAGTATATGTTTTCTCATAACTTTTGTAAGTGATATAGCCTAATTTCTGATGCAATACATAATGTTCACATATTGCTGGTCTTTGTGACCTTCTATTCACGTATGGAAAAGTCTTTATATGAATGGTGTCTGTTCTGTAGTTAACATGGTAGTTTAGTGTTCTCCATCTTCATGGAAAGGTTTGTTTGAGCAGTGTTTTCAAATAGTAACAGGTTTTATTTAATTTTCTAAGTACTGCATTTGTAGAACCCCACATACTTGTTATGCTGTTCATTTTAATTTTATAACTGAAGTAGTAGGAAGACTGGGAAAACAACGGACGAATAATGGTTACATGAGACCTACTTAAAACTACAAGTGCAAAGATGAAGCATGTGTCAGCATACCTGGGAAGATGCTTTTCTAGTATTAAACCATATGGTGAAGGGCAAATGGATTGTTCCAAAAAACGAGTCATTGTTACGGTTTTCTGGTGAAGGAGTCTATGGCAGCTATGGCTAGCCAAAAACATAGTGGAAAATTTATCATTAAAATCAGCAAAGAGCTTTAGAAAGACTTTTTTTGTAGTCACTTAATTTTTCACATCAGAGTAGGAGCGTAATTTGTCTGTTTAAATCTTACGTTGCAGTACTCATAGATTATTACTTCCTCCTGTTTCATGAATGGTTCTGCCCTTTAGATTTCAATACTTTGCTAACCAGGCAGCTACACAACTATTACCCTTCCCTTGATTTAAAACTGTTGTCCTCTTTTGTATAGAGAATTTTTCTGACCCTTGCAATTGGTCTTGGGTCATTTTGCTGAAGGCACATGCCTAAATATTCAGCTGCAATTAAGGAATCTGTCAGGCAATTCAATACAGTGGAAGAGTTTTTTATTTTTGTTACTACAAGAGAGTGTGATTTAATGTACATAAAATCTCCTCACTAGTAAGAGTGAGGGTGTATGTTCATGTATATGTACATATATTTTGGTGTTTAGTTTTATCAGTGAGGTGACAATTTTCCGAAACACTGGGCTGTCAGAAATGTCAGGTGAGATGAAGTATATATCCAAAATATGTTGGGGGGGGGGAATCAGACATGTAACAAAGCTCCAGGTAATGTGCTCAACAGCTTTTCTTAGCTTGAGGCAGCTTTGTAAATCTTTGTTAGTGTTGTAGGTTACTTTATTTTGAGCGTGTTACAGCTGTTATCTGTGTTACATATGAGGAAGAGCTTGGTAGTGATACTTTGTCTGCAAACTTTCCTCTTGACAGAGCTAGAGGAACAGACTAGAAGAGCTCTAGAACTGGATCAAGAACGGAAGCGTGCAAAAGAGGAAGCAGAGCGCCTGGAAAAAGAGCGTCGAGCAGCTGAAGTAGCTAAAGCTGCTCTAGCCAAGCAGGCAGCTGATCAAATGAAGAACCAAGAGCAACTAGTAAGAGACTTTAACCCTATTTTTAAAAAAAAAAATTGTAAAAAGTAGTTGAAAATTTAGCTTTTATTCTTGCTTATGTCAAATGAAGAAGTGCATTGAAACAGGTATGTGAGATAGCATTACAGATTGTTGTTGGGAACTGCTTTAGAAAACTGCATTAGATTTGCCACTACTTTGCAAGACAAAAATAAAACTCTGGAGCTGCAGGAGATTAAATGAAGAAGACCTTTCAGACTGACAGCACTCGTTACATTCTCTTTCTAATAGTGTCAGGCTTATCCAGCTGAGAACAAGAGTAGTTCCTTCTGCAGTCCACTGGGAAGCCTGTTCTCTAAGACAGGTCTGTTCTGAAGCTTGGTGGTGGTGGAGAGTTGGTGACCTGTGTTTTGTTGTGGTTGGGGTGTTTGTTGTTGTTGTTTTTTCTGTCCCATTTCCAGCATTTGTAGAATATTCTCACATTCTTTGCTAGACTACTTGTAATTTGTGCATAATAATCGAGAAAGTCATGCAAATAGTAGAAGAAATGATTTCTCAACTATAAACCAGCTTTTTGTCTTCTGCAAATTTAGCACACAATTCTGATGGGAAGATTTAGTTTAGTAGTACTGAGATTATGATCCAGAATCATAATCTTAATGGTGGGACCATTAAGTTGTATTAGACTGAAACAGCCTGAAATGCTAATTTGTAACTGCAGCCTGGTGTTTCCTGGAAAGCTTTGGAAGTGCAGAAGATAAATATTTTTTTCTCGACTTATTTCCATCAGGCAAGAGTACTCTTGATTCATTCCCTCTCTCATGTATGCCTAAAATTTCTATTTTTAGCAGAGAAGTGATGGATGGTAACTAACTCTCTTCAAGCCAGATCACAGCAAAGGCTCTGCTTTCTTCCACTGCAAAGCCAAAACGATACCAAATGTGAACTTCTACTTTGTTTTTTTTGTTTGTTTCAGGCAGCAGAAATTGCTGAATTCACAGCCAAGATTGCACTTCTGGAGGAGGCCAAGAAAAAGAAAGAAGAGGAAGCTTCAGAATGGCAGCACAAAGTAATGAGCCCATGCTGTGTGAAGTCAGAACTTCAAAGAAACTAAGGGAGATGAGTGCGGAAGTCCCACTGGAAGTTCATGTGGTTGAATCTCTCTCTTTCCCTTAGGCTTCAGAGAAGTCTTTCTTAAAGGTTTTTGTTCTCCAGTCTGCTGAAGACAGCCTATGCTTCTATTTAACTCATGTCTTGATATTGCATAGTTGTGAAGGGAGGGGTAATTCCCATCACAAAGGCATGGTCAAAGATCAGAAATGGTTTTCTTTCGTATGGTGATGAAATAGATTGGAGTTTTGTATTAGAGAAGAAAACACCTCAGGAGGAAGGTGTATAAAATCATGAGTTGTGGTGAAAGGATGAACCAAAACAATAATAAAGGCACGTGAAATGCAACTGGACAATAATTTAAAGTAAAATTGTATTTCTTCACAAAATCTGCAGTTAGTTATGGAATGGGAATATTTACTGTGTGCACAGGTTCAAAAAGTGATTGAAAAAAATTTTCCTAAGTTCTGGTTGAGTATGAAATTTGGAGACATCATCTTTGATTTAGGAAATTTCTGAGCCTTAAATTTCAGGACGCTAAGAAAGTTAGAAAACAATCAGTATGACTACTCTATTCTTTCACTCTTTTCTTGTCTACTGCTGGAAATAGCTTGACTTTGGAAATAGCTTGATTTTGAGTCATGTTTTTTTTTAACATGTATCTCTATTTGACAATTTCCAGTGTGTAAGCTAGTCATCTTAGTTATAAAGAATAATTTCCATGTGTCTGAGAACATCTCAAGTATTTATTTTTCTATTGACAAATAATTTTAAAAGATACTCAGTACTGTTTACTGTATTTAGGCTTTTGCAGCCCAAGAGGACTTGGAAAAGACCAAAGAAGAATTGAAATCTGTGATGTCTGCTCCTCCTCCGCCCCCTCCCCCTCCAGTTATTCCTCCAACAGAGAATGAACATGATGAACATGATGAGAACAATGCTGAAGCCAGTGCTGAACTGTCTTCTGATGGTGTTATGAATCACAGGAGTGAAGAAGAACGGGTAACAGAAACACAGAAAAATGAACGTGTTAAGAAACAGCTCCAGGTAATGAAGATTCATAGTTGTATCAACATAATTCAGGCATTGGGTTTTCATTCTTTTTTTGTCAAAAGTCTCGTTGAAGTTATGGTGTGCCAAGGAAACAGGCTTTTTAAGATTTACTAGGTTTATTACTAATTTACCAACAAATATCATTCATAGAGTTCTAGAAGTGGAATAGATAGGTTGTATGTAAGGTTGTGCTTTATAGCTTAAAAGTGTTGGTATGTTGTTGCATTGGCCAGTAAACGTATCTAATAATTATATAATGTCCAGGACATTGAATGTTATAATGCTTTCCTTTCTCACTACCAAAACTCATTAAATGGTATGAACAGAAGCTTGCTTAATATTATTTGTGTGTGTATTTGCAGTCATTCACAGATGTTACAAATGCCAAAACTCAATTATACCCATTTTGGATTAATCTTATTTCCCTGAAACGGAGTGTTTCCTCCTAAAAAGTCTTACACCCCTCGAAGCATAATGTTTTATGTTAGTGGTAACCCTTTTCCTGGTTATGAAATGTCTATTTGGGAAGAAAACAGAGGAAATGGAAAGCTGCTACTTTTTCTGGTATCAGTATCTTAGTAGTGTGTATGTGTAATGTTCTTCCTGCTTGGTTGTCACTGAATAGGATCAGGGAGAAATAGAAGAGCTGTCTTTAGTCAAGCAAAAATTTAAAAATAAGGTGATTTCCCTGCTTTATCCTGCTGGTCCCTTTCTTCTTGGATGTTATGGTGTATGAGGCTTTGGTGGTTTTTTATTTTTTTTTTTTTTTTAGTTTGATACTCACACTTAAGTAAGGAAAGAATCCTATGCTCTCCTTATCTTTCTTTCTGCATTCTTTCTGATAGAGCTCACAGCTTGAGTTACTGAACAGCACAAGCATTTCATAGGTTGACATTCAAGAAATTCTTATCCAAATTGCAGAGTAGTTATTACCAGAAACTCCAGAATCATTAAAAGATTAGTCAGAGCACTTAAATGTAAATATTTTATTCAACAGGCTTTAAGTTCTGAGTTGGCTCAAGCCAGAGATGAAACCAAGAAAACACAAAATGATGTCCTTCATGCTGAGAATGTTAAAGCAGGCCGCGATAAGTACAAGACTCTCCGACAAATCCGACAAGGCAATACAAAGCAGCGTATTGATGAGTTTGAAGCAATGTGAGAGCTGTTATTTTGCGTATATGTTCCTCGTAAAGCTGAACCACCAACTGAGAAAAAAAAGCAGGCCTTTGCAGATTTGATGGATTGCACCCCACTTTGCCAAAGCACTTAATACCAGGTTGACTACAATGACTAGAAGACAAATTTTTAGGGAAGCTATTCCGCAGTAAGGCAGTCTATCAACCCTAGGTTTTGGGGGGGAGGGTGCGGAGGTTAATAGCACTTTTTTCTTCTTTGTGTTTTCAGTTTCTTTGCTTGTTTTTTGGTTTTTTTCCCCTTTGAAAACAGATGTGAAGCATATAATGACTGACAAGTGTGTATATTGCTTAACTTTAAGAAATAGAAAGAAGAATGGAACTGAACCTAAACTGGATAGGTACTATTTCAGTATGAAGTTTTGAAATTAGTTTTCAATGTTAACTACACCATTAAGAGTTTGATATTTGCTGACTTTCAGTTTTGGTTGTTTTTTCCTTGTTTTGGTTTTTGTTTTGTTTTGTTTTTGTGTTTTGTTTTTTTTGTTTTTTTTTTCCCAAGTGAAATTCTTTGGTGTTTCATATCCTGTCATCATTGATGGTTTTCTTTGCCTACCTGTTCACAAAGGTCTGGATGGCAGGTGGTAGTTCCAGGAAATGTTTTTAAATGGAACACTACCTGTGGGCAGCACATGGCTGCTGATAGACTTGAGTAAGTATTGATTTCCTAGGTAATTCTTTTAGATGTGTAAAGTGTTCTAATGCAGCAAAGAGGGAAAAAAATAAACAAAACTTAATGTGCAATTTGCTTGTAATTATTTTATTTGCAGTAGGGAGACCTGGACCTTTCTGGCAAGGGAGCATATGAAAACATCAGTCCCAGGGAGGGGACAGTATCCTACCTCACTACTATGTACATGATGACCGGTCCTTCAAACACCATGAAAAAACTGTTTAAATTGACTATCGCTACACAGTGAATAGTCAATTGCTAGGAGCCTTTACTCCTAGGATTTTATTTTACTTTAGGATGGATTTATAGTGCTAAATACTGTCTAACTGCCTTCTGTTGAGTTTAAATTGTGAAAACATCTGATGTATTTTAAAGCTGTAACCTGTCACTGGTATACTATCTTCTGGGAGGGGTGTAGAATGTGCATGTCAGTCAGCTTGGGTTTCCAAATACAAAATGAAAGTTCCCAGAATTGGAGTAGAAGTGTTGTAGCTTCAGTTTTCAGTGAAGCTAGTATTGTAATTGTCATATCTGATGTCAGATCATTAAGTCCTTTCCCTCTTGAAAAGGAGACCTGCTTTTTTGAGAAATTTGCTTATAAATTGAACTTTAATAACAACTTTACAGTTAATGTGGACTGCAGTTATCCCTTATGTTAGAGAACTCTACTAAATACCTACAGTGGAAGAACCTAACTTTCTCTGAGGATGGTTCAGCTTTTATTCCTGTTTGATATTATGCACTCATAAATTTACACTTATCTATTAAATTTTGCCATTTTATTAAACTTTTTTTTCATGCACAATAGGTTTAAATTTCTTACAAACAGTCCAACTAAGTTTTTTTTATTTTGTGGAGTAAAAGTTTGGCTATGTGGGGTGACATCATGAAAATTAAATAAAGATACATTAATATATTTTTGGTTTGTGGGGCTAAACATATCTGCTTCACCTTGAAGACTGATGTGCAGATGCTGTGCACATGCTTCAAAATGCTGCTTGGTGGAAGTTGGTGTTTCAACTTGCAGTGCATTGTAAGAACAGTTTTTGTTTCATAGGCTTCATACACCGAAGCTTAAGCAAATTTCTGAAGTATTCAAACAGTTTGCCATAGCAGGTGAAATACTGTGCTTCCAGTGAGTTTTCATTTTTCCCTGGAAAGTGTGCACTAACACTGATACATCAGTTTCAGTGTTGGGAAGAAACACCAGTAAAGTTTATTGTTCATAAATCTACAACATATAGGGTAGGGCTAAATGAATTAGATCCATTTATAAAGCTGTGTGATTCTTTTTGGTTTTTTTTTTTTTGTTTGTTTTGTTTTTTAAAATCTAAACAACCAGGAACAACCATTTGTAATACAGACTTTCACAATGAACAAAGTGGTAATAGCTGCTGTCACCAGCAGTTGGGAACACTTACTGGTGCAGAAATACTAAGAATACATTTAATGATTACTTGGTGAAGTAATTTTCCACATGCTTTTTCCTTTAGCATCATGTTTTTGTGTTGTACAATTAAGCTACAATTACATCTACTATTTTGGATAACATTCATTGGTTAACAATAAAGAGATAAAGTTAATTTCTCTGAGGTCCATTGTTGTTATTTAATGCCCTTTATTTCTGACAGCTTTACTGAGCACACTCCAGTGGTGTTTTCTAGAGAAGTGTACAAATTTTGATTATCTTTTGTTTGTCACTCTGGTCAGAATGGAAAAAAAATCTTATTGTATCCCTAGAGAATGGTGTTTTGCTTAAGAAATTATCACATACAGTTGGGAGGAAGCACTGGTGTTTGTCGATTCAAAATAGGATGTGAATCATCAGAGCAAATTTGCTCTCTTGAGAACAGAGGGTAATTTGACCATATAAGAGCTCTGTGGGAAATGTAAGAACTTTCAATCACTGCCTATGTAATGCTTAGCCCAGGATAAGTGAAATTTAGTTTAATGGGTCAATATCTTAAGCACTGAGAAACCTTGAAGTGTTTTTTTGATAACTGCACGTTACAGTGGACAGTGCTGTCAAATACATGTATGGCCGTATGTTTCAGATAAGAGCAAGTTAATGGGCTTTCTCATCTCTCTAATACACATGGAAGAGTCCCATGTAAGTAGGTGTACAAATTATCTGCTAAGCAGTTCTTGCATAAATTAGACCTCCTCTCAGGTGACATTCTATTCTCTCTTATATTTGTTTGGCCTTGTACTCAGTACAAGCACATGACCCTTTTTGTTACTCCATAGGGCAGAATTGCTATGAGGAATTAAAATGTTTACTTCATACTTTTAACTGTGCGTATTTCTAGTTTGATATTTCTCTCTTCTTGGAGCCTCTCTTGCTGAAGCATTAGATTTGAGGTTTGTGACTTTAGTTAGAGAACTTCTGCATAGGTATGTAGCTTCAGAATATTGTGCTTGAAAGGGAAGGTAAGTGCTTTAAGGGATTATATTTTTAAAAATATGCTCTTGAGGTGGAGAGAAAAGGATGCAAAATAGTGCTCCTGTTTACAGGCCAGACTAATACAACTGAGCAGAGCACCTCATTGTGAAAGAAGATATTCTGTCTTCTTGAAGTAGTCCCCTCTTCACATCAAAACCTGTATTTTCTGTTGCCTGTACCAGTTTGAAAAGCATGATTGTGCTTTTGCTTCTGAAAACATGTTCTCTAGGGCTGTTCATGTTAACTGCCTTAAGCACCACTGGGGATAAAGGAGGTTTGTTCTAAATGAAATATTTCAAACCTCTGAGAGCAAAGTACCTCAAATATGTTTTCTAAGTTTTTAAAGGAAATATAGAGATTAAAATGATTAGTTAAAACCTTTTGCTCTTGAAAAGGAACTTTTATGCAAGCATTTACCATGTCTGTTCACATGTGGATAATCTAAAAAGTTGTTCTGCCCAAGACATCAGGTTAGTTTCAAGAATCAGGGATTTTAACCAAAGTGAGGTATCCCAGTGGTGTAGTTGATCCTAAAGTTCGTAAATGTACTTTCTGAGTAAAAATATCACCATAAGAAAATTGAAAGCTTCCTTACAAAACAGCAAAGTTCCCTTATTAATAGAAGTTTTCTCATACACATAATTTGTCTTGGCTAGGTGATAGGATTTTCCTGGAAAATGTAGTAAGTGTCAATGGATCAGCATGCAAACTGTGGTGATTTCTTTGACCCCCTCAGAGCACATTCTGCTGTTTGTGCTTGGAGATGGAGAGCACTGGCCTCCCAGCCGAGATGCTGTGCTGGCTGCCAGCTGGGCAGGTGGCTCAGGAGGTGGTTCTGGCTGGCTGTCGTGGACACCTGCCAGTCAGTGTGTCCCTCTGCTCCATTCCCAAGCAGCATGGAGCAGTGTCTTTCCTCCCCAGCCAGTTGGTCTGCAGGCATGTGAGTTCTATATGACTGGTCCTTTTCCCAGTTTGAGGACCCAGTCAGCAGCAAGGAGCAACTTAGGTCTGGAAGGGGCAGCATTAATGGTAGAGAGCTCTGAGGGAAACAAACACAAATGTTATGTGCTATAATCCCTTACTGGCCCACTTATTCACTTGTGTTAAAGACTCATTTTCAGTGTACTACTGCAGTATCTGTGTGATCAATAATTTGTTTAGCAAATTCAGCAGCCAATTTGCTGGAGTGAGTTTCACTTTTCACTTCACTGGGCTGAGTTTAGATCTAAAGACATAGGCCAGTTTTTTGGTTTTGTTTTGATTAGTGGTGTTTGTCACTTGTGTTCATTTTACTGTTTGAGTTGATAAACTGCTGCTTCGGAGTGCATTTAGAGAAACTTTGGCTTTTTTTGCTTTTTCTTCCTTCCATGCAAGATTGCCGCCATGCCAAATGTGTGTGTTTCGTTCAGTGTGAATGAAGTGGGCTCACCAACCCCAAAATGGTTTCACACCAAACCATCACATTTTTTCACAAGAAGGGACCACAATATCTGCAGCAGTGCCTGCAATATTCAGATATTCAGATATTCAGGAAGAGACAGCTTATGCCCACATAGCTCATAGCTCAGGAAAGACAAAATTAGCAAAAGGAAATGGAGCATTTTGAATTGCTGCTATTCTATGAGGTGTTTATATTGGCTTTTGTAAATAATGTGTCAGAGTGTTTCTCTTCACAGCAGTAGGCTTTAGGCAGCAGAAGAAACGAGGGCAGATGGAAATGCACATCAAAGGAGAAGGCCTGCTTGGTGTAAATATTCCTAATGCACGTGTGCATAACAGTTAATGTTTCCTGTGCTCTGGATAAGTGGATCAGGTGAAAAGAGATCAAGCTCAGAGGTAGGACAATTGCATTGCTTTTTCTGCTTGTTTGGGGTTTTTTTGTCTGTTTGTTTACTTTTAAGCTACTGTATTTACAGAGGAGGAGGTGCCATTATCTGAAGGCTGTTAGAAAGCCTGCTGCCCAGAACCAAAAGGTCTTGGAGTTCTTCAGGCCATGTGCTCCCAGACTGGCTTCTGTATTATAACTTGCTAAATTTCAGCAGAAGACATTCTCTGCAGTCTGGTAATTTTGCCTTAGCACGTTTGTGCATTGACAAGAGCTGTCTGTGTCCATGCAGTGTTCTGGCTGTCCCACTGCTTGTTCCAGCAACACAAAACCCCTGTGTACCCATGTGAAACAGTAATCACCCGACAGGCTCCGTGACCGCATACGCTGAACTCTGCGGGATCTTGTATCCAATCTACAGCTCCCTATGGCCTCAGCTTTCACACTTCTTATTCACCCTTGATTTCTTCATTAAACTTGATACAGTATTTAACTTCTTAATCTCTAGCTTCAATAAGGTTCTACTAAACTGCACTTCCAGTGAATTGTTGACTACTGTGTCAAATGTTTTCTTAAAATACATTATACTGAGGAGCTGAAGTTGCCACACTTTACTTTTATTTAAATAGCACTTTGATTAATTAATAATCCCTGTGAATATGGTAATTCCAGTTGTATTCCCATAAAGAGATTAATTTGCATTGTGACTGAGGCTCAAAACTTTTCTGCCAAGCGTATGTTGATCTCCAACAAAATAAATTGAGAAATAACATCCAGAATACACAGACCAGCTGATCCTGCCACCACCTTTATTTTGGGAACAAATTCATTTAGGTGTAGGGATTTGGGACAGGACCCTTGTTCACACATCAGAAAAATTTCTAAAAATGGTAAGAAATTTTTGTACTATTAATTGGCACTTCTGCTGTTTGTTTCCTGTCTTTAATAGTTTCTCTTCAGTTAAATTCACTTTTTGAATTCTCGGATCTCTTCTCTTGTGAACAGTAGTTCGGGCATCCATCTTGCTGCTCTGTGCTAATTGTTGTATTCCATAGCATTTGGAAACATAGCTCTTACTCTTCTTTTGCATTTAGGATCTTGGCTTTGTTTTCAACAAAGCCAGTGAACTCATCTTTAAATTTAGAGCAATTACTGCTGCTCCTTGGAATAATCTTTGGATCGATTTTGGCTACATGTCTTCTTGTCAGTTCACACATGGCATATGCCACCCTATACAATAAATAACTGTATTGACTAGGTAATAATTTCTGGTAGCTTTCTGGAAAACAGAATGTCAGAAAACAACTATGTTAACGCAGAATCTGAATTACAGTGTTTATACCTACGAGGTTCAACTTGGAGCCCAGCCCTACTCAAACACACAAGGGAGCACGTGGAAGAGAAATTCTGTGCTGTCGCTGTGTAGCTCATCTGTCTGCCTGGACTAGGCAAGAGAAAGCACTGGAGCAGGATGGTAATGCCTGCCCAAACAGCAGAGTTATCAGGCACAACTGCGTGGTGCTGTGGCTTTGCTTTTCCACACAACAGGTGTGCTGGATGTAAAAATACTGGGGAAAAAAACCAACAAAAAACCTCCATGAAATAGTTGTTTTTTCCTGTGGAGCCTTATTTAAGAGAGTTCTGCTTATATTCCTGCCTGGCTTTGCAGGTCACCCTGGTAAAAACTCAACTCTATAGCATAAGCGCAGATACCTGAGAGGAGGAGTCGGGTATCCCATGGCTCTTCAGCCCATCTTGTCTTTAAGAAGCTGTTGCAGGTGTGTGTGGGAAAGGTCTTATACCTGTCTCTGTTCATTTTAACACGGGGCCCTGAAAATAAAATCTAGAGAACCTTCTTTCTACCAGTGACTTCTGTATCCTTTGGGGTGGCCCTTTCGTATGTGTTTCTCCCACTCTCTGAACTGGTTCTTCTCACCTCTCTTTTCTGCTTTACTGCTGGGTTTGGCCTTGTCTTTGGTGTTTTGTTTGGTTTTTTGCTTGTTTTTTCGCTTGCTTTTTTTTCTTGCTAATGTGTCATGCCATGTATTTCATCCAAAGAATAGGTTTCAGTTTAGATCACTGAGATCTTTAATGCAATTAAATAACTTTGTTTCAGTAGGAGAATGCAAATTAAGACAAGGAAGGGCAATGTTAGGTAATTGTTAGTTTAAAAACATTGTGGGGGGAGGTTTAAGCCTTAAGTCTTAGCAAAAAAATACGTTACATTAGCTGACTACTTAAACTACAAGGTGAAAACTAGAGGCAGACAGCTACATATGGCATGGTGGACTTCTCAAACTAAATTCATGATAGAAAAGTAATTTGGTAAAATTCACCAGGCTTTTTATTTATTTGCATTTACTGGATTATTTAGAGAGCACTAAAGAAGAAAATATTGTGTACTTCATTCTTCAGTCATATTTCCTTTAATTGCTTCTGTTGTGGCTTATTCTACCAATTGAAAAGTAAAAATGCTTTTTTTCCTCCCTGGTGATTTTGTAAAATTGTGTTTTGCCTATGACACTGTAACTAGCTTTGCAATCTGAAGCTTAATGGATGAAACTGTTTTGTGAGGGAAAGGTGTTATGATTTGCTTTGTGTTTAACTGAGCTTGATAATTTGCGTGTGCATGTGTGCATATATATATATATATATATGTATACACATACATACTAAAAAATGCATATATAGCATGGTTAAACTGGAGATTTCTAATACAGCATGTGGCATCAGTCCTTGTAATGGCTGTATTAAAGTGAAATACACAAGTTGCTACTTATATAAACTTTGATCTTGAATAGTTTTAGAAATGATACTTTTTAAAACTGTGTTTAAAATATGATTTAATAGAATATTACAGCAGGCAGAGAGTGAGTGTAGTTTGGTTTTGTCCTTGATCTCAAAATCAGGTCTACTTACCTGCACGTTTGATTTTAGCTTCCTGTGAAAGCCAGTTGTTTCTGGTGTTCTCTTAGTACCAGGACACACTTCATTGGTTTCAGTGGTGCCTTCACAGCCTACAGTTTCACTCACTGGCAGAAACCGATTTCTTCTCCCCACCCCTGTCCAGGAATTGCTGTCAGACTTTTAAAACACCAGAGACTTAACCACACGTCTTATTTGCTTATGCTCAAGCTCTGGAAGTTCTCAGTGACTTTCTGTGCCAGAAAATGATTTGTGTGGGAAACAGGCCATGGTGTAAATTTGATGTAATGTTCCTACACGTTACATGTTCTAGCTGCATTTGTAAATGTAAAAAAGAGTGCTACTGAAGGCTTCTTACTTTTAAATAGCTATTCCCCCTGCTTACTAATGACAAAGAGAATCTGGTAATTAAGTATTTTTTCCTGACTCCTTTTAAATAAAATTCTGGTATATTAATACTTAGAGCTGAAGTGTTTCATTCTCTAAAACAATTAGAATGAAAGGTTCACACTGTAAGAAGGCTGAATGTAAAATACTAGTTATTATTATATTTAAGGAAGTCATTCTCCAAAAGGAATGCAATTTTCAAGCCACTTCAGCAATGAATTGTAAAAATTAACAATGAATTGTAGCAATTCAACAATGAATTGTAAAAATCAACATGGAAAATACACAGTTTTGAAATGTATCTTCACTGAAGTAAGTTTTGACTCATTGTAAAGATTTCTACCACAGAACTTTAAACTTTAGGAGAGAAATCAATTTGAGAGGTTCTTTATGCTGTCATCACCTTTTCTCCAAAAGGCTCATGCAAGGCAACAAACTGAATAAACTAAGCACTAGAGTTTACACTGCAAATGGCACATCTACTGTGCTAAAAGGAAAAGATGTCTGAAATCATACTGGCTGTGATTGAATGTTCTACAAATATGTCCTATATTGGGTGTATTTGGGCACAAGGCATCTTACTTAAGCCACCTTTGGGAGTAGTTTTAACACAGTCTTTTACCTATGTTGCACTCAGCTGTGGTTTGTGTTACCTGCAACAGCAAATTGGTCCTTTAGAACTACTCTCTGGGTGGATTTTCAGTTGGATTCTTTATACTGCTAAAATTTTATATCAAAACTGAACTGGTATGTGCAGAAATTTGGCATAGAAGAGTCCTTAAAGAGAGTTGGACCTGCTCGTCAAGCTGAAAGTCAACAAAGATGGGTTCTGGGTGTCCCCGGGGCCTTGGCCACAAGAATCATGTGTTTCTTAAATCACTCTGTTTCTAATGCTCCCTCATTCTGCTGACATCTTAAGAAAGAAAGTTCAGTCAGAAATTAAATACGGAATAAGTAGAGGGAGTGAGGTATGGCTGGTGTGACATTGCTGCATAT
Organism: Manacus vitellinus; assembly: GCF_001715985.3. Classification (NCBI taxonomy): domain Eukaryota; kingdom Metazoa; phylum Chordata; class Aves; order Passeriformes; family Pipridae; genus Manacus; species Manacus vitellinus. The sequence continues at coordinate 12,983,470 of NW_021940208.1, read as the reverse complement.
TTCTATCTATTGTTTTTGTTTAGTATTATTTTGCTAAATCTGTTTGATCTCTCTGTGTCTTTCTATGCAGGTTACAAAAGTACGATCTCTTGCAGCCCTTAGGATAGGAGCAAGGTAAAGATCAGCAGAAGACCTGGGGTCTGCCAAGGCCTGCTATTGCACTTCTGTAAATCTGGACAATATACAGCGCTTTAAATTAGGTGCTGCCTGGTCCGTGAAGAGTTTTTGGAAGGACCAGGAAGTGCTGTTACAACATTTCATTAGTGTTTTGTTCTCTCTGGTCTTTAAATCCTTCCTTGTGGTCTTTTCCCAGGAGAAAATTAGCTTTTTGAAGTATTTAAGCTGTTGTTCTTCCCAGGAAAACAGGAAGTAATACTAATATGTTAATCTTTAACATGTAATGGGATGTGCTAGAGTGAACAGTAATGTGACCTTTCGAAGTGCTTGAGGGATCCTGTAGGCTTTGCTTACGAGTGTTGTTGTATGGGAAGCCTGACTCTATATCCAGCCTGGGTAAAGTGTAATAATAGTAGATACTTTCCAAGTTTTATTGGTTTTCTACACAATTTCTAATAGCCTTGATGATACATGAATAGTGTCAGGTAATTTTCTAATGTAAACCTCCCAGTTTACTATGTCTGTACGTACACGTGCAGTGTAAGCACCCGTTGCTCCTTGCCCTTTTGTACGCTGTCAGGATGTGCATACTGTGTATACGTAACTGCCTCGAACTGTGCGCCCTGCACAACAGCCTGAATAAATGGGTTTTAACATTAATCCAGAGAATCACTATTCTTTTGACAATCGGTGGTGCTACTGAATTTTCTTTTGCTTCTCTCGGAAGTTTAATTAATTTTGTTGCACCAATCCAAAGGGGAGTTTTCAAGCCTTGTGCTATGACCACGTAAGCCAATGGGAGGCTTTATTTGCAAAGAATGGGTTGCTCTTGAAGGAAAAGATATCTCGTAATTAAGGAAGCTCGTAATTGAGTAGATGGGCATCCAAATTATTCCTAAATTCAGCTAGCACCCCCTGGGAATGTAGAAAACCTCAGTATATTCCTCACAATGTGCCTTGTGTTCCTCACAGTGCCTTCTGGCACAACGGCCTCCTGCACTGGGAACTGTGCGGGTAGATCCATGGGAGGACTTGGATCTGAAACAGCAGTGCCAAAGCCTTACAACATGTGCCCAAAATCATTAGCTGATAACTACCCAAGGAGGGAGCTGCCTCAGTGCTGTGCAAGCATCTGGGAAGCTGGGTGTTGCTGGGAACAGCCCTCCGGCTTGGCCAATGGAGGGGAGGCTGTGTGGGTTGGGAGCCCCGTCCCCTATTCCTCAGGACTGTGGGTGGGTAGGATAGGCTGTGGGTCATTGCCAGCCTCCTGCTGAAACCCCTGCAGAGCCAGGGGCTGTCCAGAAGGAAGCTTCCTCTGCCTCTGACTGGTACACCAGGACACCACCAGTTGAAGCAAGACCCTGGCTCAGCCCTTGGAAGACAAGGTACGGGTTTAGGATGCCAAGAGGACCATAAAATCCAGAGCTGTGGAATTTCAGGGGCTACTTTGCATATGTAGGGACAGCACTGGGGTCTCAAGACCAGCTTGCTCAGCACTTGAATGATTCTTGTAACATTGTTTCTGCAGCCTCCCTCTCCGTGTGTGACTCATGTTGGCGGTAAGAGATGTTCCTGGTGCTTAGGGGATCAAGGCACAGTGGCCTCCATGAGTTTTATGTCTAGCAAGATTTTGAAGTGTTTCTGCAATAGCTGCCACTTGGAGCAGCCTTCTTTAGGACTGTGTTTGCTTCAGGTACCAACAGTGAAAGGTAATAAGACCCTTCCATGCAAACGCATCTTCAGTACAACCACAAAATGTCCCTGAGGATTTTATCTATTCTTGTGCTGCCCTTGCTGATGTCTGCCTACAATGCTTTTTTGGCTTCTCTTGTCAGTGTTGAAGTTCTCTGAAGAGGGGGAATTGGGCAAGATGAAGTGTAATCATGTACCTTAGCAGCCAGATTTAAAAACAGAAACATGAAAACAGTGATTTTGATGTAATGAAAGCTTTGGGCTCACTCTCACTGCTGATTGTAGCATTTGTAGCACTGCTGATTTCTTCAAGCTGCTCTGGTCTAGCTGTGAGTGGCAGTTTGTTAGCTGGAATGTGCAAGTTCACACCTGCTGCTGGGAGCTGGTGGGAGCTGGTCCAGGAAGGGGTGGCAGCTCTCCACTGGCAGCTGCTGGAGGACCCAGCCTGGGGACAGCACCTCCTCCGCTGCACCAGCCACTTGATATGAGCCTTAATGGCTGGAAGTGGTCACGGTCTTCCCTGTGGGGTGGCAGTTGTGCCTGTGGTCAGATACAGGAGGTTTCTCAGTCACCTCTGTGCTGGTCTGGATTTTGCCTGGATGAGGATGTTGTTGGAATAGCAGAGTGGTATTTACCTGTAGGCAAAGATCTGTCTGAACTGAAGTGTTGTAGCTGTGTTGTATGATGGAAAGTGCTGTCCTGTAGGGAAGGAAAGCATGAATTCAATCATGCCTATGAATACCTGAAATCAAAGAGCGGTGCCTGGTCTGTAAGGTAGGAAGCAACTTGATTGCCACTTGAAAGTGGTGGTGTCCTTCCCTGTCCCTCTCTTCTCCATGCCATTTCCACACTCAATGTCTGGCCAGCAGTTTTGCTTGTCCTTGTGGAAGTTCGTCATGGGTCTTTCCTCTGATTTTACAAGTGGTCTTTGCATTTGTGATGGCAGCAGGGTCTGGATTGGAAAGCAGCCAGGCTGCAGCTGGCCTGGGCCAGGCAGGCACACAGTCCCTGTAGTGCAGACACCCTGGGTCTCTGGGCTTGGTCACCTCACTGCCCTGATTGCAGAGGGCAGTGTAAATTTACAGCCATTTGGGTTTTTTTCCAGTTTTTGTGATGGCGTGACTGAAGTTCTGTTGCTGCTTTGCTTTCCATAGTTGATGTGAACTGACAAGTTAGTGAATGAAAGCCTACACACCTTCCCAACCCAGCAGCATCCTATGGCAGCACTTGCTGACCCTCAGCTGCGGGGTGGTACCCCATTAAATTAGTTTTGAATGTCAAAAGGGTGGAGTGAGCAAGTTCACTCTCATTTCAAGTCTGATCCAGACTTAGAATAGGGTAGCAGCCCCATTTCCTGGCAGCACGTGGCACGCTAGCACTTTCCATTTTTATCATGCTGACATTTTCCTTTTTCTGAAATAATTCTATAGATGTAGCACATGCCAACCACAAACAGCTTTGTTGCGTCCTGTGCGCGCAGAGTTTCAGCATTAATTAAATCACTTTGTTGCAGAAGGAGCCAAGGGAAGCTCATTTAATCTGGTATTAAAGAAACAAAAAAGCAAACATATCATGGCTCTCTGCAGTTCCTGGAGCATTTGCCTCTCTTCAACCATGGTGACCACGACGAGAGCAGGGCAGCCTGCGAACACTGTGGGCAGGTTGGTGCTGAGGGTCACCGTGGTCTGCACCCTACAAAAATCCCAGAGAGTTTAATGGTGTTTAAGCCCCAGCAGATCTGTGGTTGTAGTCAATCTGCAAACATGTGGCTCATGCCAGTCACCAACAGTTGCTGGAGCACAAGGTGCTGCTCTGGTTTATGAGGTGGCTGCAGTGGGAGGTCAGGTAGGAAAACTCACTGTCTGAGGTGGGGAGTTCTGCTACTTAATTCAGTTCATTTTTTTTTCCCTAGAAAAATAGAAATTCTGTTTCAGAAAGTGGTAAAATATACATTAAAATCCAGGACTGTGAATGCCCGAAAGCTTTATATAGGTGGATGAAAATCAAATTCCTTCTCCCTCCTCACAGCCACCCTGGCCAGACCTCAGTGTAATTTCCCCCTTTTCCGGCTGCTTCCAAAGGGCTGGAATGTTGGGTCACCCAAACCCCCGCTGTCAGGTCTGGTTCCAGGGTGCAGTCAGGGATCTGTGTAAGGTGAGCCCAGCCAACGTGAACATTGCCAGCTCCTTATCCCTACACTCCCCTTGCTTACACTTCACCCAGCTCATGTAAATTAATAGCAGCGTTGGATTTCCGTCATATCTACCTGCTGCTCTTGGCAAGTTCAACCCTGAGCTGGGGAAAAAAAAAGCTTGGCTGTTGCTATGGAGACCATTAGATAGAGTGATACCAGGAACATCTTCCACACTGGTACCACAGGGTGCTCACATGTAGGTCCCAGCACGCAGCTGCTTGCTGTGGAGGGATTGGGGCACTCCCCTTCTCCTCAACCTACTCCTGTAATGCTCTGTGGGACTCCAATGAGGACTGATCTCCTGGGTCTCCTACAAGCTGGATTTAGGCAGGTCTTCCTCAGCTTGGAGCTTCTCTCAAGCTCTCTTTGAACAGGCTTGTGGGTTGGACATGTCCCCAGGAACGGGCAGAGAAATGCAAGGCAGCAGCTCCTTCCTGGTGCTGGCTCTAGGACTCTGGGTGCCTACTGTGTGATTGGAAAGGCTCAATGAAATGGGGTGTGCGACAAAACTGGTTGGTGGAGGAAGTTTCAATCATTTTCAACACTTCTGCTGCTCGTTCTGCCATGGCAGGTGTGTCAGGAGTGGGTCCTGAGGTTACTTAACACAGGTCCTCTGTTGAAGAGCAGGATGATGGTGACATTTAATGCATGTGCTCATAATGTCCCCAGTTCCTTGCCAGCTTTTTCACTACAGTCAAAGCAAAGGGAGTAGTTCATGCACTGTGGCACAAAATTTCTAAATGTCCCTTCTGTTTCTTCAGCAGAGAGTGAGCTCAAAGATTCTGTGAGGCTGGAGGATGCTGACCAGAGCAGCCGAAGTGACAGTTTGTCCTGCTTGGAAATGATCTTGCAAGGAGCATCCCTGTGTGCTTGTACAACAGCCTCTCCTGTAGCTCCTCTAGACAAGGTCATGCAAGTTGTCAAAGTTCAGGTTTCAGCTCCAGGATGACTGACAGAGCCCTTTCATCTCCAGTGTCACAACACTTCAGCCTGCATCAGAGGCTACTCTGAGGCCTGTCAGGCTGACATGAATTTTGTTAAAGCTACCACAAGAGAAATTTGTAACCTGCTGCCAGACTCTCCAGGCCTGCCTTGCGTGATGCAGGCAGATCCTTGTGGGACTCAGACACTTGACTGAACTGGGGAAACTCGGTGTCCTTGATCAGCCCAAGAGAGAAATTACAACTATGGAGGAGAAGCCTTGGGCAGCGGTATGACCACTACCCAGAGAGACCAAACCAGATTACACAAACACCAGCAGCTCAGTGTTTTGAGTAAAAAAGGGCTGGATTTGGCATTTGTGAAGCAATCTCCTAAAATGAAATCCAACCTATGCCAGCAAACCACCTATGAAGAAACCAGCCTGTCTAGGGACATGCCAAATCACACATGTGGCTTTGCAGCTCTTCTGAATTATCCAGTTTACCAGTTTGCACAAAAACAAGGAATAAGTGTAACTGGTAGTGTTTATGAGGTCTCCCTGAAGAAAAGAGTTACAGCTGGGAAAACTGATACTTAAAGCAGTTCATCAGTCAAGATCACTTCTACTGCCCTTCCCTGAGTGTTTAACAATGCCACTGATGAACATCCTGTATGGAACAGAGTGAGTGGATCTTTACAACCACTTGCATCTGGAAGCTGGGCTCTGGGCATCCTTGGCCCTCTTCCAGGAGAGAAGAGCATGATGGTCACCCAACATCTCACAGCTCAAGAGCATCCTACAGTTGACAGTGAAACAGGGAAGGGAGCAGTGCAACCACAGAAGTGGCAAATATTTGTTAGAAAATAAGTAACTTCAGTGTACTAAATAACTAAGTAACAGAGAAGGTTATAACTGTTCATTAGATCTTGTACTGGGTTTATGATCCAAGCTCTGGATGTGCTCCAGGCCCTGTTACCTCTCACTCTTTACAACGGCAATGAGCTGATGGTTGTAGTTGAGCATCCATCCAACCCCACTGACTGCTCCTCAGCTCTCAGGAGTTACAGCTCTTAGCTTTGGAACAGCACAGTGTCAGTGTATCTTCTGCCTGCAGTTTGCTTCTGCGTCCAGAATGGGTGATGTGGGTTTTTATCTTCCTTTGCCCTAAGCAATGCCTCCAAGTGACCAGTGACTTACAGGAAAAGCAAAACCCATCTTCTCCTTAACTCTCTTGAGTGGAGGCTACAGAGCAAGTGGAGCAGAATAGGGCCCTCAGAGAAATGCATGTGGTGTCTTGGGACAGCTCTGCTCAGCCTGATAAATGCAGCAGAAGTGATCTGGAGCTCTGACCCCCTTTACTTGTGCTTTGGGAGATCAAGCCTCTGCCCTCCAAAATTGCATTTTCTTGCCAGGTGAATAATATGACTGTTTTAAAAAGCATAAAAGAAAGCAGCAGGAGATGCTATTTAATTTCCTCATCTCCTGCAAATAGATGATTTCTGGATCCATCATGTGGAGACATAACAAAAATACTTTAGAGAGAGACTTCAAGCACCTGGCCAAAGGAACCAACAGCACTGCCATGCAGATCAGCAGCCAAGGAAATCTCACCTTAACAATCCCTCTCTTCCCACCGGAGACATGATCATCCACCCACATCCCTCTGTCTGTTAGTACACACTCTCTTTGTTCAAGCTAATTGATTTACTGAAAAGTAGCTACAACAATTCAAATAGCATTCCAGAAAAAATGATGTATTTCCAGGTGGAGAGTGTGAGGACTCAGCTGAGCTGAAGGCAATGCAAGCACCTGGGCCAGCCATGCCCCAGCCTGACTTCTGTCAAGGCAACAGAAGTGCTTAGTGTCCAGCAGCAGATCAGAACAATGCAATGCAAACAGGGACTGGTGTGTTCGAGGCCAAGCAGCCTCACACCAGAACTTGCAGAGGAGCCATGACTTCAATCCAAGCAGCATACCAGTGATATTTCCTGGGATGAGGCCACCTCATCCTGTGAACCGGGAAGCACCATCTGCCTCTCGCATTACATGCACGCGCTTCCCATCGCTTCTCCACTCTGCTGCTCTTGTGATCAGTCTGGTTCGTGCACACCAGGATGAGTCTGGAGATCGGCATCCCCAGAAGTCCATCACTGCAGTGTTTCCACCAAGCTGCTGGGGAGGGACCTTTATGTCTCACTCCAGTGCCTCTGCTTGCCCTGAGAGGAGGCACAGCCATATAATACACTCGGGCTGGATGCAGTGGAACAGCACATTTTCACAGCTGTGCAAAACATTTGCATTAAGCAAACTACTAGTGGTCACATCTAATGAAGGTTTTTCTTTTTTTCAGGAGAACTGCTCATTTTACCTGCATTCATACCAACCCACTTCATTCTGCACTGCAGGGCTGCCAGGATGCTCTTATGCCCACACATAGGGCTGGAGAGGGAATGAAAAGGGTCCCAGTTTGGACTGCTAGCCCTAGCCAGGCACTGCAATTTGGAAAAATTGCAATTCAACAGCTTTGTGTGTTTTGAGTAGTCATTTTATCAAGCTTATAGCACCTTCTGCTGCATCTTTGCCTTCATCAGATAGCTTCTATTTTAGATTTTATTCCCTTCTATTTATCCCACAGTATTGAGAGTTGGGCCACAGTAACAATTACTCAATTGAAGACAAATAAATATGTAGCACTAGTGGAAAGGAAACCAGGTCCACTGGCACAATGTCTAAATCCAAAACTTGTTACTATAAATGACTGATGTGTCTACTTAACCCCAGAGTTTTAGTTTTCTTGGTAAGCAAAATGAAGAGAAAGATTCTATTAAATATGAATTACCACATTAAAAATGAACTGATAAACATATAACCATATGTTTATATATGGTCCCATATAACATCCTTATCTCCAAATTAGAGAGACATGGATTTGATGGATGGACTATTCAGTGGTTAAGGAATTAGCTGGATGGATGCAGCCAGAGGGTTGCAGTCACTGCCTTAATGTCTAGGTGGAGGCTGGTGAGGAGTAGTGTCCCTCATGGCTCTCTCTTGGAACTGGTGCTCTTCCATATATTCATAATTGACACAGATGAAGGGATTGAGTGCACCCTCAGCAAGTTTGCAGATGACACGAAGTTGGGTGGTGCAGGTGACATACCTGAAGGATGGGATGCCATCCACAGGGTAGTTCAACAAGTCCAAGTGCAAGGTGCTGCACCTGGGTCAGGGCAATCCTAGACATAACTACAGACTGGGAGAACTCACTGAGAGCAGCCCTGTGGAGAAGACTTGGGGTTTCTTGTGGATGAAAAGCTGGACATGAGTCAACAATGTTGACTGTTCACAGCCCAGAAAGCCAGTCGTATTCTGGGCTGCATCAAAAGTGTGGCCAGCTGGTCCAGGGAGGCGATTCTGCCCTTCAGCTCTTGCAAGACCCCACCTGGAGCACTGCATCCAGCTCTGGGGCTGCCAACACAAGAAGGACATTGACCTGTATGAGCAGGTCCAGAGGGTGACAAAGATGATCATCGGGCAGGAGCACCTCTCCTATAAAGTCAGGCTAAGAGAGTTGTTCAGCCTGGAGATGAGAGGCTCTGGGGAGAGCTCATCACACCTTCCAGTACCTCAAGGGGGCTTATAAAAGGGAGAGAGAGAACTTTTTATAGGGTCAGATAGTGATGGGGCAAAAAGCAATGGTTTTAAACTAAAAGAGTATAGGTTTAGATTAGACATTAGAAAGAAATTCTTTACTCAGAGGGTGGTGAAGCACTGGAACAGGTTACCCAGAGCAGTTGTGGATATCCCATCCCTGAAAGTGTTCAAGCCCAGGCTGGATGGGACCCTGAACAACCTCATCTAGTGAAAGGTGCCCCTGCCCATGGCAGGGGGGTTGGAACTTGATGACCTTTAAGGTCCCTTCCAACCCAAAAATTTCTATGATTCCATGTTTGAAACCGTTCTAATTTACTCAAAGTGAGCAGTTTCGTTGTGCAGGTACGAACACAAAGCTAGCTATAACTCACTGCTAACTGCTTTAGAGATTTTTTTTTTTAATTAAACAAAAACAGCCCATCAATGAGGAAAATGAATCTTTATTTTTTTTTTCTCTAAAAGCAGAATCCATGTACATGGTTTTTCGTATGGTTTAAAGGTGGTATGAAGATGTGAATAGTCACATCACAGAAATAATACAGAACAACCAGTGAAGGAACGAAGAGCCAGTTTGACAATTGCTTTATCAAGTAGTCCAAACATTATTTTTAACTAATGGTTTTGCCAGAGTGGACTTCAGGACAGTATTAAAATCTCACCTACTCAACACAAGTCCAGAGGAAATGAGTGGGAAAAGAACTACAAAACACAATTATTGCTGCTGTATCTGCATTTGTTTCCTTGCAGGATATTCTAGTATGCTGGGAAAACAGTTTTAAAATATCAGTTTCATTAAGAATGTCATTCAGATAAATAGAAATTAACCAACCAGCCAAACTAACATGGTAAATTAGACTTCATCTGAGACCAAAAGAAAATGGGCTGTTCTACAAAAAGCAAAGAGGTTTTGTTTTATAAGGCAAGGAGTTGATCGTTATACTTTGAAACACTGAGAACAGATGTGCTTAAACAGCTCAGGAAATTTGGTTTGTAGTTGTTCCCAACAACTGCAAAGGGCAATCCTGGCCTAGTGACCTGTTAGCACCAGGGAGATCTCACCTCTCTTTGGGAGGAGGTGGCTCCCCAGCTGTGTTCCTCAAGGCCCCAGCCCTCCTGCACTTACACACACGCCAGTTTTACCCAGGTCTTCTCTAACAGCAGTAGAATTGGCCCATGCAAGTACTTCTGTTGAAGTCAGGGGTATGTGTTTGTGTTCAGGAGACTGGGCCCTCCGAGGGCTATTGGGTACAAGAGGGAATGAGAACTATTGCAATCATTTAGGTTAAAGGGTAGACAGAGTAATAAACACTTCAAGTGCAAGTTATGACAACCCCTTAAGACCTGAAAATGGAAGCTGATAAATTATTTAAAGCACACTCTTAACTATGAACCACACACTGTATTCGGTAGTGCCTTTATAAACACCTACTTCATAAGTCCATGTGAATCAGTGTATTACCTTATACTGCACAACAAGAAAAACCCAGCACACAGTAGGATGTTTCACACCAAAGGAACATTTCCCATGGGATTAGGTGCCTAAATCATCAGTTTCTGATGAAACCTTAAGATACGTGAAATGTATTCTAGAACATCTGAAGATGAAGTCTGAACATCTCTCATGTTACTGAGCAAAAGGTTATCTGGAGCAACCATTTTATTACAGATGATTCTAGGTTTAGTTACATGATTAATCTAAACAATGTGCCCATACATATTTAATTTGAAGAAAATTCTTAAACTATGCCTCTCTAAAATTTATGAAGTATATAAAACACATGATTTTACATTTATAAAACCTCAGCCCTTTTATAAAAAAGAAAACAAGGCCATAGTTTTAATTTTAAATCTATTGGTTTTTCTTCTCAGCAGTTTTAGTTCCTATGATAAAAAAACACAACAAACAGCACTCCACCATGGCCTTATAATGCCAGGAATAAATTATCAAGTCACACTGTAAATAAAAATAAATAATTCCTAAGTTATTTTTATTAAAAAAAATGGTCTCTTTAATTGCACAGTATTTTAAATTTTCAGTAGCAATGAAAAGTCATTTGGGTATTTTTTCTAAATGCTCCAGAGAGTAGGAAAGCATTGTGTCTCACTTTTCAAGCTTTACACATCGAAAATACCTCAGTCAAACGCATCAACTGATAAAACTGAAATATTTTGGTAGTCTCTTACTGTGGCAAGATGCTGTAGTATCTCTCACCCAAGGCATTTAGTCCTCTGGTGCTCTCCTTGCTGGGCAAATGCCCCCAGCTTCCTGTTCCAAGTGAGGTACTCCGGTTTACAGCGACAGCTTTGATATTTTTGGAAAGGTGTTCTCCATGAGCTACAACATTCCCAGCAGAAGTTCATCAACAGCTCAACAACAGTCCACATACTCCAAGGCTGCAAAAGTCTCCTTTGAGGGCTTCACCAGAATGGCACACCTTCTTTTTGGAGTGTCACATGAACACATCAGGCTTTTGGCTCTCCCCAGACCTATTCTGCAGTGGAGGACTAAGCTACAACTCAAACATACCAAATCAAACAGGACACCTGAAAAGATATGATCTTCAGACCATTAGCAGTATCTTAAACCCACCTGCCAAATATACATGTGTGTATATACAAATATATATATGTGAGTCCACAAACACATTTTAAAAAATAAAAGACAACAAAGTGATTAATACTGCCATAGCCTGGGCATGTTTAGCTCAAAGATAATTATCTACAGGACATATTTAAAAACTAAATATTGGCAACAAGTTGTTGTATAGAAAACAGTTGTGGGCAGATGCCTAATGTATGTATATTCAAAATACCTTGTATCTATATACTATTACTGATGTAGCTACAACAGCTTGGGATTTTATCTAAAAATACAGAGTTTCTGCTGTGTATCAAAACAACTCTCAAGTACTGAAGACAAGGGAACATGTTGCCCTCTTCTTAGCAGAGGGACAGCCCTAACTTGAAGGTACTTAATCCTTCACTGCACCTCTACAACTCAGCTGGGGTAAAGACAGTATCACTGAACTACCTTTACTATTTAAGTATCATGGGACATTACAGGTCAGTTATTTGCATCAATGCAATGACATAAACAAAGGCTGTATTTGACCAGTATAATTGTGTCCATGTTTGTTACTAGTGTCCTCTTTAAAAGAGGACTGATCTCCTCATCATGGAGGAATTCACACGCAACTCCTCAATCTGTTATCTCAGCAAAACAAAAGGAAGTATATTTTGTCCACAGTAAATTTGCTTTATCCAACATAAGAGAGTCTAAGGAGAACTAGCGCAACACTAAAACCCACCAAATCACTCCTGCTCTTACATTTTTAACGCATTTTCAGTGCTTGAGCACAAAGCACAGAATCTATTACAAGAATTCTCTAGCAATCAACACACTTTTGGGGATTCAATACTGCATTGAGCGTATGCAGAGGCAATCAGTACTGACAGCTCAGGTCAGGGCACAGCACACACGGTCCCACGCACCTCCTTGCACCATTATAACCACATGGCTAAGCCTGCTGGTCCAGTGCTCTAGGCCAGACTGCGACATGTACATGGTAGGAAGCATTCTGATGCTCACATGATAAAGACAAATCACTTCTATTATATGCACATGTTTCTGTTCATGCTTAAAGGAATTGAACTTTTGGCAGAAGTAAATCCCTACATAAAAAACAAGGATAGAAACCCATTAAAAACACAAATACAATAATTTCATTATTAAAATAGCTGTATCTACACTATGGTGTAGTACTCAGTTTAATTCAATTTAAAAAATCTTAGTGTAAAACTAAGATGAGACCCATTTCCCAGTCCAAACCTCAGCATCAGCGCTGCATCGATCTCTGCTTTAAAACATGCTCTACAGATGATGACCAACCAAATCCAGGGAAAAACTGTTGCCACAGGTGAAGAGGTCTTCTCCCTAAACAGACAATGCAGGACAGATGGTGGAGAGCCCCTCCGGTATTGCCGCAGGGACGGGCAATGGCAGAACCTGCAGAACACCAGCAGTGGGAGCTGCGGGAGCACTACGTCCTGAATTGGTTTGCTGAACATGGTTCAGATTATTGGATATTTCTATAGCACAATGCTCTTTAGAAGCATTTACCGTATACCCAAACTCTACTTGCTGCAACACATGGTGTCGCACAAGTAGTGAAAACATCTTCATATTCAAAGGTGCTTGGACATAATTTTCAGGCAGCATTTTACCTTTATTTTAGTGGGTTCCCACTACAAAGATTTTAGAAGGAAGATGCCAATAGCTTACTTTTTCTTTTTTATATGTGAAATTGAGACAGACACCTAAACAAATACCTACTGTTACTTGCCTAAGTCTATTCTATGTCTGAAATCTCTAATTTTTAAATAAGGGATAAAATGTTGCCCAAAAGACTAGTTATAATTATACATTTGTGTTTCTACTAAATCTAAAAATCAAAATAGTTCTCAGTTAAAAAGATACAATTTGTATCAACAGTAAAAGGTACTTTCTGGTTCTTCAGGGCCTTACTTAAAATTCCAGCAAGTGTATCAAAATTATCAGCTGTAATAGTGTAAACTGGTGACTTTTTTTAAATACTGAACATTGTTATAGTGGATGAAAACCTAAAACTGTCAGCAACTGATTACGTCATGTAAGTACATCTGACATCAATTGCAATATCTATTTCTTTTATTTATATATATATATGTAAGGTTATGATGAGGTGCTAATAAAACCCATGATTTAAAACCAGAAATATCCCTTACTAATGCTAAAACAGACTTGGTTTGTCTGTTTCTAAAACTACACTATTTGTGGCAAGAATCAGGCCTACATGATGCAAAAGGCGAAAAAGTAACTTCAGGAATGCATATGGTATCTTCTCTCCCCACAACCCTCCCCTCCCCAGCCGAAACAGAAACGAAAAAAAAAGTTAAAATTATTATTTTGAGCTACAATATCATTACCATAGTGCAGTTAATAAATGTTGCATATCCTGAACACACAAAACCTTTTCAGGCCAGCCTTGATAAATAGCAAGAAAAATCAAACAGTATCTTAAATACAAAATTTGCATTGAGATAATTAAATTCATTTAAAAACAGGTAAATATTTTATGAAAAACCATATTTTATCCAGTACAGTTATGCAGCAATACAAAGAAAAAACACATAAAACAACTAAACATGACCCTATGATTTCAGGTCCTCTTCTACTGACCAGAAATACACAGAGCTGGGTAACAACACAAGGGAACTGATACAGGGTGGCCTGATTTGATGCGGTTCTGAGCATTTGCAGCTTCTCTTGCCTTCAAAGGGGGATGCAAAATCTCAGTACCTTTGAAAATCAGGCATTAAGGCTTTTACCATATCCATAAATTAGTAAAAAAAAAATTTTTTTCCTCCTCTGTTTGCATCTGATCTTACTAATTGACTGCATCAACAAAATATGTAACTATTTAAAATAAACAAAGAAAATAATGAAAAGTGCCATACTATAAATTACCAATATATTGTTATCCATTTCACTGTTAACTGGTAACTTAATTATTTGTTTAAAAAAATGAAGTCAGTGCTGTAGTAAATCTTTGTTTTCTATAAACAGATGATTACAGCACAAAAAAAGCTCACAAACCCAAACAAACATACATCAGACATACTTCTGGTGTTGTAAAAAGTTCACAAACTTGGCTTGAAAACTGCTTGCCAGAAGTAGCAAAATCCTCTTTCTGTAGGTTGTTTTAATACCTCACAGCCCAAGGACAAGCATCCAGCAAGTTAAAAAACTAAACCAAAAAATCCCAACAACATGTAACAAGGATAGAAAGTGCTGCATATAAACCCCTGATGCACCAAAGATTATAACCAGAGACCACAGATTATTTATATATATATATATATATATATATTAATTTAAACTGGAACATCCTCCAGCTGTGAAAATAGCCATTTAAAAATTTTCAAACTAGAACACAAAACATATCTGGTACTTCCAATGCATGGGGCTATACACACAGACTCCATGATACAGTATTTCACATAAACGGATTACTATATAACCTCCTTGCTGAGAAGGAGATCACAAATGCTATTGTAGCAAACCTCCCTCAGCGTTAGAGCTGAGCTGAAAACTACTAGACACCACAAAGATGCATCATCTCTCAATAGCCTAGCTGAGATTTTTCCACTAAGATGGCTGCAGCGAGCTGCTGAGCGTCCGTCACGTGAGGGTTCTTCTTCATGACGATCCTGACAAGATCAGGGGGGAAGATGTTGCAGAGGTTAATGTAAACCTTCTCGCGGGTGTCTTGGTGCCTTGGAGGGTCTTGAGGGATTCCACAGTAAGGTACACGCCAAGTCTGGTCCTGCTGTTCAGGGAGGCTTTGGAAGGCAAACTGCTCATAACATGGCTGTGTGGGGTTACTTGGCAAGGAGTAGGTTTGGCGGTAGCCATATGCATCCATCCCATAACTCTGCCTATCCCAACCTCCGAGCCCATCTTGGCCAGAATAAGGCTTTCTGTGTCTTAAAGGAGAATTATCATACAAGCGTGAGTCTGAAATGCTATCTATTCTCGTGGATACAAGGGCTCTCCCCAGGTGCATGGTTTTTGAATGTGGCGAACTCTGAGATGTGGAGTAGTCGTTCGGACAACTAGACCGAGCACCGACTATTGGATGCTGCAGATGCACAGCCATGTATGGAATAGGAGATTTGTGGTGATGCTTTGGTTCTTCATGACTATAGCTTTGCACTCGTGCGAGAGGCTCGTGGTAGCTCTGTAGGAAGGGCGGAGTGTTAAGGCGGCCATGCGGGTGCATATGTTGGCACTTCAAGTTCTCCTCCAGCTGTGGGTCAGGCGAACTCATGTAAGAGCGATCGCTGTAACCCACGTAGGAATCACTACTGCCACAGCTAATGCTCCCTTCACTGCTGCAGTCAGAAGCTACAGAGCTAATCCTATAATCTGTGTCCAAGGAGAAGCGCCTTTCAGGACTACGTGGACCAGATATACTCAGATTTGAATATGCACTCAGCATAGAGTAATACCCTACATCCACCGGAGATTCACATTTTGGATACTGGTCATAAGGCATTGGCGTTCCATGATTTTTGGTTGCCATCATCACTGTAGGATACTGGCCCTGTGGTCTTTGATCCTGAGGTGGGAAGTGAACTCCGGATGGAAGGCCGTTAGTTAAAGGTGCAGTACTTTGGGCTTTTCCAGCAGAGGAACTTGGTATACTAACTAAAGAAGGTACAGACCTGGTTTCCAATTTGTTTTTGGTGGGAAGCTTTTCCTCCAAGTCTTGATAGACTTGAGTCCTTATACTAGGATCCGATTGCCTCTTTGGAGCAGCACGCTTCAGCTCAGAAGTGCTATCATTTTTAGTGCTACAGGGAACACTATTGCTTTTTACCAGTCCTCCTTCACTTGTAGTTTTGGCAGCTGTGCTTCTAGACATGGCACGAAGTTCATCAGCTACAGATCGCTGAGGCTGATTTCCTCTTTCTGGATGATAGTATTTGCATTTGTGTCCATAGGTACATTTCTTCCCTATTAGTACAAACATAATCAGATAAAAAAACCCCTTCAAATAAAATCTGTTTGAATTTAATATAATAGAAATAATAATAAATATCAACATCATATAAACATCAAATAATAGAAATGCCTCTCATTTAAAGTTTTACTGTTGATTCGAAAAGTCTTGCAAATGGTTTTGTGTGACATGGGGCATGATCAAAGGTCTCTCTTGTATTGCAGAGAAAAAATAGGCAGTGGTAGTGTGTTGCAGCTAGTGCTCTAGGAATGCAGACCAACACTACCAGCCACATTTTGAGCTGAATGTGACACTGTCAGTGTGCCTGTACACACCTGCTGTATTGGGCCAGGATGATACACGGGCAGAAAACTTAACAGGAAAGTCCCCCAGAGTCATAAGACCAGCAGGTTTCAGCTCAGTCAAGATGCCTGTAGGGTTGCTCAGTAGCTAAACTTCAGATAGTTCACTAAATTTTCTGGAAGAAAACCTCATCGTCTTATCACATTAGAAAAGGGCTTCTGGAGCCTGTAGGATTTAGGTGTTGTTTGTTAATCATTCATAGGAATAGATCCAAAAGTTGATCCATAGATAGAAATGTTCTCTAACTAGCACATGAAAAAAATCACTTCAGTTTCCACCATCAGCTCAGCATTTGAACGACTATTAGGTTAAGATAACAATGTTAAAACCAATGTTAGAGTTTTTATTTTTGGCAGTGTTAAAATAAAGCAGGAGCTTGGTCCCCAGTCCCAGCAGTACAACAAATTGATGGGTTAAATCAAATTACCATAGGGACATGGTTGCTTCTTATGTTCTGGTACAATAGGCTTCTTCCTAAGAAAATTGTCCAGACTTGGACCATGGCGGCCAAGAGGATCATCAGGAGGCATAAATCTATAAAAAAGGAAAGAAGTATTACTGAAGCAAACAAGCCTTTCCATACTCCTTATGCAATGACCAAGAACCTCATGACTGTGTCCTGCACCATAATCTGCCATCTTGTAATTTTTAAGCCTAGGTACACCTTGAGAGCAGTTTTGGCAGGCCATCTTTCTGCTGCAGGTACTGCCTGAGAGGTGAGTCATAGAAATAGTCTGCTTCAGTCTACGCTCTGTGGCAAAGCAGGGCTGCACACAACCCGTCCCTAAATCAAAAGTAAGGGCAGCAATATAGGCAGCGTTTTCTTAAAACACCACAACTAACTTCACAAAACTGTGCTGACTGCCCAGGATTCTTGCATCAGTGTTCAGGCACTCATATACAAGTGTCTGCTCAGCAGAGTGCGTAGTCCCTCCCATCACAAGAAGCCACCTGTTGTAACTGCAGTTGATCTGTATGCCAGGGCACGAAGTTACTATAGATGGATCTAATCAGACAGTTGAACTACGGACCTCCTGAGGTTCATTCCAACATGGTTTTTTCTATGACCCTAGAACTTAGGAGTGTAACCACAGGCACTCAGAAACACTGGCTCAGTATATCAAGAGATTTGAAATATTATACCATAGCATACATCAAATATACATCAGCATACATCAAAAGAGAAAAAAAAGAGCATAAAAAGACATAAAGATATCACTACAAAACCAGAGTTTTGAGTACTTTTAATTAGAAGAACAAATCTAAGATTGACTATTCCTCCTGTTTTTCTACAGGCACCTAATGATTTGGGTGTAAGATAAAAAAATCATACAAATCTTCAAACAGTCCTTTCCTCCGTTATTTTAGTGGCACATGTAAAGACAGAATGACTTACTTGTCATTAACAAATGAATACATCAACAAGCGCTCATCTATGAACTTCTTCCATTCTGGCTTTTCATTAGCTAGATCCCTGTAATTATCATTAGAAACAATGATGCCATCTGATTCAAAGGCCAACTTCACTATAAATCGGTCATCGTAGCACACCACCCTTCTCCCTTGCACTCGCCGGGATGGTGTGAACACAAGAATCTTCTCCTTTTCTAATTTACGCAAGATTTCTTGATCTACAAGGAATAACAGTCAAAAGTTAAACAAGGAAGAAAAGAAATATGTTTGTCTAATCTCTAAAGACATTAGATTTGAGGAAGAAAATCCAGACATTTAGACTAAAAATGTCTTTAAATGATTATAGTCCAGCAGAAGGTGTCCGATATATGATATCTGAAGTTAGAGTCAGCAGTCAGCTGGCAACACTTCCAATAAAAACCCACAAACAAATCAAAACCTCCTGCTCCACACTAGTTCTCGAATTCTAACACAAGGAGATTTCGTTCACATTCCTCTGGTTCAAAAGAGGAATCAAAACACCCGTGAAAAACTCCTCTGGTTGAAGGAGTGGTTTTAAACATCACTGAATGTTTCAGTGAGTAGGAGGAATATAGCCAAGCCATGGGTTTCCCGTAACTGAGCTCCTAGGTAAAGACAGACCTTTTTCATCTATTTGTGGTACCCAGCAAGAAACACGTTTTGAAAGAATTCCAGTAGCTCACATTAATGGGACTGTCTCATAAAAGTCTCTGCCCATCAAAAGAAAGGGTTGCTACCCATAAGTACTAGAAAACCCACATTCAGTACAAGCACTCAGGTTCTTCACAAATATTAACAGCATCCCCAAAAAGACCTCTGATGTCATTTTGTAACCAACAGCAAAAGTGGTGGTGGTTTGGTTTTGGTTTTTTTTGTTAACATCAGCAATAGTTCAGATTGTACCTCTCCTTGAATGGTTTACATATTGTTTATACATAAATTCTTAACAAAGCCAAACAGATTTCCCTTTAATCCTGCTAAATAAGCATATTTAGCATTTTATGTAATTCCTTCTTGTCCTACACAATCTGTCAGTCACATATCCAAAAGCATTTTCTCTTTGTCTGTATGGAAGCTGGAGATCCCAAGGAGCTTTGAAAGATGGACCTCAGGCTACTAAGGAGGTTGTACCTAGCACTGGGGCACCTACCCCTTATGTTAATTCTCCTGCCTATCACCCTCCTCAGAGCAGACAAGCTATGAAAGAAAAATATGAAAAAAACTAGGCAACATCTAAACCAGCAGAAGAGTATGACTCATGGCTCTTAATAATGGTTAAGATCTCAAATAACTCAACTGTTTTGTAGCATAAGAAACTTGACAGGGAACATGTTCCATCTGAAAATAAAAGACTCCAACAGAAAGAAATACAGCATTAATATTACATATAGGCAATATATTTGATACAAGCATTTATCTGCTTAGGAGAAAAAGCACAAGATTTTAAATCAAATATAACCTTTTTGTATTCACCCCTCCACAATATGGTAAATGATGAATGACAGTGTGATGGAAGTTGATTTTTTTCCCTAGTAAGAAAGAATAAAAAAATCTGCCATGTGATGACTGGCAGGTACTCATAACAAAGATGTGGCTGTTGTTTAGTCCAAGAGGCTTCTCATGAATACTGACAGTCTAGAGCCATCCTCACATTAGTCATCTAGGGCTTTTTCAAAATTCCAGGTGGTCACATGTTCCAGGTGCGTATCTCTGGAAACGGAGTGTCAGCACAATGTATTTCACAAGACTGGTAGCACACAGGCTCCCTGCATCCTGACAAGAAAACTGAAGAACCTCTGTTTTACAGAAAATACAATAACCTGCTTTGATCTTCCTCCCATTTTCAGGGTCCACGATGACACATGGAAAACTTATTTCTCATTATTAGACAACTGGTCAATTCTGTGCATTGCTACTTTCTTGAAACTCCTTTTGGGACTTCCAGCCCTATGCACACTTCTAGCTGATGTCACAGTTTATTTCTAAGTAGCCAAATTTTTATTACTTAGCCAATGTTCTTCCCATACCTTAAACACTAGTACAGTTAAAGAGAATGGCTTCAAAAGAAAGGCTCTGCACTGCTTGTGAGGATGGGAGAACATCAACTTTCCAAATATTTTCTTGCATTAACATGATATATTCTAGTAGCAATCAAGCAAAGAGAATGAAAATCTTTCCAGATATCTGAAAATGCACATGGCAATCAAAACATGTTTCCCTTTAGAAGCTAGATCTACTACTCTCAAAAGCTTTCCCCCCTTTAAAGGTAGCCACATTGGGCCTCCCTCCGAAAAAAAACACCTTTCCCTCCTTAAATTCTAGGGGTTTTTTAAACCCCAAATTCCCCTCTGTTTCATCTTTAGGGCAGATGGAGCATGCCTCTCCAGCCTTCACACAGAACCTGTTAAATGCATCAAGAAATAAATACCTCTACAGCAATTTTTTTTCTAGATAAACACATTCAAAATTAAAATATTCAAAATTTCTCTCTTGTTAATAGTAACAATGAAAAGAAAACCATTCCCTTTCTGTCAGGATAATTCCCATAACCCGAAGCACAGGCAGTGACTCACTGCAGGTGACTAGCAGACAGGCCAGCCTGGCAGAATCTGCTCACCACAATAAAGATCACCCAGCAAATGACTCACTTCAAACCTCTTCACTACTAATGATGCATGTGTATAGCAGATTTAAAAAATGGCAGTTACATTCTTTCAAGAAGTAAGTAGCAACGTTAATGGAAACTTGATCAGATGAGCAGAAAAGGAGGACTTGGGAAGATCACAAGGAAGTTACTACCCCAAAGATATTCTATTAGAACCTTTTATGTCTAAGCATTTGTTCATTTGAGCAGTAGCACTCAAGATGTGCAAAGCATCAAACAAGCCACTGAAGATGGAACGGAGCTTACCTGTTATAAGAGCATCAGGTCTTGACTGTTCTTTCCTCCATGCTGGCACAAACACAGTAACATCCTTGTGGCCTCTTTCCAAAAACCAGTCTACTGCCAATTTGATTCCTCGACAAGAAAATACTTCTTTGTTCCCGTGGCTGAAACACACATTCAAATTCTTTATTAGATGACTTTATTTTTCTATGACCATAAATGGAGCTCAACGAAATGCAGATCTCAAAGCCATGCTCTTCACTTGCTCCATGGTTCCTAAAGGCAGCTGGGTGTCAGTCTGAGCCTTGCTGAAACATGGCCATCACTTGCTCCATGGTGTGGGAGAGGGCTACTAAATCTGCCAAACATTTTCATAATCTGTACACAGATTCGACAAGTAAGGAAAAATATAAGTAGGGCTTGTTAAAAATCCTCATAGCCCAATGAAAAGTATGAGGTGTAACAGGCAGCTTGGAGACTTGATGAGGGAAACCAAAAGGCCTGAAATACCAACATGGGAGCGCAATGTGTTTAGGAAATGCTAGCAGATGAGTACTGAACACTGGTACACATGGCAGCAGGGGAAGAGACAGCAGATCCCTGCTGGAAGAGCTCTGTGAGCTCCCATGTGAACAGGGAAAGAGAGAGGAGAAGGTCTCCAAGCCCAAGGGGATGGCAGGCACTCTGCAGACAAATTAGGCAATCTGGAGAGACTGTCCAAAATCAACATGACAAAACTAAGAATTTGCTTCATACTGCACTTCAGAAGAAGAAATTAACATGTATTAAAAAAGCTGTGGAGAGACAGTTAAACAGAAACCAATCAGACACAAGCAAAACAAAATATATTCATCTGTTGTGCAATAACTGTCTGAAGTAAGGCAAGAGATGCAATTATGTCATATTCTAAAGGCAGACAAGTCCTTGCCCATCTTTTACATCCAGTTTCGGGCAGGACATATTATAAAAGACACAGATGAAATGATAAGAATCCAAAAGAAAGTGAAATGAGACCTATGGGGAAAGGCTGAAGGAAGTACATTTAGTTAATCTGGAGGAAAAAAAGCAACTTGTGGGGGAACAAAACAATCTTCAATATATAGGAGTTAATTAAAATAGAGGAGAGCAATCAACGACTGGGTGTCCACAGAAAAGTTCTGGGAGCAAGGGGCTGCAAGGTGGTTGCCGGGAGAAGAAACTGGGTCTGTCCCACACTAGGCATGCCCAGCTCTAGCAGGCTCCACAATGAAGGAGAAGGGAATGAAGGAACACTTACGCTCAGGGAGAAGGTGCTTCACGAGGAGCAGGTACACCCCCAGAGGGACTTGCAGACTGTGGAGAACAGGAAAAGTGCAAGAAGGAAGGAGCAGCAGAGAAAAAGGGACTCCAATTCCCTGCACTGCTCAAGGCTGCTCTGAAGGGACTGATTGTCACCTGCAGCTGTGAGAGGTGTCTGAGTGAGGCTGTGATGAGGTAGCATGGAGGACACATATTTGGAGTTAAGAGAGCCTGGGAGAAGGAGAGACATTCTTCCCCCCTGAATATTTTTCATCTTTGCCTCTTTTGTTTCATAATACCTGATAAAGAATTAAATATTTATGTTAACTGGCTATAAATTAAGTTAAATTCCACAAGATGAGTCTGTCTGACATAAAAAATTACTCAGTGAGTGATATCCCTGTCATTATTTTGACCCAGGGGTTTTCTTCCTTCTCTTCCTCTTGTTTTCTCTCCCCCATTCTGCTAGGAAGGGGGGAGCCACAGTCAACTCACCATAGTCCTGCTGGATAAGGACAGAGAAGTCCTTAACTAGCATAAGGCACTGTTAAGCACTATGCTAGTAAAAGTTTTCAACCTGATCTGTGAGACAGTCTGGGCACAGATTTTGGGATCTCCTCACTGGACACTCTGCAGAACAAGTTATACAGCTCCTCTGGGGCCATCCTGGGTTCTCCATGCACAGGAGGAGACAAGCAACTTGTCTTTTGTGAGGTCTCTCCCAACCCCACAGCTCTGTGTAGCAGAAGAAACATGGGGGCACGGAAATAAGCTATCACCTTTCACTTGGCTGGCTTGTCGTGTATAGCAGGTATGCCACGACCTGCTTTCCAGAAGGGTAAAAGACAATTCTTTCTCCATGATTTGTGAAGGGGACAATATTATGATGGATAGCCACAGGAATTTTAAAAGCTGCTTCTACTCGCATGTCTTGAGGTAAATGCAACCACCAGAAAGTTACTGAAAAATACTTTTTCCCCCCTCAGTAGGGAAATTTTAAGTACCTATTATTTCCAGCTTTCTAAAACATAGCACTGCTGTATGTTTCTTGATAATGAGGGAGCTTGAGTAATAGTGCAATGGATCAAGTGCCAAAGTAAAAGTGAGAAAAACTTTGAAACAATGTTCAGACTCCAGAAGTCTGTGAAAGAGGTGGTGTACACATTCACCTGTGTCGAGAGAGAATGAGTCATGGCTAACACCTCTCACAAAGAAGCATCCTCAGCAGAGGCTGTGTTGAAGGTCACAGATCCCGAATAAAAGAAAAAAATAAGTTAAAAAAAAGGAAAAAGGAAAAAAAAATAGCCCACTACCTTTAACTGGATTTAAGCGAGGAACTGTATTGTTTCCTCCTCTAATGACACTGGAGAGAGTACCTGGAAAGCTAATTATATAAGATATTGCAATTGTTGCCAGCCATAATAATCAAAGTTTTTCGATTTTAGCTGGCATGGGGTACTCCAAGGATAGTTTCAAATCCATCTTCTGTGCCTACACTAGGAAGGCTGTCAGGAACGATACAACTATGTACCTCAATATCCTGTTTAGCTATAGTTACAGGCCTCATATAGGGTACGGTTATAGGCATTCCCTGTTTTGTATGATAATATCATGCAATACAGTAATGTAATTACCATTACACAGTAATGACACTGTAATAATAAAACACAGACCAATATTTTTTCTAGGCACTGTTTTATACTACACAACTATTCTCGTGCTTGTTTGTCTGAAAGAGTAGTATATTTGTGTATTTCAGGACTCACTGGGAGTCACAGACAGATGTGTCATGCTTAAAATGCACATGCACATATGCACAGCAAAAATGGTCAACAGTATTTCAGCCACAGAAGGTCTAATTACATCTCCCCGCAACAACACAAAATCAGAACACCTGGTGTGCATTCGGTGCCCACTGGGCAGCCATAAGGCCTCCTCTGCAAAGCCTGATACAGGACATTACTGCTCGTGCTATCAGCAGGTGGTGTGCAACCACAAACATATTGTGAACCATTTTAAAACAGCCAGGAAGGGCTTGTTCCAGCTACTAAATTCCATTGGAATCACTGTGCTGTTATTACTCTAAACGATCTCCATGGTTTCGAATGGATAAAACCACTTTTCACTCCTAACACTGAACAAAAGGTGAGTTAGGCTACATTTTAGTAACACTATGCTTCTTCCCATAAGTCTGAAAAATCATTTCTGGAATGAAATCCTGGACACTCTGAAAGAAATGGATGTTATTGCCTATTGCTTTCCATCTTCTTGTAATTCAGGCCACATTTTTAAAGGCAGAGGGAATAGCCTAATACAGACTATTAAAATTCTTTCATCCAGAACATAAATTTTAAATATACTTAAACTCTATGAAACAGAAATGGGGAATGCATTACCATGCATACTAGCTATTCTGCACTGCTGAGCAAGTGAATTTAAAACTTGTATAAATCTTCACTTTTTTTCGGCTCCTTTTCAGATGCATGCCTAAGCTGATAGCTGAGTGGATACAAATTCCAAGAAATTGAAATGATTAGTGAAAAAGTCTGTGAAAGAGATGTGCAATTAAAATTTGTTCTTTTGGTTTCTTGTCATGCAGATTTGATGCTCTTCATTTTGAGATTTTTGTGCTTCATCAGCTTTATGATACACCATGTGGTGAAAAGACTGGAATCATGCTGCTGCTTCTGACTTCTTTTCCTTCCGCTTAGTTGTAAAAAAGAGGAGAAATGTTTGTACTTCTTTGTTAAGAAAAATTCTTTTAAAAATATCTTCCCAATTATTAGGAGTATTTGAAAACTCAGACCACTCAGGTTGACAGCTGTAGTCCTGGGTGAGATATTGGTGTATACTATAGTTCTGCTTGCTGATTATGTTTAATCTACAACTCCTAGTTGGAAGATACAGTATATTCCTTCAGAAATGCCTATTTCTCTTTCATAGTACGCACGAATGATTATTTTAAACATCACTTTTATATTTGGCCTGTTGATAGTTGTAGTTTCATTTTTAAATGGAAAAACCCCATCTCCTGGGTAAAAATCAATCATTTTCTAGGCTAGGAGAGTTAGTAGAAAGTGGTGAAATATCTGATGAGAACACTTTCATTTTCTCTGTTACCTTCCCAGACCCTAGATCTTCTACTAGATTTTCTAGTGGCTGTCTTGAAAAGACTTGTGGTACGCACTCCAAAAAGTCTGACTGCTTAGAATACCTGCAAGACTTCTGGTGTGCTCTAATGCAACATTCAAACCAACACAGAGCTCACATTTTGAAAACTGCAGCAAACATACACATTGATGACAAGAGCTGAGGTCTACAATAGTGCCTTGTTGCAATATGCATACAACTGAAATCTGCACACATCAAGGCACTTCCCATGTAAAAGCATATTGACTAAAAGCAAGAACAAAACTCAAGCATATACCTGCCCAGTATGAGATATTACAGAGTTACAAACTAGTTTTCTTCTATCATATCATAGGAGGAAAACAGTGTTCAGTCCATAGCACAAACAGAGAAGAATTTCCACCCTGTATCATATCAGTGACTCATAACCCTGGCAGCCTGGCTTTGTAACTAGCCTCATCCCTTTTTAAATTTTTTTAAGCTCTACTAATTTCCTAATCACAGAAATCATTTGTCCCAGAGCACCTCTCAGTAACCTGGGCCTTCTATCAGCCCTGCATTTGTTCCTTATAGATACATATATTGGTGCTGACAGGAAGAGTTCCCAAATGTTTTTGTTGGTTTTTTTTTTTTTTTTAGCCCATGGCAAATTACTTCAATGCTTTGAGGTCTTTGAAGGAAAAAGAGCCTTGGAAGCTGTAGGGCTTCTAATGCCAGGGCACTCTATGGGTACAGTAAGCACTGTCCCCGGTCAGACCCGCATGTGGGTGTCTGACCGAGCCAGTCACGCACTCAGCAGTCAGAGGTCAAAACAGGCAAACAGGAGCTATACTCAAAGCTGCCAGTGACAAGCTCCTATCCACATGATTGTTACTTGTTGGAAAAATGTTTTTTTATCTATTCCTTACAGTGACATCTCAAAATAACCTAAAAAAAAAGACAGACGGTGCTACCGAAAGATGTCTGAATCAACGAACCAAGATACAACCATGTCTACCAAACTCAGCAACACACAATCTGAGGAGGAGATAATGCAGCTAAACTGTAAGTTTTTTGAAATACATAAGCAATTAAATTTCCATATGAAAACTCCATGTGGCATAGACAATTGAGCCATCCTTTGGTTGACACAATTTGCAGTTGTGGAAAAACTTCTATGTAGGCAGGGTATCAGTGAACCTTTTACTACAGCCAAATGACCTGCCTCATGGTTAATACAAGGGGACATGACTCAGTTGCCTGAACAGAGATATCTAATGCTGGTTAGGCACCCTAGTAACACCTCCTTCAGCTGACTCTCATTCCTGAATGGCACTGGGGTCTGAGCCATGACTTTCAGGCCTGGGTATACGTTTCTGATGCCACCAAGCACGTAGAACATCCACAGGTGGACGGATGGCTGGGCATGAAAGCTGTAAGAAAAGTGTAAAATACCTAAAGGGGGAATGTATTTAACCAAAAAAAAACCCTTCCCAAATCAGCATCTTCCTCTCACAAATAAAAATTACGTATACTAGTTATCTAGTGGTGCATTTCCCTTGTGTGATGATGTACAATCAAGGACTATTTAAATATACAGGCCAAGGTTTTCCAAAGAGGGAAACTGAAGTGCATCACCTTCCTGGCCTGGGAATCCTAAGGGCAAAGTTTTGAGAAGATGTAATTGCTCAAAACAAGATTAATTGATTTTGATCTGCAAATCAAGACAGCACATGATTAAAATACTTTGATTCTTTTGCCTATAAAATTCTGAAAGTGGTTGGTTAAAAATAATAATACAGCAAGTAAAATATCCAATTATTTGCTTATCAGTGTTATCTTCACATTGCACTCTTTGTAAGCACAGCAGACTTCTTTTTTGCCTATATGTTTTCAATATAAAGTTTTATATATATTTGAAACACTCTTCTCACTTTTAGCAAAGAAAGTCTGAAGGCACTCAGGGTAGCCATATGGAACAAAAGTGAATTATTTAAATAGTTGTCGTTTCCCCGCAGTATTTGTATCTAACAACTCTGTTTCTTAAACCTTACTTCTTGGTGGCAAAAGCCTGACTTTGATTCCAGCAAAGAGAAGTATCATAGCAATAACCAATTTTAGGCCATTTTCAGCATCCCAATCTTATGCTTGAAAAGGACAAGCAAAGGCAAACGGCTGTGCAAATATGCTGCAGATTGTTTCTCTCTTCAGAAGCAACTCCTTCGCTCTCAACCGAGTAGTAAAGGGAAGTCTTAAAACAAAGGGACAAAAGAGAACCTCAAAACCTTGTCTCTGCTGCCTCATGGAGAAACAGGACCTACCTCCATCACAAACTGTGGAGGCTCAGCTGAGGAAGGTGGGGATGCATAAAGAGCAGGTCCAAGAATGTACTGGAGAACAGACAGAGGTAGAGGTGACAATGACGATGAAGAGCTTGCAATGTACTGTTAGATGGACAAAGATTGCCTTCTTTTGCTTACCTCAGTTACGTAAAGGGTAAATTTAGGGTAGCTAAAATCTCATCACACAGGGATACAGAACTACTATTGACTGAAATGTGTCCCCTGTTTATTATCTATGCTGTGCAGCCTACACTAAATACAGTCCTGAGTGCATTTTTATGGAGGATAAATGCCTCTCTGACTCACATGGATTAAGGCTCTAAATGAAGATTTTGCATGACAACATCATCATCTACATGCAAAAAACCAACCCACCTTATGAAGCAGGGTTAGTGCTACACAGTTCTCTGGAAAGCTGACATAGGTCAGTGCTCAGGTATGGCACGACTGAATCCTGGGTCCTATTCCTTAGTACAGCCTCACTTTTTGCTGTGGGAAGGGTCTATCAGAAGTTCCACAGCAGCTCTAGGGGATTATTTAATTTGCTGTTCAGATCTGATTTTAAGTTTACGCACACACACATGGAAAAATCAGTCTCATCTGTAAGAGTGTTTTTAAAAAAGACTTTGTGTGTGTGAGACTCAAACATGTAGGCATCTTTCCTCTTCTGGAAAAGGATTAAGTCAAGACTAGGAAAGCTAGAATAATGAAAGAACAAGACCAGATTTTAAGTATCCTACAGAAACTAAACAGCAATTCTTCAAGTCATAGCTGGCAAAAGCCACCTTTCTGCTATTCCACTGAAAGAGGGGGTTTGCTTTGTTTTTAAAACTTTAACATATTCATATTTTTAGAGCATATTGGAGCTTTAAACTTGAAATACACAAGTTGCATCTGATCACCCATTTTCAGTTCAAGTCACGAATGACAAGCAGTGCCATCTCAAAGTACAAGAAAAGCTTTCCAAGCATTAGCAAAAGGCAGAAAAATTGTGAGTGCTGGCTTTTGCTTAACCTACAGTTTGCTAAAGCAGCTTGTCTGGAACAGGAGTAGTCACCAGACTAGACCAGCACGCATGCTGGCAGCGGCTGGCCAGAGGAAGTTATTCTGCCCAAAGCCTCATTCTGTGCTGCTCTCAGGGAATTCAAAAATCCACCCAGTATCAATTGACCAGATGCAACCAGTTACACAAATATGAATATCCAATCACAAATCAGATATATCCTTCCTCCACACAGGCCAGCACAGTGTTTGATCCTTCCAGAAGAGGACAGCTGTCTCATCCTGCTTGTATTATTGGAATCAGTCACCTCAACCTTCTCTACAAAACTTCCCCTCCCCATCAAATATATCCTTTAAATGAAAATTAGTAGTTCTTAGAATAATCAAGTATGTGTATTACAACAGTATGGGAGTAAGAATATAGATCACACTCTAACCATTCCTGTGAGAACAAATGAGAAAGCTTCCAACAACATCTCTCGAAAGACTATCTACAGTCTTGCTTAGGGCACAGGCCCATTTCTCTTTAGCAATTCCAAAGAGAACTCATCAGCCATAGCTTGGAAGAGCAAAGAGGAAAGAAAAGACTGTGACAACTTATAGTTACTAATAACAGGACCCTGGACATTCAGACACAGAAATCTGAACAAGATTGAATTGCAAGCAAATCTCCCTCACTTCTTTGAACATTACTCTTCTATATGTAAAAGCTGAAATCTTTCCAGTATTTAAAATGCTTATTTACTATTAGCTCTTTTCTTGAAAGGGAAAGGACAACTGGTTGCACAGCTGGTGTCAGCAACTGGGACTCATCTTTTACACACATGGGACTGGTTTCCATAATCAAGGACTGATTTCTAGGAAAAGGTGGGGTGTACTTGACCAAGCAGCTAGTTGGCAAAGGTGCTTTTGTTCTGACCAACACAGCAAGACATGAGCAATCCAGGAAGCTTCTGGAGTGCATTGACAGTAACTTCTTAACATGGGTGACTGAGGATCCAACAAGGCAACCTCCTCGACCCTCACACTTAGAAATAAGGAAGAACGAGTCCAAGATGTGAAGGTCAGGGGCAGCCTTGGCTGCAGTGACCCTGCAAAACAAGGGAACAGAGAGATGGACTGAAATCTGACTCCACTGCTGCACTCAAAGGGTTATGATTAGTGGCATAAAGTCCACTTGAAGGTCAATCAGTATTGGTGTACTCTAGGGACTGACACTGGAGAAAGCATTGCTTAGGATCTTCCTTAATGACTTAGATACAGGACAGAGTTCACCATCAGCAAGTGTGTAAGTAGGGGAGTACACCAGATGGACATAGTCCCATTCAGAGGGACCCTGGCCAGGGTACAGAAATGGGCCAACAGGTAGCTCTGCAAGTTCAACAGAGGGAAATGCCAATCCTGCACATGGGGAGGACTAAGACTAGTCATCAATACAGGTTGGTAGCCAACCAACTGGAAAGCAATGCTGAAGTGAAGAACACTGTGGTTCTGGTGAACACCAAGCTGATCATGAGCCAGCAAGGTGCATTTGCAGCACAGAAGACCAATAGTCTCCTGGGCTGCATTCGGAAAAGTGTTGCCAGCAGGTCAAAGGACACGATCCTCCTCTCAGCCTTGGTAAGAGACATCTGGAGTGCTGGGTTCAGTTCTGGGCTCCCCAGTATAAGAGACATAGACAATACTGGAGGAAGGCCAATGAAAGACAACAAAGTTAATCAAGGAACTGCAAAACCTGTCATACAAGGAGAAGCTGGGGGATCTGGAGAAGCTGTGCAGCCTGGAGAAGAGAAGGCTTGGGGAGATTTTATCCATATCTATAAATACCTGATGGGAAGGAATAAAGAGGACAGAAATTGACTTCTCACTGGTGTCCAGTGATGGGACAAGAGACAATGGACAAAAAATGGAATAGAAGAAATGTTGCTTAAACATAAATAAAGAAAACTTTCTTACATGAGGGCATTCAAACACTGACCCAGAGAATATGTCAAATCTCCATCCTTGGAGACATTTGAAACTCAACTTGACATGGCCTTGAACTGACACTGCTCTGTGTAGGGGATCTCCAGAGATCCCTTCCAAACTGAATGGTTCTGTGATTGCATTTGGTAGAAAATAAGTAAAGACCTGTTAAATTCGATTCTTGGATACAGAAATGTTCTATTAATAGATTTAATCTCTTTTAGGGCTCTGTATACATTCGTCTTTGGCTCATTTGATGTAGGTGGTCAAGAAAGTAAATTAAGCATAGTAAGGCAGGTCCTAAATATTTATGCCAATAGCTGAATGAACATTAAGGAAAACTGACAGATATGGAGCTAATTCTGGAATGTGTTCAATGTAGTTTGTAGGAGAAGTTGAACCTAAGTCCACCCACCAAGACTAAGCTGCACTAACTAGCTAACACTTGTGCAACTGTTTTGGATTTATGTGAAATACAATACAAACCCATTTTAGAAGTCCGAGTATCTTCTCGGTTGAGTACCAGAATAGTGTTTGTTCAACTGGACTTACTTCCTTTACAGCTTAACTTGAACAAAAAGATAAGGAATGACACATCCAGTAGAAAGAACTCACAGAAATACCCCCTATTAAAAAAGTAATATCCTAGCTTTATGGGCTAACTCATCTGCTTAAATAAACAAAACCCATTATATTGGTGTAAATAAGAGGTATATTTAAATTTAATTTTTAAAAGCCTCATTTAAAGGGAATTGACTCGATTAGAAGCCTTAAAAAAAAAAAAACCCAAACTGGAATGGCCAGGGTTTTTTTAACTCAGAAATGTCTTGCATTAAGAAATGTCTTTTATTCCTAAACTAATAAAAACCACATCGAGTCATCAGAAGATTAATATTGACCTTCTAAACCATGGTGCTAGTAATCAGATAATCCTTATGAGTTACTCAAACAGTTACTGATCAATTCATCGTTTAATTATTTATATTGCTATAACCCCTAATCTCTCAGCTCTGCCATTTCCTTCTCTCTTTTATCACGGATGAAGTAGGAACCTCTCATCTTCACAGGCAAGGTTTTTGATATGCACCTAAATGACTGGGATCAAGATTAGTAATGCTGTAGGCAAATGTGCCATCTGGGGGCACATAAGTGAAAGCCTAAAGCATGCTAATCTCAACAATTAATGGCAATAAAACCTAACTCCAACATTGATAATCAAGACCAATTTTATGGACAGATCAGTTCTCATACATTAGCCTACCAAGAAGTACCCCTTAAGCTGCTTAATTTTACATCACTATTTTATAATCTCAAGGAATCTTACATCTGCTTTAGCTTTCTGTACTTAACTGGATACAGCAATTGCCCACAGCAATTGTGCCTGTAGCAATGGTGCCTACCAAAAATTAATTAAGGACTAGACTGGTGGGAAGAAGAGATTTGATAGCTGCCTACAAAAGGAGAGTGACACTAACATAAGGTTGTTGTAACAGTGAGTATAAACCAAGGTAGTCCTACAGATCTCTAGCCTGATTAAGAGATTGGCACACTGTGTGGTTGATAAAGATGCTTGCAAGAGAGCCTGCATACAGTTTTAGGCAGTTATACCAAACATCAGCGCTTGAATGGGGCAAGGCCATTCTGTTTCCATTTAAATAGAAAAGCAAAACCTTCATGGTCACATACCTCATTGCAACATTGCTGCCATCAATAACTATTGGCCTCAGGTTGTCACCATCCTCTGTCACATCCTCCTGCAGTGGAGACTCTGACCTCTGAGACTCTAGGGAAGACGCTTCACGCATTACACTAGTGTTAGCATTAGTTACAGTCTGATCAGTCTCAGTTTTATTCCCAAGTTTGACAAGTTCTCCCAAAATATCATTTATTAAAGCATCAGTACCAAGTTTATTGAGTACAAGTTGAACCTGCTCTTCAGAGTAACCCAACTTAAGTGCAAACTCCAGTTTGGTTTGATATTCTTTCACCACATCAGGGGGCTTTTTGACTTCCTTAGGTACTATCTGAGCCTCTTCTATTCTAAGGTCTTGCAAGATTTCATTTCTTTTTAGTATATGAGGCTCTAAGCAAGGAGATCGGCACAGCTCTCGGTGAGTCTTAGGCAATAAATGTGACTCCGATGCAGAATTATTCAGTCTCTCTGAATCATTATCAGAATTTGTGCTTTCTTCAGAGTCACAGCTGGAGCTTCCGGAAGTCTCTTCAGATGCCTCCTTTTCTACATCTTCTTTCCTAGAATTAACCTTATCCATTGTTGGCTTCTCCACCACTGACCAAGGTACAATTGCATTTATTTGTGTGCCAGTGCTCCCCACATAAAGGTGGCCTAAGTCATGCCCCAGATGATCCTTCAAGCCCATGAAGCTGCTGCATGTACTTGACTCCACCTTGTTGTTTTTCTTGTATTCCTGAATATAAAGTGTTCCGTATTCCTAAAGAGAAAACAAAAATGTTGCAACTGGTTACATGCATTACTTATTTTGTATTTCCTTGCTGCGTCCTCAGAACTGCATTTATTCTCTCCCAGCAGAGAAACAGGACATTTTTCTTTCTTTAAACATGGGAAACTTTCTGTGGGAAAAACTTTTCCTAAGGAACATCTCCATAGCTAAGCGGACAAATAACTAACCATTCTGAGTTTATCAAATGTTTTTTTCTTACACAATTCTAGAAATGGATTTATGAAAGAATACGAAACCAAACACTGCAAGTTTACCTACTGTAGCATAGAGACAGGAGACTCGTCATGATTTAAAGACAATGAGATATTACTTCTAGTTTAAGTCTATATTATAACAATGAAAAAAATATGTATGACTAAAATACAAGTACTAGAAAAGCTTTTTAAACTAAATATCTCAAACTATGTTGAATAGAAAGACATTAGCATAACACTAGATTATCTAGCTTATTAGTAACAGAAAACATGATTAAACAAAAACTTAATCGGCCCTGAACGACACTATCTGTTCAAGTGCATACGATCAAACTATTTATAAATTCCCTTATAAAGTTGTAATTAAGCCAAGAAAGACTAATTGCTCTCAACAGAGTGCTGTATTACTAGCACATACAGTATTTAGGGACATGGATAGATCTAATGGCCAATAAAGCCAACGGAAGTCTTTGCACTGATTGCAACAGATCATTCATCAAGCCAACAAGTCGACAAAACTAAAAGCTGATTTCAACTCTTGGACTAGACACGGACAAGCCTTTTGCTGAATCAAAACTATACATATATAGACAGGAGTCATTTAGGAAGAATGGAAGAAGACAAGTTGCACTTTTGGGGACTTCATACACTTGCCATATCAGTCTTTCTGGAGGAATTTTGCATAACAGTAATTATTCAGAAGGTAGCCACCCAGTTCATCACAAAGATTACTTCCACAGCCTACACTTAAAGGCAGATTCCTACCTCTTTCCCTTACTTCGTTCTTTCAAGCAGGAATATTTGCTAACTGCTCCAATAAAGAAAGTAAAAGATAAACTATTTCTCATAAATAAAAATGGACCATATGGACCAATTGTACTGCAGGGTTACCATGAAAAAGAAGAATTTAAATTAAGGAAAGACTATGAAACAAAGAGTTCTTTCACACTTCCATCTTGCAAGGCAGAATATAAAACAAGATACAGAGGCAAAGGACTTCATTTGAACTTGATAGATACACTACAGACACAAATTTCATCAAGGAGGACATACTGAGAAAAACCACGTCCAACAGAATCTCTTGACCTATAGTAATACAAATTATAGGTATATCTCATGCACAGCCAAAATACATTAATTCTCCCATCCCCTTGCAGGAGCATTTAAGAATCACCCAGTATTTTTAAAATAAAGTCTACTCCGCTCTTCTTGGGATAAAGATTTGCTAGTGTGCACCAGAGAAATTCATCCAGGATTAAGATTAGAGAAAATCAAAAAAACACTCAAATCCATGGTTCAGTAAAAGCAGACTCTGTAGGCACTGACTGCCAAGACATCACCACTCTGGTGGAGCTTTTTGGTTATGAGGCACAAAAACTTACTTTACCTAGTTAAAATAACTAAATCTATCTATCATCAATGTTTTGATCTCCAACACCTTAATCCAGGTAAGAGTGATAGAAAACAAAATTTTACTTAGATATTATCTTGTTAAAAGGCAGTAGGACTGTAATTCTCAGGTAGTGTATTAATGAATATTGCATTGTCTTATCTCAAAGCTGTAGGATTTCAAACAACACCACAGATTAAATTCAACAAGAATTTAGGAAATTAACCTTTTCACATGGTGATTTATTAACTAAGATAATACACTCGATAGCACAGAGATACTAACAAATCACAATATCCCAATAAAAGGATACAGTTAAAAAAACAACACTGTGGCCTTCACAGAACTGACACCACAAAAAAAAAATAATTAAAACAAATCGCAAACAAGTAGCCCCTATTGGAAGCCAGGCTGCTTAGCAACTGGCCTCCAGTTGCTAGGATGCGCTCCTTTAACATACCATCATGAATACTAGCACAGCGAAAGAATAATTTGGTATGAACAAAAGCCCATGAAAGAGAGCGGGACTTAAGTGCGTCTGGTTTCCCCTCCGAGAACAATGCAGCTGCCAAACCAATCTGGAAGCCCCGACATCATTGTTCCACCAACCCCACAATCTGCTCTGACTCGAGGAAGTCTAGTTAATGGGCAACACTTTTAAGCTGGACTGAAAAGTTGAGCTGGCTCATGTACCGCTGCTGCAGAATACAGGGAGATAATGGGTCACTGCCTAAATCCATGTACTGTGAAATGTCATTTTAGTATTGAACTAAAAGTGGAGGGAGGGGTTTTTTTAGAAGGGGGGGAAGAGGAGGTTGCATATTAACAGCATCAAATAATGAAAGTCTGAAGTACATAGATTAGAAAGAGGATTTTTTTTTTACTGTTGGTTAAAATAATACTTAAGTCATTCTCCAATCGCTTCTTTCTTGAAGTTTAAGTGCTTTACAGCAACTACAAGCATAACACCCTCCAATGGGATTCAAAGAAGTCACTAGCATATGAATGTGTCTGAAGATCAGGCATTATATGAAACGTACTTTAGATGATTTGCACATCAACTGTGTATGAAAAATGACCGCAGACTGAGCTTGGTCCATTGTTAGAAAATATACATAATCAGCCTCACATCTATCTGCTTTAAGTCTCCTGTCAATCTCCATCATGCTCCAATATACAATTGTTTATTTTGCACAGAACTCTACTGTTTTTCAGAAACTATTTAAAGAATAGAATAATAAAAGCAGCAGCTTTAACATCTCCCACATATAGAATATTGTCACTATCCTATTGCTTTAAAGGGGTAGTTAAAATTATGTTTTTACTGTAAACCCAAAGCTAAAGATTTTTTAAATAGTTTTGCACAAGCAGTACACTATTCCTGGCATTTGGCCTAAACCCTGCATGCAAACTGCAATTATTTTCAGGCAATTTTTTACAATGCCTGTGAACTTTGTACATCATATCTGTGGTCAGTAGCATCTCTTAGAAACAGTACACGTTGGAGCTCCCATCATGATGTCCTTTATGAGATTCATTGACTACAACCATGAAAATCAGATGTCACTGTTGAATACTGCCAATTATTTTATCTTGATTTGGTTAGTGAAGAGCAACGTGCCAGCCAGTCCATTTGAATGAATTTGTATTCTAAATAAACACTAGTGTACCTCTATACAGGACAATGAAGCTTGTGAAAACTAGAAAAGGTCACATTTATCCAAGGAGTA
Organism: Manacus vitellinus; assembly: GCF_001715985.3. Taxonomy (NCBI): domain Eukaryota; kingdom Metazoa; phylum Chordata; class Aves; order Passeriformes; family Pipridae; genus Manacus; species Manacus vitellinus. The sequence continues at coordinate 12,947,171 of NW_021940208.1, read as the reverse complement.
ACATCAGCTAAGAACTCCTTTATTTAGAATGAACCCTCATTACACACATATGGTTTTAAAGTATGCTTTCTGATCAATGCAATGGAGCTAAAAAAAGTATCTGCTATGAATTCTAACTCAAATGAAAGCCAAGCAAACAAACAAAAATAATAAAAAAAAATTCCTGTCAAGGAAGTCTTCAACTTTTGGTTATGCTCATCACAGCTTAGTAAAAGAATTTTACGAAATTTTATTTATTAAAAAGTCAATAAAACGGGCAACTCCCAATTTAGACATAGCTATGACAACACAAGCTTTAAACTGTAGCCTGTTTTAAAGTACAGTATCTCACATTAGGTTCACTGTTAAAGGCCTAAAATACTGTGTCAAAGACATTTATTGAGTATAAATGTAATAATCCAGATGAGCACTGGGCTATTACATTGTAGAAGTGTAATCTTTTCCCATTTCTTAGAAGTCACCACTATTTTCCACTAGCCATCAACAAGCAGCCTATTGATTCACCTTCACACAAACCAGAAATATTTCTCAAAGGAATGTGATTTCTCAAAGGCAAGTAGATATCTAATCTTTTACTATGTATTCAGAATTTTTTCCACTTACAATTGAGCATAAGAGAAGCAATTTAATGCAAATTTAGTTCACAAAGGAAAATAACAAAGAGTAATATAGTGTGTCATGTGGCACAGTATAAGAGAAATTGTGTATTCTCAAAAGACCATCAAAAAGTTTCTAACGATACATTCTACAAGGAAATAGTTCACCATATTTTCACATAGGCAGACTTTTTCTAAGTCTTCTCTACATGAAATGGAAAATATTGAAATCAGTTTGTCGAAACACTCATTACTTGCATAAACAGAAGTGCAGAGTTGATCGGAAAAGAAAAAGAAGAATGTATCCAAAAGATACTGCAACAATGCAAATAAAATAATGAATATGTAATAAATACCTACTGCTGTAGTTTCTATGTATTTAATTACCATTGTATTTCAGCGAGTGCTGTTGTCTGCATCATTCTATCCAACAAAGGAGGGATGTCCCATTGAACAGATTGGTTAATGCTCTGGGGCAACAGATGTCTACTGGAACTGCAGGAGACCAGCAACTGGTGGCCTGCCCATCTTCTGAAAACTTTCAATAGACTCATGCATATGTTCAAACAATAGGGCATGTGGTAGAAATGCAAACCTCTTTTTAACCCTTTTATATGCTCTCTTTCCCTCCCAACTGATATATGAAGGTCTTTGTTTTGGTTTGGTTTTTTTTTTCCTTTTCTTTACAGGATCCTTGGAACACAGGCTCATGGAGTACACTGTGTTTGTTCTTCAGCCTAACATCCGAACTCAAAACATAAACCAAAACAGATTAGAAACTTTATAAAAACAGCCAGGTTAGATCTGACACACTGATAACTAGCTTTCAAAGCACAAAACCTTTGACTGGAACATCTGAGAGCATCCTAATGCTCTATCTTACACTGTAGTATCTTCAGATAGCCCGCAATGGAGCTCTTCCTATTTTCACAAACACAGGAAATTTCATCCATTGTATGGTATAATGGAAAACATCTTTAATTTTTTTTTCTTAAAAGCTTTTTCTACTAGTTACAATGTAAGCAATAGCTTATTTGCAAAAAAAGGGTAAATACCTATAAAGTTGAAACCTCTTCATCTCCCCACTGGGCTAGAGAGAATTTGTTCTGTTGATGGCTACTGCCTACCATTTTCAAATTCTGGGAAACGCACCATTACCGATGCTTTTGAAAGTTCCTTAGTAAAACACACTGGGCAAGATCATTGCTTTTTAATATACTTAGTCTTAAGACATAACTGTTTTTCTTTCCCTCTTTTTCCAAGAGACACCCAAAGTGTGCAAATCTCAGCTGACACACACGCTAGCTCATTGTCCAAATGCAAACTGGTAACACTGAAACACCTGAAAGGTGAAACATCCCATTTGTGCAGAGAGAAGCCCGTATACTTACGTTCGCTGGAAAACACACAGACATTAGTTTCTCGTAGCTGTTCCAGAGGCAACTCCTTAACACGATTTCAGCTGCAGACTTCAGGCAAGCAAGCAGAACAATGAATGGACGAACAGATGGACCCGCGATGTCTTTGCTTAACCTATTACTGAGCAGCCGCGGAGCCAATCACGACCCAGAGAGCTCACAATTAGTTGGCTGGGCAGATGCAAGGCAACCTCCCCACCCTGCATCAGGTTCAGAGGTTTCTAAGATAAGCAAGTTGATGTCATTCTCAGGGTCTGCCCCGGGCAGCATGTGTATTAACGAGGGGTGTGCAGCAACAATAGGCCATACAAAAGAGACTAGCAGGCAGCTGCTGTATGAGAGCCAGAGTCATTAGGGAGCAGGCTGCCAACAAGAAACACCTGGCTTGGGCAGACTTCAGCTTCTCCTCATTGTTTCTAATTCATGAAACAAAGAAAAGAATTATTTTTTAAGTAGTAAAAATTGTGAGTTTCTATTAAAATATATCAGTCTCAAGGAATATAATCCCCTCTATTGTGGAAACAAAAAGTTCTTTGTCAGGAAAAATATTAAAGAGAAATAAATCTATCAGTATCTATTGTAGTCCCCTTTTCTTGTTAGTAAAATTAATCATAGGGGTATAAAGCACAAGGAGGTATGAAAGGAGCCCACACTAAGTACTGAAATGTATTCAGAAACAGCTTTCTGAATTTTCTGGCACTTTTGTACATTAGTCAATAATTGAAACAAATTTGCACTTACACACAACTCTTAGAGGATCTGTGCATAATTTCAATGGAAGGTGAAAGTGATTAAACTAAAACCACATAATATTAATATGTGGAATAATAGATATTTTTAAGCAGTAGAAACATTAGAGCACTTGATAGAAAGGAACTATGAACCACTCTTTTGTTCTCTAGTCACTCATATTTGTTTGCAAGAGAATTTCTTTCCTTTTTTTCCCCCCATAGATCTGTTCTAGATGCCAAGATCTTTCCATCTCTTCACAATGACAGAATATTTGAACAAAAGTCTGGAGCTAGGCTATAGCCAACTTTTTATTGTCTTTATTTTTAATTGAAGTAAGCCACATCGAAACACAAACTCCAGTCCACATCTCCCCTCACTGCCCAACATTTTCATTACCCAACACAGACATTTAGCAATGTAAAACTAGCAAGGTTTGATGTTAGAAAAAAAAAAGTGGAGCACTGTGGACTTTCAAGTAAGAAGTTGCCACTGCTGATATCCTCAGTGAAGACAGGACAACACACAGAAGGAAGGAATTCTACATTTGCAAGTGTTCATCTGAATGACTACTAGAAAAGCGTATTTACTGAACTTCAGCATCATTACATGAGTAAAAGCAATACTGAGAACCAGAGGCAGCTGTCCTTCTCTGTGTGTGAGGACAGGCAAACTGCTGGGAAACATCTACTGTGATTTAAAAGAAGAAAACAATGAGAACAGGTTTGTTAGAACTGTTTTGAGTAACTTCTCAAGCTTTATGTGGATATTAAAGCAATTCAACATAGTAAATGAATTACATACCATCATGCTATTACGCTGATGCATTTATCACGTGTCCAGATATTAAGCTTCAAAGAAGAAACTCCAACTATAGTTTCTCTGCACTATTCATTAAACATTCCTAAAAACAACTACTAACACCACAATTTTGGGGCTTTTAAGTCAGAGGAAGGAGGAGACTCCTCACTAATTTCTGCCACTGTGAACACAAAGAGTGAGAGAAAGCTACCCACGAGCACAGTGGGATGCCTGATCTCCAGCACTGGATTAAGCCTCTTTGCAAACAGTGAATAAAAGCAGTGATCTGAAAAAGCTAATCAGTCCCTGCTGTGGTATTTAGACTACCTCAGTTGCCAGTATTGGATAACGTTAAGCATATTAAAACTTCTGTAAGCAAAATAGGAAACCAGTCCAGTTCACCTATGTCCAAGAACTACCAATAAATGCAATGAGGATCACTTGGCTAATCATTCATTGAGTATCTCCCTGATTAGAGCTAGGTATTTCTTTTGCAATACCAATGATCCTTGCTTTGCAGAGGACACATGATACCCTTTACACACATCTATAACAAACAGAACTCTGTAGCAGAGAATTGGTGTACTTAGGGCTCTACAAGCACATCTAGGGCAAGTGTATGATCTGGTTTAGAAATCTGCCTTAAAAATAATGTTGTAAGACGTTCACTCGCAAAGATCTGCCCCCTCTATGTCCTCTACAGTAACAATAAGAATACTATCCTGTCCCATGTCCCTCCTCAACCCCCCATACTGCAATTCCCCATCTTCAAGGAACCAGGGCTAAACTTTAGTTGCAGATTAATGTTCATGAAAACACTATGCTGCAGCACTATGATCGAAGTAAGAACAGATACAATCTGAAGACCTAATGTTATATTGTTTAATTTACTGAAAATATTCTAGCAAGCTGTAGTTGCATGAATTAAGAAGACATTCTCTAATTCTACCTTATGCACAGTATCAGTTGCTTAAACCAGCTTCCTGTTCTGGAAGCATCTTCTCAGCTCTTCCCTAAAAGACGTTGGGCTGTCCAAGGTATACAAAGTGTCAGACAGTCCTATTATATCACACTTGTGATAATAGAAAAGTGTTCATATTAAGGTTGAACCAGTACACGAGGCTTCCTTCTGGGAATGATGAACTCACCAAAGACACCTTAGTACAAAGCAGTGTAGCTCTCCTATCAAATCTGTGAAAAGCTGTAAGAGTATCACTAGAAGGTATACATTGCAAAAGGACACGGCAAGTTCTACTTCTTGTGCTAAAACCTCCAAATCCAATAACTAGTTAAACAATTTCCTATCACCATACCCAAAATACAAAGAGCATTTAACTGGTGACCAGTTAAATCTGGTCACCAAAATACAAAGCAAATACAACAGCTCCTTCAAATTTCTGGTCTTGCAAGATGAGTAAGCTATAAAATCCTATTTTTGTGGCTGCCAGGTATTGGACATTTTGTACAGTGCTTGTCAGGTCCCTAATGCCACTTGATTAAACAGCAGGGCAGCACAAAATCCTGAATTGCCTGGAGGTGATGAGCCTGGGGACTCCGTGGCAGAAGGAGATTTCCGAACGGCACACAGCAAGGTGACAGGATGCTGTAGAGAGACACGGACCAGGGTGAACCCCTCGGTTTGGGTGAGGGGTGGGAAAGAGATCATCCGCCCCATACACTGCCCAGTTTGGTATGAAAAGCATGCATGGAAGGATCAGAAAGACCTGAGGAAGAGCTGGAGCATCTGTGAAATTCAGCCAACATAGGCTGAAGATATAATGGAAGCACTATTAAAAAGGGGAAAAAAGTGCCCTCCCCCAAAAGCTCCTAGTTCCAGCCACCTCTTGTTGTTTCAAACACATTGAAAACAAAGCCTTATTTAAAAATAAATTATTTTATGCCAGCATACAAAATGGTCATTCTGTAACTCAAGTAGTATTATTGCAGCAACTAGAAAGACAACTTGTCCCATTAAAGTATTTAATTATCTTTTATTGTAGAACTTTATGCTAAGCCTGCAGTAATAAATGATGCATTTGTAAGAATACATTGCACAAGTTAAAACAATCATGTACCATAGCATTTATAAAATAGAAATGAAGGTTGTATGCTACAGCATACAACTCACCACTGCACCATTGCAAAATATCCTGCATTTACTGCTGGACTTGAGAGCTGCAAGGGAGATGCTTATCTTTAAAATTACAAGGTGGAAACACAACAGAAATTCTTTTCCAGTTAGTATGTGAAGAGATGCAAACTATCCTAAGTAGAACACTTGAAAGAAGTTTACCTAGTTTTAAGGAATGGTAAGTGGTGCTCTAGACTGTACCTACACACAGTCACAAAAACAAACCACCACCACTCTACAACTATATAGAAGAGTGAATTAAATGACCATTAAAAAGTGGTCATTAATTCAGAAAAAGGACTGATATTATGATAAAGATGAGTAATGTTTTGCCTAGAGAATAACTACCCTTTAAAAAAGCCATAATTTAGAATAAGGGTCAACTGTATTTTCAAATGCAGTGTAAATGTTTGTAGAAAAATATGCACTTTCAAATGTATTAAAACGAAGTGGTGGAGAGTTTTTTCACTCTTTGAAACAAGACTGATCTCTCTCTAGTTATCCTTAAAATTTAAAAAAGCAGAGACGCATATTCCAGAAGAGTATCACCTTAAAAGAAGGTCAGAATGTCCACAATTTCTAGTGTAATCCCACTAGATCAGCAGTATTGACTGCATGCAAAACTTGTGCAAAACCTGCAACATTTATCATGACGTCCTCGAATGTTTTGAAGAGAAGATTAAACCTCTAAGTTTTATCATAAGTAGTGATTACTTTTTTGCTAACCATGGGTAAAAACAGAGCCAGTGTTTCCTTGTCTGTCGGTAGACAAAGGCAGTGACCATGAGCTGTTCATCATGAGATGACAAGGTGCCCGCCTGCAGCTGCACAATTTGCCTGCATTAGGAGCCCAACAGGCTTGAGCCACACCAGCCAACTACACAAAAAGCATAAAGCAGCATTCTGCAACAGCAAAAACACTGGCGTCACCCTTCAGTACCACCCTGAGAAGTAGCTCCTGAAATGAAATACATTTTCTGAAGCAGACTTTCATTTTGAAAGTAAACAGTTTTGATCTTTTTTTTTTTTTAACCTAAGAGGATAGTGAAAAAGTCATTGTCTCAGCACCATAACTTCAGATATTCATTGTAGGCATGGATCCCTATGCTATGCTCCTTCTACAGTATCACAGAATCACTGAGGTTGGAATAGATCTCTGAAGGTCATCTAGTCCAAATCCTCTGCTTCAGCAGGACCACCAAGAGCCAGTTGCCCAGACCCTGTCCAGACAGCATCTGAACATCTCCAAGGATGGAGACTTCACAACCTCTCTGGGCAGCCTGTGCCAGTGCTTGGTCATCCTCACAGTAAAAATGCATTTCCCGATGTTCAGAGGGAACAGTCTATGCCCATTGCTTCTGGTCCTGTCCATGGGCACCACTGAAAAGATCTTGGCTCTATCTGCTTTGCACACACTCTTTGGGTATTTATATACATTGATAAGAAACACATGAGCCTTCCCATCTCCAGGTGGAACAGTCCCAGTTCTCTCAGCCTTTCCTCCTAGGAGAGATGCTCCAGTCTCTTTATCATCTTCCTAGTCCTTTATTAAACTCACTCCAATTTGTCCATGTTTTCTCGTACTGGGGAGCCCAGCACTGGAACACAGCACTCCAGGTTGTCTCACCAGTGCTGAGTAGAGGGGAAGGATCCCTCCCTTGACCTGCTGCACCACTCCTTCTAACATAGCCCGGGACACTGCTGGCCACCTCTGCCACAATGAGACATCAGAGCCTCAAGGATTTTCCCATTTTTAAGTGGATGCTCCAACTCAAGTGTGGTTAAAACCCAGCACAAACATACAAGCCACTATAACCACACCTGAACACATATACCGGGGCACACACTCAGACATCATGATCATATAAGTCTGTTTCCAAGGGCAGTAAGTCATGTGCCCAGAAATTCTTGGGTTTTGGGGGGAACAGACACACAAGAATATTGCACCAGATGTGCCAGGGAAATGTTTGCCTTTGCTAGGCACATAAGCAATATGACCATTTCCACAGTTTGTCTGGTTAAGGTTCAGTTTTGCAACTCTGCCTGTATTCATAATGGTAGATCCCTTCACCCCCTATTCTGATACAGCCACATGTAAGACCCACTCCATTTGGTGAAGTCTTTCTTTAGGACCGAGCCCTCAGCTACCATTTTCTGTGCAAAACTCCCCACCTTTTTATCATATTTAAAAATGCAAATATAAGGGAAAAATACAATAGCTGCCACTAGCACCATGAGGTAGGTCTAACAGGGGTTTTTTTTGCTTTCTTTAAAACTCTGCTTCATATCTTGTGTTTATTTCTGTCCTTTTTAGGGATGCAAGAGTACAAAACATCTTTAGTTATCAAGAAAATTACCGAAACTAAAAATCCTTAAAAAAAAAACCCAACAAGAAACATCCTCCAGTTTTTCAAATTCCAGTCTATAGACACCAAAGGGCTTATCCTGTTTTACACAAACTGCCAAAGTAACCCAAGGAAATTCAACCTGCAGTTTGGATACTTTGATGCTGGGCCTTCCAGCTCTACCAGGAAGTATTCACAGGTTTGTAAGCCAGGAAGCACTGAAACCCCCTTTCATGCACTAAGATGGAACACCAGGGGAGGGAGGAATGCGCTGCCCATTTCCGTATCAAATGGGGGAGCAGTGCTTATTTTAAGATTATAACTAGACCCACTCCGTTTAACTTATTTTTTAATTTTATTCTTTATTAATTGAAGCAGACACTGAGACGCAAAGCATAACGGGGGGAAAAAAAAAAAGAAAAAAAGAATTTCCAGCAATACGTACGTGTTAGATTTGATCTTCTCCCACTTCCAGAAAGAGTCACGCTGTCTGGATGCTTTCTGAGCATGAAAATTTGAACTGTCTAATTAACTTTCCCTGTGACAATACTGGGCAGCCAAACAATGCCTACAACTGCACATAGCGTACACCATCATGCTTAGCAAAGTACTTTTATTCAAATTTGTTCTGTCAGAAGAAAATCCTCTAACAAAACTAACATGTTTATGTGAAAAAAAAAGTATTCTCTTCATTTAAATACAAGTTTAAGAGACTTAGCTAGTCAACCTAACATCTTTTATCTGTGCCACAGACTATTATTAAGAGTCTGAAAAGCTCGTCAGAGGAAAATAGGCCTCTCAAACTGTCTAGAGACATGGCCAGGTTGTGTTTCAGGCCATGCTGCTGGCAATAGAGCTCCATAATCTCCAGGGTTCCTGGACAGAGTTCAAGGTGTTAGTTGGACTCTGTGTTGCCCTAAATGGCTTCACAGTGTTATGCTTATTTGAGAGACAATTCCTGTGCCTGTACCACACGGCTGCAGTTGTCCTTTTGGACTGGAGCCTTCTGCGAGATAGCTGCCAGCAGTGGATTTTCTGCAAGACTTTCAACCTTGCCATTTACTCTCTACCGGGATGAAAGACTCAGAGAACATGTTAAGATTCAATTTTTACCCGCATTTAGTAAGTTAAGAATCTGGGGAGACAGATCATGCAGTTTGTCAAGACCTACTTAGTACACAGTTGTTTCTTACTTTCTGGGGAAGCTTTTAATAGACCTGACAAGTAGCAACAATAGCCAGATCTTATACAAAGTGAGTTACTGTAGCTGCAAATACAAGTTCAAAAAGAAATAGAAAGCAAACACCTACACAGAAGTCTATGTTACTTCCTGTCATTTAAGTGTAGCTTTTCTTCAGATTTACTGTATCCCTGAACTCAGGAGAGACCACCAGAAAGTCCCCTGAGCAAAATACACCAGGCTTTGAAATCCTAAATTTTTACACATTAATAAAATGGATTCCTCATTTCTGTTTAATAACCTAATACATCAGAAAGAGATGAACCATATTAGTGATTTCACATGATTTTTCTAGGTCTTCACAGTTTCAGAGTCATTCTGAGCTCAGAAGTCTGCAACTTTTAAAGTAGAAATTAATATTGCAGACCAAATTTTCTTCCATTTAGTTGGAAAGCCAGCTAGATTTTAGACCTGTGAACTCATGCACAGACTTCTTCATTAAGGCTAATACTTTGAGCCCTTTTGGGCCCCCAGAACTTACACTTTGCTTTTCAGAGTCTCATCTTGTCATGAAGTTAGATCTGATAACAACAGATGCAAATGGGAATACTTAATTCAGAACTGATGATGCTATGAACATTCAGTATTAAATAATGTAGTTTGGAAGGGATCTCTGGAGGCCAGCTAGTCCAACAAGCCCCCACTTAACACAGGGTCAACTACAGTAGGTTCCTCCAAGTCAACTTCTGAGTATCTCCTAGACTGGAGACTCCACAGTCTCCCCAAGCACCTGCCCCAATATTTAATATTTATTTAATATTTATCCTCATGGTGACATTTTTCTTAATTTCCAGCCAGAATTTTTTTGCTCTAACCTGCAACTGCTGTCTCTCTCCCTTTTGCTACACGTCTCCAGAGTACTTTGTCTTCTCCATACCCTGGAGACAGCTGAAGACAGCAATAGGATCCCCCTTAGTCTTCTCTTAAATAAGGCTGAACAAATTCAGCTCTCCCAGTGCCTCTCCTTATACACAGTGTACTTCAGCACCTTAATCATCCTGGTAGCCATCCAGTAGACTTGCCCAGTAAATCAGTGTCTTCTCCTGTCCTTCAGAGACCAAAACTGGACACAGTGCTCCAAATGCTCCAAATGCAAACTCATCAGGGCCACAAAGAGATAAATGATCACTCTGCTTGACACGATGCTAATACAGCCTATTTGGCCTTATTTCCTATTTCTGCAACATCATCTTGCACTTATCAAGGGATGAGGCTTTACTTTCCACAAAAGGATTCCATGTCAGCAGATGAACTAAACCCTATTTACAATGCCCACTGGAGGCATCTGTTTTCAGTCTGCCTGCTACAAACATTTTCTCATCAGAGCTCCCACAGGCTCTGATGAGTATATCCAAGTTGCAGATGAACAAATCAAACTGCTCACAGAAGTAGGCAGCAAGAAAGATCAGCCTTTAAGATGATGATGCTTGTTTCACACTAATGAGTTCACTTATCTGAGGTCTCTCTTGCAACAGCTGTATGTATCAAAAGGGAGGTGATTTGTAACATACTAGCATCCAAAATTTAGCAAGGTGTCCCGTGTGAACTACAGATTGCTACCAAAGCCTCACAAAACTTTGGAGCTGCCAGTTTTATGAGACAAATCAGATGGAAGACAATCACCAAATAGTGAACAAAACCTTATGGAGAGGCCATGCACAGTACCAACACAGTTATACTCATCAAAGCCAAAGGACAATTATTCTCAGTCTTGAAAAAGATTGGCTGCATAATTCCACAATGCAAATGTATGCTAAATCTTTGTGAGATCTGTAGTTTAGTTTCTCCTAATTTATTAGGCAAGGGTGGTTTTCACTTATAAGTGACAGCCAATTCAGTGAACAGAGTAAAGAGCTCATAAGAAAGTCACGATTTTGAAAGAGTCCTGGCAGTAAAGTCAAACTCCAGCAAGTAGGCACTACCTAAATAAACACATTTATGAGTCATGCTGTCTTTTGCTGGAATTAGATGAAAGTCATATCAATGTACACATGATACCAGATGTTATTTTCTTCCACACAACAGCTACAGTAAAAAGTTACTAAAAGACAAGTGAACAAGTGGCTGGGGAAACAGCAGTTGAAGCAGAAAACTGACTTTAATCTTTCATCAGTAAGCATGGGCTATAGCTCAACAACAACTTCAAGAAAGCCAGACTGTAATCCCAACAGTGACAGTTCCAGAAACTCTAATGAGTCCAATTCACAGCTTGGCAAGAGCAGCAAAAGTCCAGTTGGCAGCCCAGCAAGAATGGCAGCACAAATCCCAGAAGCAGCTGCTACAGAGACTTGTGAACCCAGGTGCACAGCCCTGGGCATTTGTACATCACAGCCCTTCTCTAGCCAGAACAAACCATTTCCAGAGGTGTATCTGGCATTACAAATAGCTTGTATTGGAATTACTGCTGAAGAAAAATCATCTGAGGTTTTCAAATTAGTTGAAAGTTTTAAGGTGGAGAGGCCTCAGGGGATGTTGCTGCAAACTATGATGCTCCAGGACTCTCCACTAAGATAAAGTGCATATCTCCATGAAAGTGTTTATGGTACTTTTTATAAGAGAACCGTTTCTCATCAAGAATGAGGCCATGCATTGAATCTAGAAAGATTAGATAAATCAGCGACTCAAAGATTAGCTATACAGATGACAAAGGATTGAAGAGGCCTGTTCAGAGTCAGGGCACCAACTATAATGGCAACTGGTAAAGCACAGAGATGAGGAATTACATACCACCTACTTACGTTAACAGTTTAAAGAACAAAAGGAGACAAGGGAAGTAGCTTCTGTTAAAGGAAAGTAGCTTCTGCTTAAGGAAATGCAATCTGTCCCTTTTCCAGGCAATCTCTGCCAAACCACCAAATTTCATTAATCCTAAAATGAAAGGTCTAAGTCATAGCAAAAGAGAAATTTTCAGCTCATCACAAAACTTCAAAGTTTGATGGGACTGATTCATTGATTTCACAACTTAACACATTAGTTTTTACAGCTCATAAGGGAGTATGGCTCACACAAACAGTCATTTAGGAATTATCCTGTGAGTTTTTACCTATTAGCAAAAGGCTCAAGGATTTTACTCTTTAAGATGCTTCCCAGCCTCTGAGCTTTACTTACCTGTAGCAAGCAGAGTGCTTTTCAGGTATTTGCAATAACCTATGTCACATTTACTGAACAACTCCAGCTTCACTGATTCTCCAGTCCCTGGCACTCCTCTGCAACTTTCAACCACCTCCCAAGACATTCCTTTCATACCAAAAGAAATTACTGTATTTCTTTCACTGGGAGGATTAATAACGTCCATTAAACGTTCCTGCACTCCAAACCACTGAACGTCTTGCTTTGCCTCTCCCTCCTCTCTCCCCACTCTTTTCTCAAAATATCAGTTTCCTATAAAGCAAAATCCTCCCTCCTGAATAAAGCTTACGTTTCTTCACTATCCACCCACAAAAAACCTATAATTTTAAGATGGAATACATTTTAAATAGTCTGTATAATCCTGCAGAAATTTTATGCAAAGGACATCTTTATCCTGAAAGAATTTAGAACCAAATCATTTTGGTCTAAAACAGAAATATTGGGAACTACATTTGTTAGCACATACGAAGTTGCTACATTCAAAGGACAGCAGATCCTGGGATGGTCTAGCATTCTATTTTTTATTTATCTACCCATTCACACACAAACATATAAATATATAAACAGACATCTACCCTCCCAGGGAGGAGGATGATGTATGTCCAATTTTAAAGTGTTACACTGGTATCATAAATCAAGCAAATACAACCTTAAAATGGCCAAGCCGACAGAAGAGGTAGTCTGGCACATGCTGTGAGGTAAGCCTGGAAGAATGATGAATCTCACAGTTGCAGAGGATGAGCTTCGTTACTCCCCAGGGCAAACTTTGAAAACGCCTTGTCTGGACCTCTCCAGTCAGGACAACTGAAGTACAAGTCTTAAAATTAAGGTACGCTTTCAAAACACTCTCACTCTGCAGCTATGACTCAAGAATGAACAGAGCTTGAGTTTACCAAAAAGCTAAAATAATTCCTTAACTGGGTAATATATCCTTGCAGAATGCAAAAGTCAGTGTCAAATGTCAACCCCAGCACTTTGTGCTAAGCAAAACACAATTTGGATTTTTGGTAGCACAAGCTCAGCCTTTTACACAAGAAATGTGATCTAACCTGAAGTAATCAGTCCTGATAGGTAAAAGAGAAATGCTTAGTTCATCTAAGCAGAAAGCCCCAAGGTTACGAAATCCTCCGTCACTTTCTGCTCATCACTAAACAACTTGGTAATGGACATGCCTTTTGACAGAGCCTCAAGCTGTTACACAAAAACATTTAAAGATGCTTTACAGTGAAAAATCTCCTCTAACTCTGGAGATCTGCCTATTCTACAAGGCATATAGAGGAAAAAATACAGATAGTGAGAAAAAAATAATGAATTAAAAAAGAAGAAAAAAGGGAGACAGGGAGGGCATGGAGAAGAGATAAGAGCAGGTGAAATGCCTCATAACTCTACCAGGAAGGCAATTATGAGCAGATTACAATTGATTTTCTATCTATTTGCTAACTGAAATAACTGTAGTTTGAGACCATGAGGTAAAAATAATGACTGCTGCTTGTTACACCATCTCACCTCTGTTCTTATTATATTCTACATTTAACATATAATTTAGTAATTAAGATGAAGTGTCAATTCTTTCAAGCATAAAAATATGGGCTTGTACAATTAAAGGGTTTCTTGCTTCAAACATATGGCAGAAGTAGTATATTTATTGTAAATATTTAGCAAGCTTGGAGACATGAGGCATTTTAAACATAACTATATATAATAAGATATAAAGAACCACTACACAACAACTTCAGTCTGAGGACAGAAACATTTCAGTCTCTTCAAAGAAACAACTCACTGCAGTCTCGGTACAACATCTGTTTCTCACAGTACCTCAGATACAGTTTTCAGTACCACAAGTCAAAAAAACAGAGTGTAATCACCTTGATCACTAATAAGGCCGCCATCTAGATGCCATAGCAACAAACACTATGGAAATGAGTGAACGATGAAATATCTCTCAAATAAATTAAAAAAACTCTTATCCATGACTACCTACCCATATGTGGGACGCTGCTTCATAGAACAGCAAAAGCAGCAGAATAATATTTACAGAAGAGGAAAAGGAGAAGTTCTACATCACACATTTTCTATCCTTCCTCTTAGTTACTATAACCCTCGCTCCCACTTTCTTACTACTGTTACTCTCTATGAAGCACTTCACTTTTTAAGAATTATTTAAAATACAGACTATGAAGAGATTGATGATTGCAAGCTAAGGCTAGAAAATCCAGATTATGATCTGTTTTAATTAAAAAATAAAGTGCAACCAAGGAAAAAACTATGCAGACAGAAAGTTTTTAAGGCAGACTTTTTTTTTTTTTTTGATTATTGGTTCTAAATAGAAGTTGTGGATCTGATGCAGAAAATACCAAACAAGATTTCATGACTTCTGTAATGCAAGAAGTCGAACTAAGTCACAAATCTCCTTTCTACTGAATGGAGATGCTTAGCCTTAGCCATTTCTGAGTACAAAAAAAACTGACCTGAGCCAAACAAGTTCCTCATTTCACTTCACACTGAATTGCATTTTTTCCAGCTTTTTTAAAGAGTATTTTCAACTGCATGTCGGATGTATAAGATCTCACAAAATAAAACCTCATAAGGTTTTCAATTTACCTATGTAAAATTGAACAGTAAAGAGGTTTCATCAAATATCAAACTGAATCTCCAATCTTTCCAAGTCTTACTGACTGCAAGACTAGTTTTCTTCAAAAATATGAACAGCTCTGGAACACCAATAATGCTTTTAAAAGTTCATACAACCCAGAGAAGCAGGCAGTGAAATCACTCCAGAGGAGCGTTGCTCAACTCAGCAGTCAGATTGAAATGCACAATCTACACAGATGAGTCAAGTCTGGATAATCCCTTTACGCTCTGTCAGGTTGGGAGTATGGGGCTGTTTTTAAATGGCATACTTTCAATAAATTCCACTTCTCTGCATTTACATTATTACATGACATTTTTTAAAATGTGTTGTGATTTGCAGATATGTAAAATATTGCTAGTGGAGTTCTGTCTATCAGGACCTCATAAATAATGACTGCATTTTTAAAAAGATTGCAAATGGTAATGTTAATTATAACACCACTGAGTGACTGCTGCCCTATGGAAGTCCAGTGTAGTAATAAAGGTGTAATAACCATGGCAAGGTTTGTAGACAGATGAAATACCTAGATATGTTTCAACTACCCCCATCTGGAAAAGATAAAAAGAAAGGAACTTTCTGAATTCTCAAGACTAAACAGTCTAATTAATAAAAAAGAAGGGGGAGCAGGGAGAGAGAAACCAGAAAAATTTCCCCCTACTTCCTTAAAATTGTTGCAAATGTTTTAAACTGACATAACAAATTCTCTTTAAAATAAAAACATGCTTGAATTCATATCCATTCATGACAGATTACACTTTGGAGCATCACCAGATAGAAAATTTATTTCACTAAAATATATCTAATACAGACTTGGAAGAAGTCTTATTTTCAGCTAGCAGGCATGCTATATGGGCAAATGGTTCGTGGTAAGGAGACAGTGGAAGAGGAAATACCCTGCCAGTTTGAAAACCCAGACATACTTGAATGGTTTATTTTCCTTCCAGATCAAAAGACTATACTACTGCTATCTTAAGTATGTCGTTAATTGCATAACCCTAAGAGCCGCAATTATGAACTATGACTCTGCTTTGCAAACACAGATCAAGAGGACAAGACACAGTAAACAAGACATTTCAATACATCTGTTGTTCAAGAAGCGTGGTTTACTGTTCAGCAGGATGGGTTTACTTAACCCAACTTTCGGCAACACCATCGCCTAAGGGCTATTTGGCCCTGTCAGAGCTACCAAACCAGAACCTGGCACGGGAGTGTCAGACAGGGCCAGGTCCGACTGCAGAAGGTGCTGCAAAGCACAGCCCAGCGGAGTTTCCTCCCCCGGGGGCATTATAAAATAACGTCACCGCTCCACAAATACAACCCTACATGCCCGGCGTTACTCAGACATGCCTGCAGGATTACGTCCAAAACACACAGGTGACTGAAAATTAATTTTTAAGAGAAATTAAAACTTAAAAGCCACAGCCAGATCTGAGAATGGTGAAGCCAACACTTATTACGGTTCTATTAGATAGAGCAAGCCAACTTATGCAGCCGGTTCTCTCACTCAAAGCGCAGGGAATAAACCTACACTTTCTCACAGAGTTATTAAAAGAAAACCCAGAAAACCAACGCCAAAAGTTAGAAGCAGGGGGACGGCAGGGAAGGTAAGAGTACCTGAAATAACTTTTAATTTCTTCTCAGGCTCCCGGTGCCCGCGGGTCCCCGGGACGGCGCAGCCCGGCGGGCGGGCCGGGCCGCCGGCGCTGGGGAAGGGGCACGGCCGCCCTGCCGGCTCGGGCCCGCGGCTCCGCCGGGTCGGCACGACCAGTCGGAGAACTTCCGGAGGGACGGGCCTCCGAGGCGCGGGGCGATCCCGCCGGCCCCCGGGGCACAGGGCTGGGCTGTCTCCTCCCTCCCGGGAAGCACCCCGCGCCGCGCCCTCCGCCGCCGGGCGACCTCCGCCGGGCGACCTCAGGAGGCGCCGGGGGCAGGGCCGGAGCCGCGGCCCGTGCGGACACACGCGCCGGCCCGCCCCCAGCGGTGGGCGGCGCCGGGCGGGGGCGCGGAGCGGGGCGGCCGCGGCCCGGCGCTCCCCCCGCCGCCAGGCCGGGCCCGCCGCGGCCGCCGAGCTCTCGAGCCCCCGCGGGCTGCCACCCACCTGCGCCCCTGCAGCCGCCACCGCGGCGGGAGAGCGGCCGCAAGGTCGCCTTCACCTCGCCCGCCGCCGCCGCCCGCATCCCCGCCGTACCGGGGGAGGCGCTGCACGGGGCCCCGCGGCCGCCGCCGGGCCGCCCCTCCCTGCTGCCCGCCGGGCAGAGCCGGGGCGGCGGGAGCACCTGCTGCCGGGGCACCGCGAAACCCCGCTGGGGAACTGCCCGGCCCGGCCCGCCGGCCTCCGCAGCGGCCGGGGTGGGCAGCCGAGGGACACGGCTCCCTCGCAGCGCCGTGGATTCCTTCCGGGAATTCCCGAAGGCCGCCGTGGTGACCCCGTCCCAGAACACCGCAACGTTACCGGCTCGGGCCAGCGGGGAGGGCCGGGGCGGCGTGGCCTGGGCAGCTGGTCCTCCAGCCCGGCAAAGGTCCTGCCGCCATCGGAGAACACCTCCGGGTGCTCAGGGACGCTCACTGTGCGGGTACCCCTGTGCCCCACTGCCCCGGCTTTGCAGCTGGAGAAAGGGCTGTCGGAGAGCTTTTTGGCAGGGATACTCAACTTCGTCTATGGCAGAGTTGGTAGAGACCTTAATTTCCGTCCCATGTTCTAATTACGAGATGTTTCCTCCCACCCCGCAGTTACTTTTATGCAGATGAAGCAATCTACCTCTCACCATCCCACCCTGCCTTCTGTGCTCCTGCCGAGGCGGCTTAGCGCCAGGAGCTGAAGATATGAATGAAAGTCTGGTGTGATTACGGCTTGTAGCTGACGGAGCGTATCTTATACAAGATAAGACATACAGCTATTGCTACTCACAGGCTACAAATGTGAATATATATTTAACTATTACCCACTCCTGTTCTACTATTGGAGTTTATAAAAATTTCTTCGGGTACCCAGTGGAAAATGGGCTAGATTTTTAAAATTCTACATCCCATTTACACAAATCCTACACAGAGGGGCCACTTAGCAGTGGTTATTTTTCCAATAAAATGGGATAGATTTACCTGGACAAAATACTGTGGAGCCACAGGGCTACGTTGCTTTCCTATATATGTTTCCATAAACCCTCCCTCTTAGAGCTGATACAGTCTGTAGAGTGATGGTGTGATTTTGTTCATTTGACTCATTCATTACAAAGCGTGTTGAATTTTTCCGTGTATCTCATCCCCATTCTAGGTATGAGTTTGGAGGGTTCAGTTCTCAGTGCAAGAGGCCACTTCTCTCCCCTGTTTAGTTATGTAAGTGTGCAGAAGGAATTTGAGGCCTCTACTTAACAAAAAAAAAAAAATAAAATGCTTGTTCCCTCAGTCCCACATGCTGATGCTGTTTCAAGCCAGAGTGGTGTCCAAATGTGATTATGAATATTAATTTAATAGAGGAAATTGGTGAAAGCAAGACTGAAGAATTTGACACTTGCAGTGCTGCTTTGCTGCTTATTATGGAAGCCTTTGTCAGTGACTGAGGAACATATGAGTCAGTTAAAAGCACTGCAGTGCTGGAGAAAATTATTCTCAATTATCAGAATAAGAAAGAACAGAATAATATGGAATTGATTTTGAAACTGCTTAAAGTCACAAGAGTTTCACATTATCTTTTTTCTTGTTATACTATGGTTCCTGATAAGTTTGTGTAAAACATCTTTTTGACCTTATTTGTTTTGAAAAGATTGTGATTCTGTAATCCTACAGTATCTTAAAACATACCACCCATAAACATGAGTTACGTCTGCTCAAATGTGAGGTTTACTCAAAATGAAGTGAGATGCTTGTTGTCTTTGCACTGCTCATTGGTAAGACCTTATTTCTTCCCCATTGCCTTAGGAAGCAACATACTTCGCAATTAAAGTAGACACTTGTGAGTCAGAATCCAGAATTTTTCTGTTCCGTGACCACAAAACAGAAATACACCAGTGGTACCTTGGAAGGAGGGGTTGTAAGTGTTAAAAGACTTTCTCAGGGTAGGACAGGAGAGGCTGGGGATTCATATTCCTCCAGAACTTCCCACATCTCTCTCTTCCTTCCCCATAGTATGTCCCCAGTCACTCCCACATCACTGTTCTTCAGGTTTTGATGAAACTCAGAATTTCCATAGCTTCTTTGGGACTTTCACAAGTTTCATAACACTTTCCTAGTCATCTAATGGAAGAAAAAGTTGTTGTTAGTGAATGAGAACACACTGGAGGATAACCAGTACTTAAAAGCAAGAAAAGGAAAAATGGGACCTGCTGCCCTCTTTGGAAACCAGAACCTCCTTTGTTTCCAGAATCTGTATTGGTATAATTACAACATGACAATGCAGAATAGCAAAAGTATATAAACAATACTTTTTCTGTATAACTGGTCCTATACATATGAACTTTGATTTCCCTTCAGTCTTCTTTATGAATCTCTGTCAACTCAAACTTTCTTTTGCAGCTTTGCATCAGTTATCTTTTTTTAGTATAAAAAAAATGCACATCTTTTCAGAATTTCTTTATCTTCTCAGTTATGCTGTGCATTTAATCTGCCATATCCTCTCTTCCCTTATGAGCAGCAGCTGTTTTTCAGGACTTGAATATTTTCTGCTTCTGACATAGAGAATACACCTTGTATTCCTGCAGATGTCCAGAGAGCTGTTCAGCCTCTATAACTGAACCTACTCCTCACCCTCTCAGTCTGGGAAACCTGCATTTTGTACCTCTATCCACAACAACCCGCTTCTTAGGTAAACCCTGCCCAAACTCTCTTGATCCAGCTTGTGCTTGAGATTATCAAATATGCCAGAGCAGATAACAGATTTCAGCAGAATGTCATAGTATTAGTGCCTGCTGCTTTTGTCTTCTTGAATAACTGCTGCTTTACTTGAAGGTCTTGAACATAAAGCCTATTTCTCACTGGCTTTCTGCTTCAGTCATTTGAGTATCTTTTACAGGTAGATGCTTATCCTTTTCTTCCATTTAACTACAGTAATGGTCCTTGGTTCTAAACTGACATTCTTGATATGTCTAGATGATTTGTCAGCTCTTTGTCTTAGCCTCCACCTGGCATTATTTTACCTTTTCAGCCATCACATTTTGTGTGGATACTTTTTCATCTGAGAATCTTGTGCAGCTTCTGCCGTTATTTGTGTAGAAAAGCTTACATGCTTATATGACAAAACTGCTACAACAATGTACATCTAGTTAATTTGTGTTACCACAGCAACTGAATCATACAGAAATGTAGTGTTCCATTGTCTTGTATTGCACCTTGGTATTCTGATAAAAAGCTAGGGAAATGTAGTCTGTGTGGAGCTGGTGTGGAGCTGGAGCTTAACTAGGTAGATAACTGTGCCTACCGAGTAGCTATCAACAGCTGGTGTCAAAATGAGTTTACCAGCTAGGATCCTCTAGGAATCTAAGTCCTGTTCTGTTCAGTTCTGTGAGGAATTGTAGGCATCCTGGAGGAGGGGTTTAGGATCTTGCCGTTTAGAAAACTGGTCTAGAAAACATAAGGCACAGGTTGGGGGCATGAACGCAAGCTGCTGAGCCTGGGCAGGTATAACAAATTGCACAAATTCAGGAAAGGAACAATTGGTGAAAAAGTAATCTATCAGAAAGGAATATGAAGTCTACTACAAGTCACTAGCTGAACATGAGTCAACAATGTGTTTTCATGGCAAAAATGGTAAACATTCCAGGAAGATGTACATGTGGGAAGCAATCTGTGAGCTCTATGCAGTACTGGTAGCACATTAGTGGAATGACTATTTTTGTACACTATAGCTCAAGAAGAATGTGAACCATCAGGAGTCAGGGCAGGTGGCAACAAGGATAAACATAGAACTGGGAAGACTGAAGGAGCTGGAGTTGTTCAGGCTAGAGGAAAGAAGGCAGAAGGCAGACATACTAAGAGTCTTTATATACTTAAATGGCCATTGCAAAGAGAAGGGGCATAATCTCTTCGTGGTAGGTAGGGTAAGATGTAATGGACTTAAATTGCATCAAGGAGGAAAAGCTTTTCTGATGGTAACATTAGTGAGGCACAGCTTTATATCACAGAGGGTGTAATAGCGTCTCCGTTACTGGATGTCTTTTAGTAGGTACTGGACAAATAGTAAGTACTATTGATCTGGCATTGAAATTGGAGGATGGACTAGGTGACTGATCAAGGTCTGTTACAGACCTATTTTTCTGTGATTACATGTAATCTGAAGCTTCTCATTAATCATCATTTCTTTATCCAGTCCCATTGTACATTCTCTTTTCAAATCGGATCCCTTGCCATTCCTGGGTTCTTTGGAGGACAGAAAAATGCCTTGTCCCATTTTTCTCTCTGTATAGTCAAGGACCAAAGCCTTTCTCATTTTTCTGGCAGCCCACAACAGACACAGACCGAGTTGTACTGCATTTTACTGCTAACTATTATAATTACACAAGTCAAACATGGAATAAAAATTATTTGGATGACAGTTGTCAGTCTATTCAGACATGTTCTACATAAACTATACATAATGTTAACATAAATCTGAGACTCTTTAGTAATATACTAGACAAAATTACTCAATTCATAAAATGTTACTGTATTCCAGACCTACCTAATGCATATAATCCTAAATTCTCTGATCTTCACTGCCAGGAACATTAAAGATTTTAATGTGAATTGTATTATGTTACTTACTCTTTAGACATGATTTGGTTTTGCAAAGTCTTGTATATTTAAAAAAGCTACCCACTTTTACATTTCAATTTAAGATAAATAGCTTATACCAAGAACAACTGGCATTTATTTACTTGGCAGATCTGACCAACAGGCAGCATTTTTTTTTAACCAATTAGATATTACTTCTTTCTACAAATATTTGCTGTTATAGCCTTAAATCAGTACGTCTGTGAGAGCAGACCCATACACATTTTGGGCACCCTTGAATAAAAGAAGCTATTGCAATAATTGCCAATGCTGAATACATTATTTGCTGAGCTTTTAAAGAGAATGTCCATCAGGAGTTTAGACCTACTCTTTTTCCTCTTGAGGACAATTTTGGCAAACTGTACAGTCATTTTATTCTTTCTGAAAATGAGGATTTTCTTTCTGTAGTAATTTTTTGTTGAAGATTAATAATGTATTTTTCAACACAGAATATGCATTGCCCATGTATCTGTGCTGATCAACATATTCATACGTGATGGGAAGAAGATGTGGGGAACAAAGTGGCAAGATTTCACTATGATGTTGGATTTCTCAGGGTCATAAAAACTAAAATCCAACAATGAAGAACCATTGATTTTGTGTAGGGTGAAGGATATTGGAATGGTAATGAAAATGTCAGTGTTCAGCTGTGGCTGAAAGAAATACATACTAAGACAAAAATAGAAAACATAAAGCATCATTATGCCACTGTTTATGGTGCTCCAGTTTTTTAATACCCCAAGTACCTCTTGTCTTCATATTTCAAAAGAGATACAGTAGGATTAGAAAAGAGAATTATGGATGATCAGGGATAGGGGACAGCTTTTCCATGAGGTGTGGCTGAATAGACAGATTCTTTAGCCTGAATAGGACACAACCAAGAAAGGATATGAGAGGGATCTGTAAATCATGAATAGCACAAACCCTATGAATAGAGTACCCATACTTTCTTAATAGAGGAGTTGGGCAGCATCAGATAAAATTGTCAGATGTCAGCTTTCAGAGAGACAAAAACGAGTAATTCCCTAAAGCTATCCATGTTTTCAGAAAGAAAGTGGATATGTTCATGGAATAAAAATCCATCTAGGGCTGTTAAAAACATAGAAATGTAGAAATCTCTATTTCAGCAAGTCCCTAAGACAGCCCCAAGTTCCAGCCCTGCTGGAGCCTTTATACATTTGTTTAATTCTTATGTTTGGCAGAAAATGTCTTCAGCTGACCACTGTCAGGGTGAGATTCTGGGCTGGACTGAGACACATGTCTCAGTGTGAGCATTCTTACTTTGTTGTTTATTTGCCTGCTGACTGAGAAGGCTCTGACACCCTTTGACTTGTACGGGTCTGTGCTTCTGCAACCTTACAGCACTGTGGGAGACACAGCCTGGGAAGCGATCAAAAGAATAAGCAGGAGACAGAAATCTGCCTTTGATAAGTCACTTTTTTTTAAGTTAAAAAAAAAAAAAGATTTCCTCCCACATCCTAGGACACAGTCAAGCATGGACAGATGCCTGATTCCATTATCGCCTTCTCCTGCATCATGATAAAGCCAAGCAAACTCCTAAGGCACTTTAAGGCCACAAAAGGAGTCAGTAATGGTGGGGGTGGGGGAAGCAGTGAAGAAATTCCCTTGCTGTGCCTGCCAGAGAGTGAATCAAGTGGATGGAAACCTACTTTCTGCAGCTGGGAAACATCACTTGGGGCATCCCTGAAGTGGGTCAGTGCAGGGGTCATGCTTGCTGTTCTCAAAATTTCCAGAGCATCAGCAAGAAGGAGAATTATCCATTGTCAACATATCCAGAGGTATGATTGAAAACTAGCATGGGAATCTTATTTGCTGCAGAACACAAGGAAGCACTAATTTGATGTTTGAAAAAGTATGACTGACAAGAATATTAAATAGCCTTTCAGTTAGCAGGATGCTTACATGTTGGCTTCTGAGGACTGGGAAGGATAGGAGTCACCTCAAGCAACAGCCTATTGGAAAACAGACAGAGGAAGAAGGTCAATGCTGAAGGATTCTTCACACATATGATCCCCTTTAGGCTGCAGAGAACACTGGCAGAGGGCGAAACCCAATAGTAGCTGAAGAAAAACAATTTTGTCCCCATTTTAGGAATGTCTTTATTTACCCCATATATTCCTCTATTTGACTGTTGCTGTGGTTTGGGGAATAAAGAGAGAAGGATATGGGAGTGTAAAATGCCTTCATCCCATGTATTTACTATTGTGTATTTGTATTTTGAAGCAATGAAAATTCAAACAAAAGTAGTGCTACAGCGTTTCAAATTTTGAATCAAAACCTCTAAAACATTGAGAACTTTTGGATTCATACATTTTACAGAATCTTCATTAAGTAAAATAATTTGTGTTTCCATCTTTAGTTGGGTTTTTGATTCCTTGATTAGGATGAAATTTTCACTCTGAAATTTTCTTTGTCTGAAAATATTTTAAATGTTAAAAATTCAAATGAAAGACCACTTGGGCGATAATTTTCAGATACTCAAATGTTTTATTTTCTTCACAGCTGGCAAAAATTGGCAGGGCATTACAGAGGAATAAGCTCTTTTCTGTTCTTCTGCAGCCAGTATGACGCTTAGTCATATTCTGCTGTTTCACTTGATGGTATCTTTTATTATGAGTTTTATAGCTCTGTACTGTGGGTAGTCAGTGCTTTTGTAAGGTGAAGTGATACCATTTTGATTTCCTTCATTTGGAGAAGTTTGATCCTACTGATGCAAAAAACCCGAAAAATCAATGCTGGTGTGTTTTTTTTTTTCCTGGAGGGGGAGTGGTGTTATTCTGTATGTAGTTCTGTTTCATGATGGCTCGGAAGTGAATGCAACAGTTACCACAAATGAACAAAACGGCTATTGGTTGCAGTAAGAATTCACTGTGCAATTTGCCCAAAAGCTGTTAACAACGTTAACAACAAGCTACCATTGTTTTAGTGGGTTTGCATATCAATAATAAGATAGTAGTAATATCTTTTCTCTTAGTAATTGCTGTTCTTTATACCTCATCTCCTTGGAGATGAGACTACTTTCTTTATTCCTTCTATTTATACAATTTTTTTTGCCCTCTTTTTTTGAGCAAAGTCCTGAAAGCAATCAAGCATTGAATCATCTCAGTATTTATTTATTCGTTATATTTGAGATAGAAATGCTATGATAGTTGGGACTGAGCATCCATGTTCTTAGACTTTGTTTCACTTTGATTTCTCTACCAATTTTTGAACCAACAGAACAGTTTCCAGTTTCCAGTCTGTAGTTTACTTGCAAGGCAATGACTACTTTAAACACTCACCTTCACTCTGCTCCAGTCTTTGAGTCCTTTGGAGCCTATGTCCCCCATTCCTGGCCACATTTCTATGTCCTCTGCTGAGAGGCTGGTGAGACACTGGAACAGGTTGTCTAGAGAAGTTGTGGATGCCCCAGCCCTAAAAGTGTTTGAGGCCAGGTTTGATGCAGCTCTGAACAAACTTGTCAAGTGAAACATGTCCCTGCCCATTGCAGGGCGGTTGGAACTAGATGATCTTTAAGGTCCCTTCCAGCCCAAACCATTCTATGATTTTATGATTATAAGCAGAATCATAGAAATAATAGAAAATAGTTTGAGAAGAAACATTAGTTGACCCATCATTATACTCCACAGCAAGATCATCTCCATGTAAATTAATCCTGAATGTGTTTGTTCTACTTCTTGAGAATGCCTGTTGATGGAGACACCATTTTGTAGGCAAAATTCTCCAGTACCGACTGGTCTGTACTGTTTATTTACTGAATAATTTTTCTGGGAAATGGCTTTCAAATAGTCATCATGGGATTAAATCTCTAATTGTACGTGTCTACAGGCATATATATCTACTAAAACTATAGGGTTCAAATTTTCTGCTAGAAGAAGTCAAGATGTGGATCTTCCTTCAGTTGTCTACAGATAGGTGTTCAGGACTGCCTGAGCTGGAAAGAACACCCCTAATATCTAGCCTATATTGAAAGCCATTTTGCTCTGTCTCATCCTTAGGACAAGGATGGAGTGCAATTTATTCCTTTCCTTTTTGTTGTACCCACCCTTATTTTTCTTGTTGCTTCTTGTTGTCTAAAGGCTAAACCAGTTGCTATTTCTTTAAATACTGTTTATTTTTAAGTCATCCTCTTTGTTCCTCTTTTGACTCCTTTCAGCTGGTTCATGTAGTTCTCATAATAAGGAACTTGAAACTAAGCACGTGGTGGAAGAGAGACTGCATGGCATTAAACATACTCTGCATGACCCCCAGCTTATCTTTTAAGACTGTGGGTGGGAAACTTAATCAGAGGAAAAGCTCTCTTCCATTACATCACCATTGAAGCAAAAGCAGTACATGCAGCTCTGAATTCCTCGCTTCAGGCTATACTTACTGTAAAGCTGAGCCTGGATACCAGTGAGCCACAAAGCTTGTAGGAGAGTATCAAACTCAGCAGGCCTCACGTCAGCAAAACAGTGCTGGCTGTTTCTTCATATCTACCATGCTTTAAAAAAGACACTTTCAAAAACAAGAGGCCCGAAGTGTTCTTTTATTATTTCTGTTGTAGATTTGAGAAGGTATTGCCTTCATTCTTGAAGTTGTGGAGTAAATTTTCAAGTTAACATGTGAGGGAGAAATACTGAGAGGATTTTTTGCATATATCTAAAAAGCAAGTTGATCTAAAAATATGCTCCATTGTCATTCAGTGATCAGAAATATTACTCTTTTCAGCTCTATTTTTATAAACAGCTTAAATAATAGTTCCTTAAAAAAATTCCATATTACTATAGTACATCTTATGATGGAGGATAATTGTTTCTGAATCTTCTAATTGTTCATCTGTCAATCATTCCATAAGAAACTCAGAACAGTTGTGTGAGAATAACAGAACGAACTTCAAGTAGAGCGAATTATCTGAGGTCAGAGAAAATAAAAAGAAAATACAAATGACCAGACTGATGTTAGGGCTGTGGGAGAATGCATGAGTATCTGCAAAGAGTGTTTGTGGTAAATCCATACTACTTTGATCATACCTTGATTTCAATAGCATTATGATACTAATAATGACTATAATGCACATGTAATTGTGGATTATGAATTTTACATTACTATCATTGGTTTAGAGAAATCATCACAGTTTCAAATATAGAAACCAAGACTGAAGATAGAAAATTTACTTCATGTGCTGTTGCCACTGTTTGCTCCTCTAGAAACATAATATTTCTCTCCTGCTACTTTGATGTTATGGGTTCAAAATCTTCTGAGAGGAAAGATAGGATATTCTCTTCTCTGTGAAGACAGAGCTGAATTAGATCTTCAGGTATGAACTGTCCTTGCACCTCCAGATCCCCAGGTGAGAGACCACTGGAGTGAGCTTTTTGATCCGTTGTTTTGATGCAGACCCTGGGTGGGTCCCAGTGATGGCATGTGACCTGACACATGGATTAAAAACATAATGAGAATTCTTTGGGTTTGTGATTCTGAAATTGAAGATGAATCAACATCTTGATTGGATACCTTCTGCTTTATGACATTGTCTAAGAATATGTAAGATTTTCCACTTGCACTATAGTGCTTTGAATTCATATTGTTATTCTCTACTATGCAGTATTCTCTACTATGGTTACTGCTACTTGATATAGTTTTAGAATTAAGTTATTGGCAAATTAGAATCAGTTTATTCACAGAATCACAAAATATGGGGAGTTGGAAGGGACCCACAAGGATCGTCAAGTCCAACTCTTAGCCCTGCTCAGGATGTCTCCAAGTCACACCATGTGCCTGAGAGCACTGTCCAAACACTTCTTGAACTCTATCAGACTTGGTGCTGTGACCGCTTTCCTGAGGAGCCTGTTCCAGTGCCCAACCACCCTCTGGGTGAAGAACCTTTTTCTAATATCCAACCTAAACCTCCTCTGCTACAACTTCAGGCCATTCCATCAGGTCCTGTCCCTGATCACCACAGAGAAGAGATCAGTGCCTGCCCCACCTCTTCCCCTCCTATGGAAGTTGTAGACAACGAGGTCTCTGCTCAGCATCCTCTTCTCCAGGCTGAACAGAACAAGTGACCTCAATCACTCCTTATACAGCTTCCCCTCGAGGCCCTTCACCATCTTTGTTGCCCTCCTTTGGACACTCTCTAAGAGCTTAACATCCTTCTTATATTGTGTCACGCAAAACTGCACATAATATTCAAGGTGAGGCTGTACCAGTGCAGAGCAGAGCAGGACAATCCCCTCCCTCGACCAGCTGGTGATGCTTTGCCTGAAGTTCCCCCAGACACAATTGGCCCTCCTGGCTGCCAGGGCACTGGTGACTCATTGTGATGTATTAACTCCTTTTAAGTTTCTCCCTGGCCTTTTGGGTACAGTTTTGCTTTATAAGGCTTTACATTGTTCAGGACTTACTGCCATAAAGAACAACCTGTTTCTTCCAGTTATTCAATTATTACTTATTGTTTGTATTATTGTTACACTTAGTAGTAGTAGTAGATAGAGGACATGTTCTAGATATTGTACAGGGAATGAAAAGAGGGCCTCTGTCCCCTCCCCAGAACCAAACTTAGAACAAGAGAAAATAGATGATGCCACAGTCAGAGGCATGTGATCTGAACAACCATTGGTTTTCAGGATATGAAATGAGAGACTTCAAGATTTACATGTAGAAATTCCTCTTTGCTCATCTGAAAGTGACTTTTCTGCTGAAACTGTATGACGAAAAAAACCCCAATCATAAAAAATGAACTGAAATATCTTTTTTTTCAGTTCTTGAAAATTTTCTCCAGGTGGAAAAATCGTTTGTATCTGCTTCTTCCCCAGAGGACAGTGGGATGAGAGAAGGCTGTTTGGGTCTTTTGACATAGACGGCAAAAACACAAGGATGCATACTGTAAACTGTACAACTTTGGATCAATATTGAGCAATTTTATAGTCAGTATCCCTGATTTTGGCTTCTTCCAAGTAATACCTAATAGCAATTACTAAGCACGTCATCAGTGCTTCTCAAAATTTAGAGTTGACCTTGTTGTAGGTGACCAGTGTTAAAGGACAGCTTCCCTCTAGAAGCACTGTGAGAAGCTATGTTATAAACAAACTGAAACCATGGCTCCCTGCTTAGCATTTGAGAGGTAGGATGTGGAAAATGCCCTGACATTAGTTCTCTTTTCTGCTTGTCAGATGTCAGGTTACTGCTATTGCTTTTACTTGGTGTTTGCTCTATCTGCAGTTGGTCTGAATTTGTTTGAGCACTGCAAACTATTAGGCAGTGTGAACTTAAGGCAGAGTGACACTAAGTAGGGTTGATTCTGTGTTATTAGAAGATTTTTTATTGTTTGGGCACACTGTTGTGGAGTGAAATCTCACCATCTATTTAAAAGTAGAGATGCGAAAAGTTTAACAGTTTAGAGAGGCATAATTTTCTCTGATTTGATGTTTCAGTATGTCCTATTGCAGAATTTGATACTTGTTTGGCATGATTTCTCTGTGTGCAATTTGTCAAAATTACTTAAGCAAAACATGATTTGAAAGGGTGGCATCTTAAGCAGAGGTGAAAAGGCAGCTCAGAAATTCTTTCCTAACCCAAATATAGTTGCCCCACGGTAGACCTGCCCTAAAACTGGATGATTAATCTTCTAAATGTCTTGAAGTCCCCAAAAGTATTCCTGCATTTCACTGTGTATAGAACGTATTAACTGAAATATGCTTTGATAGCCTCCCTGGTTCAAGTAAAAATAATACTGCAATTGTTTATTACAATCCAGAATTAGATTCACACAGGTCTAGAGGAATGTACATTATGCCATATGGAAAGCTGCTCTTCTGAAAACCCCCTGCATGTGGGTTTTCAGTAAATGAGGACATTTGGTGAAGTTTCAGCTTTCATAGATGAAAGGTAAGAAAGATTTACATTTATACATAAACATGCACAGCATGAGGGAGGCTCGTCTGCCTCACAGCTTGCAGTAAGTGTTCAAATGAAAATGAACACTTCTTAGGATTACTATTCTGGGAAGCACTAAGAGTCCATGCTGCTCACTGCGCCAGCAGCCCCAAAAGCAATACACCTCAGATGTATGCCACAGCATGCTCTGGCTAACAAGCGTATCCTCAGCTTCAAAGGGTTATGGACTTCAACAAATTTTTTATTGATCATACATGAAAGAGCTCAGCAGCTAGTGGTGGAGGTTCTACCATATTCCAGAAACATCCAGGCCTAGGGAGAGACACATGTTGGTAATGAAACAAAATTAGCACAATTACTAACCCAACAAGAGGTGAGGAGGTGGGAAGAGTCTGGGCCATAGATCTGCCTTGTTCCTGGGATAGATGGGAGAAATGGTGTTACAGATTCATGTGATACTGTAGGATCCTCTTACTGGGAATGGCAAGGAATTTCTTGATGGCAATCAACACCTTTGATTTTAGCTCATGTCCATTGGTGAGTTTTGCCCCTGCTAACAATTCTGCTTCAAGGGTGTGTTCAGGGTTCTGGCACCTAAGCATTCTCTATGCGGTTTATGTTCAGTTTGAATACTTGGGTAATTTTTGGTTGGCACAGAACCAAACTGTGCCTGTTTGTTGAGCAGAAGAATGAATCCCTACCAGGGAGAAAACAAATCCCGAAAACAAATCCCCAGGATGCTTCTTAGAGCCATAAGCTGTTAGAGACAGAGTTAGGTGTTCTTGGGACAATCTAATGCCCTGTTAGAGGGAATCAAGAGAGTACTAAAAAGAAATCACAAGGCTACTGTCTTTGCCCCCTCTAGGTCTTACTTAAAAGGGAATCACTTGGTCTCATATTTGCTGCTTTTTAGTAGGTAGCAGTGGGACTTAAGAGACCTGACATCAGTGAGGCCTTGAATTTAGTCTTACCTCCTTCTGCAAGGGGCATTGCTAACCAGAGATTGGAATCTTGCAGCTTGGGCTTGGCTTTGCCATCTTTATAACAATTTATAGGCATTTTGCCAAAAAATTAGCATAACGTACCAAGACTGCCTCTAGGCCTACTGCTGCATGAGCAAAGCCTCTTTATCTGCTTCTCCAAGTTTGTTGCTGAAGGCTACAGTTGCAGGAGGTAATGGTTTGCATGAGGTTGTTTGTATCCTGTTGTTTGAATAGAGCTTGCAGTGAGCCTGAACGAAACTTGCTGTTCTTGCCTCGTTTTCTGTTAAAACATTTTCAGATCATCTTCTAGTATTACTGCAAGTATATTTGCATCACACTTAATCAGTATGATTAATCTACCATTTTTCACAGGTGACAATCTTCTGTATTAGGAAAATGCCAGGTCCTTGTTTAGATGTCACAACATTTCTTCCCATATCAGTTCTTATTTTGAGGATTAATTAAATTTGATTTAAATATTGTCATACCCTGGGATTAACATTCTTTTTATTTGAGAGTAGATAAATATTTCCTTCTTTAAAGTGATTTATTGTTGGGCTGAGCAAGAGTTATGTGCCTGGAAGAAGGTTAAAGTTTAAAACAAGTAAATATGCAGCCTTCTGCTCAATTGCTTCTCGTCCATATAGGGCAGAAATTTGTAAAATACCCAATTTATCTTACTGGGTAAGATAAATTTAACTGGATTAAGACCATGTCTTTGCTGTAGCTAATAGTAGAGTATCTGAGCAGGTTTAAAACTAGATTGCTCAAGTACCACTGGCAGCTTCAATGTGCCAGCATGGTACTCCATCTGAGCTGTGAAACCTGGTGGCATGACTTTGGGGAAGCTCTAATGACTCACAGGGTTTCCCCACTGCTCTGTTGCATGCCACCAACACCCAGTGCCAGTCAGACTGCTCATGCATGTACCTGAACTATCTACTAGGCCTTCAAGGAGTCTGAGAGGGAATTTGTTGTCTTTGGGATCACCCCTCATTTTGGTGTATTTTAGTCTCTACTTTTCCAACTCCCCTCAAATCACACAGAGATATACTAGGTTCTTTCTTTTTTGTTTACCTACAAAGCTTTCACGTTGCTCACTGAGTCAAGTTCTTCAGTGAGTCTCACACTCACATTTGCTTGTCTTGAAATGGATTCTGGTTTGGGTTCAAACTTATTGTCACAGTTTTTCTCCACAAGCCTGCAAGGAAAAGTTTAAGGAAGCTCACAAGTGACACTCTGTAAAGCTCTTTATGGACTTTTCGAGTACAGTTTATAACTGTAAAATGTAGCATCTGAAAATGAAATTTTATGTGAACGTATTATATGAGTATCCCATCTGAGTCAGAATGTTTATTTTATTTATGTTTATATTTATAAAAAGTTGAAAAATGTGAATGGTGCTTTATAGGTAGTACCTATGAAGATACCAAAATAAATCTAGGAGCAATAACATATTGGTGGCAAATGACTCCTCTCTTTTCCTGTGGTCCCCCAGCAAAGGCTTTCTGACAGTGGGATACCATGATGTGTGCTAGAAAGCTGATAAAACCTCTGACAATTAGGGCTGTGCTGTTGGCAACACCACTGATCTTTGCACATCAAACAGCATTTTACACTGAGCAGGTATTGTCACAAAATCTTTACTTTGAAGGTGCCCAGTTCAGCTGAAAGAGTGGCTTCATGGTGCAACTTCTCACTGTTTATTCCTGGCCCAATGGCACTCATACTTCACTACTCTGTTTTGGCGGATCTGGAGGAAACTGAGCCTTTTGTGAATTTTGACCTTTTTTTCTTTTTTATTCCATTATTGTAAACTGCAATAACTCCAGCTGGTGGTGAAGTAAAGATACCTTACATGTGCTCATGTATTTTTAAGAGCTCCAGCTATTGCTTGCAGGAGGTTTTATACACACACATATGTATATATCTATAAATATAAAATTAAATACTTTCTGCATATTAATCTGTGAACTCCTAATATTATTCATTGAGTAGGAATCAAATGAGGTATATTTTAAAATGTCTTTTTTTTGTTTCACTGCGCCCTGACATCCATGTAATATCAGGGAGGGTGGCATTACTAACCCATAGTGTTTGATGTTCTGCAC
This sequence comes from Manacus vitellinus, assembly GCF_001715985.3. NCBI lineage: Eukaryota > Metazoa > Chordata > Aves > Passeriformes > Pipridae > Manacus > Manacus vitellinus. The sequence continues at coordinate 12,914,416 of NW_021940208.1, read as the reverse complement.
CTGTTGCTTGTGCTATTTTTTACTTTTGATTCCCAAGAAGTGCAGTACTTAATAGATATATTGAAAAATTGTTTTACTTTGTCAGATTTTTCTTCATATTTGATGAATATGGTCTCACCAGGAAAGATTTTGATAGAGGGTTATTTTTCCCCTCTGCTCAGCGATTTTGTGCAAGGCTTTAGGAAGTGCTGATCTGTTTTCTGTCCAGAGAAAGCACTGAATGATGGTATTTATATATATATATATATACATATTATATAAGGGGAAAATGATCGCAGAGGATACATACTAGTGGCTACAGGAAGAGCTCTGTTCACTTCTAATGCAACTGCTAATGGGTTTTGCACAAAACTAATACAAAGTTGTCACAGGCTTATTGCAGTAACTTGCAAACCAGCCAAGGTCATGTTTCTGTTAATTCTGCACATGCACTCTTTGCAGAAAACTGTTGCTATAACCTATCAGATGGTGTTGATCACAGGAGCTCTGATGTGTGTCATTTTTGATAAAGTGTCCTCAACTGCTGTCACTTTTCGTGGCATTGCTATCTGCAGCTGACAACTCCAAACAGTCACTGTGCAGAGTTGCTGCTACCTGGCTTCATCCACAGCCCTGGCTAGGAAGCAGGTGCTCCCAAATGGCAGCTTGGGGTGCTGAGAGAGACCATCACCTCAATTTGTGCCAAGTTCATAGAACACTTCCCACATTGTTTTGACCTGGGCTAGCTGTTGATGTGTCAGACAAACTATGATTTAGTACAGTCTAGGACTATTAGGGACATGGTTTAGTGGTGTACTTGACAGTGCTTAGTTAACAGTCTGACTCGATGGTCTTAATGGTCTTTTCCAACCTAAATGATTCTATGATTCTATAATTCTGCTCCCTGTAGGCAGTTTGGATGAGGCAACTCTGTTTTAGTACATGGATGGAGGAGCATATCTGCATGGATATAGACTGTGCTGAGCCGGTTGGTCAGATAAGAGTTCCTCAGCTGTTTTATTTCCTTGTACAGATGTGCCGTAATGGGTAAGCAAATGAGACTCACTATCTGTATTTTAATTATTTCTCTGTTATGTGAGTTTAGAAAATATTACAGAAATGCTTTGAGATGAAGTATACATTGAGAAAAGACTGTGAGATCCTCAGAAAATGTGGCTACCGGGACTACTTAATCACTGTTGATTATGTGGAGCACTGTATTTAATGAGTCTCTGCCATTTCTTCTCCTACTCTTCTCCAACTCAGCATAAATGACACTCAAAAATCATGGAGAAGGAATAATATAATATATAGTAATGCAGAGGATGCATATAAGCCATCCTCCCCAAAGTAAATGATAGGAGAAAAATAACCATGTCATCAAGGGCATGTATTACGCTATTGCAAGGCATGTGAATTTTTCAGTTGCTGTAGGAGTGAGTAAGCCTCTTGTTCCTACCCATTGTTACTCTTTGTTACTTTATTTGACACAAGGAAAAGCATTTATAAGGCCCTCTGAAAAAATTAGACAGTGTACTACCATCCAAAAAGCATCTCTTTCTGCATACAAGGAGTCCTTTTACTCTCTTCTGCAGTACTTTTAGCACAAAGCCTGACTAGAAGAATACAGTGGGCTGTCCACCCCTGCTATCCCAAAGGCTGTCCCTGACCATGTAGCCACAGCCTGTGGTGTGCCATATGCTGTAGCTCATACATAGATCTCATTCACCTTAAAAACCACAATACTTGATTGTGCCAAGTGACAACATGTTTGCTCTGGGACTGTGCTCTGCTCTGTATTGTCTGCCCTTCCAGTACAGTGCCTGGTCCATGGACAATGCCCCCTGAAAGACCTTTACGACCCTGGCATGAGCCTCCTTGGCCCCCGCTGCTGCTGATGTAGTGTGTGATGGAAGATGCTGTCCTCTTCTGAAGGACATTCTGGGCTTGTCCCATAGCCAGGCATACTCCAGCTCCATCAAGGTCAAAGGCAATGCCATGCTCTGAGACAGGAATATTTAAAGCCCTGAGTGTCCTGGAGCTTGTTTAGTGTCAGAGGAACTCACACATACTAGCAGCTAAATAAATACCAAGCTAACTGCAGAATCACAAACATGGAAAGTCCTTCCCAGCTGAGCTTTTAGTTAGGAATCACCGTTCCCAAAATATCCATCTAGTTTGTCCCATGGGTCACCTCAGCTATCTACTGTATTAATGAGACCACTCCATTCCAAGTAAAAATATGTGACAGGCGTCAGCATCCTTTCCAAGGTAGAAGGCCAGGCTGAATGTTTCCTTTCCAAATTAAAGGTCAGATGTGCCAGCAGAGAATTGCAGGAGCCAGAGCAAGATGCTGCTAACCAGATATTTGAAGCATCTTGGCTCAGGGTGAAGCACGGGATGGAGGAATAGGGATCCAAAGTCCTTATCTCTCCTGTCCCTCAACATGTCACAGCCCTGAGCTCCAGCTCTCTGTGTGCCATGTGTGCTCTGCCTGTCAGCTTCCATGGTCACTGTGCAGCAGTGACTCACTGTCCCTCATACTTGGCAGGGACTTTCTGCTAGTAGCCCTTTTAAAGTGATTGTTTTGAAGGGCAGCAGCTCAAGGGAGTGGGGTAGGGTTAAGAATTTTAAAGATGTTCACAAAATTACCAGAATCAGTTGTTGAAAAGCTGTGACTCAGATTCCTACACCCCACAGCCCCACTCCTCTACCCCAAGTTACTGCTTTTTTCCTTTAAAACAGCAATTTATTTTTTCATCTGGCCCTCCCTCCCCACTGCCTTCTCATGTCTCCATACTTTATTCCTCCACGACAAGAGTTAGAAACGGAATCAATTTGCACTAAAGGCCAAACTCCTCACATGACTGCTGGAACTGTGCTTTGAGCTGGAAATGGGCAGGAGTTCAGATAACAGCCAGGAGTCAAAACCAGGGACATCAGCCAGGACTGAGAGTGAAGAGCCCACTCTCACACCTCAGGCAAATTCAGAGGGCAGAGGGAAAAGGCAAAACAGGAAATAAAATGTATTTTAGCAAGGTCAGAGGAGAAGGGCTGAGGATGAGGGACTCAAGGAACAATTTTGTAGTTCTGTACAAATCTGAGGAGGCATTAAGGAGCAGCATCAAGATGTTTGCCTTCCTGAGTCACTAGTGGGATTGCCTATGGTAAGTGCTCACCTTACCTTAAAAATGGTCCAGGATTGGGATTTTCTTTCCTGAGAGTAATTAAGATGCCCAGAAAAATATGTTTTTCCTTATGTTTTTGCTGATGACTGTTGTCAGCCTATTGCAGACATTTTGGCTTGCATATGTCAGAATTAAACCTGCTGTTAGTTGGGGTCCTGCATGGGCTTGCTCCGAGTCTGTTTTATACTGCATCCTACTTCCTCGACCTGAAAGACCATTCCAATAAACTCCAAATGAATTTAGGAGAGTTCAGTGCCTTGAAGGGGACACTGGTGGTTGGGGCTAAGATGTCAGGATGTTTCTTTTCCACTAACTATTAGTGCATAAAACCAGTGCTTATCACTCATCTGCAAAATATGCCCCTTAAAGATGTCAAAAATTGGTACGTACAATAACATTTTTAAAAATTGTACTACCATTTATTATGCATTTAGGTTTTTTTGGCTAACAGGATTATGAAAAAGAAATGTAAAATGGGTGAGCTCTAAAAATGGAATACAAATATTTTTTTCCCCCATTATGAAACATAGCTGTTCCACTGGCTGAACTCCTCTCCTGGTGGGTCAATTCCAACAGCAGGGCTAAACTCTTCTTGCATTTAACACCTCTGAATGCTCCTGTGGTCCTTACTTGCGGTGATACCCAGAACTAATTTGTAAGAACAATAGGCAAGAGAGGGGAAATTCACTCTGACCATTTTGTCCTTGAAATTACGGGCACAAAGTTAATAACATAGCTAAAACCCTAATTAATGTTATTTTTAATCTTCTTTCTGAACCAGAATTGCTGACATCTCGGGTATAATCTTCTGAATGCAATCCCATAAAAGCCTTTGCCCACATAGCCCGTTGTGGGAACCAGAGCACCTGAACACATCCTTGTTTGTTGTCCTGTTCAATCAACTTTATGAACTAGCAGCTTTGCCTGAGTAGCCATGCCTTGGGCATGTTTCCTCATGCTCTGTGCACTGACTCAGTAGCCTGCACTTTGCTATCAATCTAACCTTCCCTTTTCTTTTTTCAAAGCCCTTGAAGGCAAAAAACAATTTTCTGGTAATAGTTCTGCTTTTTTATGGATGGAGAAAATATTCTATTTATTTGTGGATATTTACATTTACCTTTCATGTCCTTTTCCTTTTCTTGTTAGCTAAAAACCTATTGCAAGCATTTCTTTTTCCCTTGCTGGATTTTTCCACATAATTAGTGAGAAATGGCAATTGCAGTGTTCACCATGTACTTGTGCTGTGGACAAATCACATTCAAACACTGTGAAAAATGTAGTGTCATTTCCCAGCAAACTTAATGAACAATATTGTGTCACCTACTGAGTTGCAATCTGTAAAGCACTGGCTGCTCAGGAGTTGATGCAGAATGGTAATCTAGTGGCTGATGTTCTCTGTTTACTTACAAAGCCTAAGTAACATAAATTTGTAGTCCACAAGATTATGTATAAGATATAATTTTTATTTCAAAGAGTTCATTCTGGAGGGACTGTCATGGTTTTGGTCTGTCTGAAAAACTGTCTATCAAACAGCCTCAGAAGTAAGGGTCATGCAGGGCAAATATGCAGGCTAGCTATAGCCAGCTATCTCAGGTACTGGTAGCAGGATAGCCATGATGCTCATCTTGTGCTGCCCATTTGCCCTTTGTCCCAGCCTGCTGATTGAATCTGGCAGCTTTTGGAGTGTGGATAAATTCCCACTAATAGTGGAACTAGGATCAGAAATCTAGTCATTCTATAATTACTTCAGCTTGAGAGGACTGAAATAAATGGGCATCTTGATGTCTCCCCAAACCAACTAGGTAAAGCTGAGAACTCAAAAGAAAGGAAGGTCATTAAGTACCCTGCAAAATCCTAGTCCCTTCGCTGAGTATAGAGCCCCTTAAACAAAACAACACGTCACTGCTGCTACACCATGCAACAGATCCTCATGTAGTTGGTATGCAAGGGCACATGCTGCATAGCTGGAACAAAACAGGATGTAAAGGTGAAAAAAATAATTCTCAGTCATTTACTGAGAATTTGTCTGTTTGACAACCCTAATAACAGTAATTTAATAAATGATTCAATATCTTATTTTACAGGGGACAGTAAAAGGTCAGTTCTTCACTGTTAAGAGAATGAGACTTGTATTCCAGGTGTCCTGGGTGCTGTATATGTACTATGTGCAACACTCTGAGGATAAAATCTGAGTTTAACTCTCCTGGCCTGTTTCTGACTCAGGAATTCCTGAGTAAAAAGGCCTGATCCCATGGTCCTTCAAAACCAAGGAAATTACTCCAGTGGACTTCCATCTAATACAAGTAACACTCTGTCTTCAACCTCTGTTGAAGTCAATGAAACTGCTCAATATTTACCTGGGTATAGCAGAATAGGAAATTGTCCTAGTTAGAACAGCTGGGACCAGTTCATCACTGTGTGGGTGTAACCCAAACTGTGTATTCTACACCCTCCATGCCATTTCCTAGAAACTGTTAACAATAGACCATTTGCAGCAGCTGCCCAGAGCACACTTGGCCCTGCAAGCTATAAGCTGGCTGTTAAGAGGCCTGTGAGATAGGAGGATGCTCCTGTCCTCATACCCATGACTTACAAACACCCATTGTGGTGGGTGATTGCCCTGGGGGAGGCACTGGGCATTCCTGCCTGAACCTGAGTGTATATAATCTTGGGGTCTTGGGACTTCTGGTACCACTTGTGGGATCCAGAGGAGGACTAGAACCTCAACCAGACTGTGACCACCACTCACAACCAGACTGCGACCACCACTTGCACCAACAGGTTTTTCCTCTCCTTTTACTTTTGGATTCAGGGGACCACGTGGGGCTCAGCACAGGGGCCAATGAACAACATTTTGTTCGTGCCCCAGGGTGCCAGGTTATACAGCTGAGTTTTGTGGGTTAAACCAATTGTTTGTCCATGTAATTGTATTTATGGTATTATTTTTATTAAATTGTAACTCTGACTTATAATCTCTTTGGAGTTGGATTCATTTCTCCTGCCAGTTTAACTTTAAACCAGCACAGAAACCCAGCAGATTATTTCTGCAACAAACCTCAGTTTGGAAGTCTGCAAACTCTCATCCTGGCCGTAGGAGATGACCATTGCCATGTGCTTAGAAATCAGTACAACAGAGCTTGCTTTCTACTCATGCCTTTCATTGTAAGTCAACTATAATATTTAACAGTTTTCAGCCAAAGAAATCTTTCACGCCTTTATTGAAGAGGCCATCTCAACAATGCCTTGTTAGGTTACATGGAAGAGCATAGGAAACCAACTGCTATTTGTTTTAAATGAAATCAGAATCAGTACCCTTTTAAACAAATGTTTTTCCTGGCAGTGTCAAAGTTTGTGGATGTCATGGGACATGCTATACTTCTAAGTATGGGGTGGGAACCCACGTGCGATATTGGAAATACTGGCCCCTTTTCTTGTTCCAGTTTCCTATGTAACTGAGAATTATAGTTGGGAAAAACAGGGCTGGATGGCTCCTTACAGGTCACCTACTAATCCTTTTATGCAAGGAAAAACTAACTGTAACTATGCCATCCCTGAAACATGTTTATCCAATATGTTCTTAAGGACAATGGGGATGAGCAGGTCTCAGCTGACGCCTCACCTGCTCTGAGCCGGTTCTGAGTATCTTCCACAGGATTCCTGCTGGCCCACCTTCAGTTTATTCACTCATAAGATGATTTTTGTATTTTTGAATGAATTTGATTTCTCTTTATCCCATGCTTCTCTCTAGCTTTATCCTTTCCTAAGCAGTGCTTCATCTTCCTGTTTGTATGTTGTGTCTGTAAATGGGAATTATGGATGTATAGAAGTATAAATATTATGCTAAGGAAAAACAGAAATATTTTTCTGATTCTGAGTTGTTGTGGGTTTTTTGGTTTGGGGGGGTTTTGTTTGGTTTTGTTTGGTTTTGTGTTTGGTTTTTTTTTCTTTTTTTATCTTTCTTCTTGTTGTTTGTTGAAATGTGTTTCAACACGGGAGGTTGGGAAAAAAGAGCAGCACTTTTCATCTTGGTTTGGCTAACTCACAGCAAGTTCCCAGTTGTACTAATTCAAAGCCATTATCATGCTTTTTGGGTTGCCTGGATAATACAAGTTAGCTGGGTGCATTGTGACTGGATACATCAACTATCATGGCCTCCCATGGTAGGAGAAACACAGAAAGTTACTTACCTTTTTACTCAGATATAAACCTGGTCCAGCCACTTTAATTTTGAAATAAGAAGAGAAAGTGTCACTTGGGGTGGGTTTGATGGATTAATAAAGGATTTTATCATTTGTAGCTAAAATTGAACATGGTCAACTTGCACCAGATTTATGAAGACATGGAAATCCAGAGGAAGAAGTATTATTTATAGGAGAGTATGTGACGTGAATACCTCCGAAGTCTGAAATCTGTAGGAACATTTGCAACAGCTCTGGAGCTTTTTGACCTGTACTTAGAAAATTGCTGCATCTGCTGTGATTTTGAGTAAAGGCCTACTGTCATTTAAATTGAGGCTTCAGTAATAGGACTGATGTTTAAAATTGTCTTAATGAATTGAAAGAGCTGGAAAGACATTTAAAGTTCTATGTCCTTCTATCTGTGCAGTGAGTGGTTTGGTTACTAATTTCTACATAGTGTAGCAGGTTACTCAGCCTATTATCCTACTCATTTCATCTAGAGCAGAATTCAAGACTGACAAGTACCACTGTGCATAATAGTAGCAATCACTGCCACTCTTTCTGCAGTTGTCTTAACTTTGCTTCGTTGCTTGTAACAATATCTTGTATTCAAGGACTTTAAATGAAATTATCATAGTTCTAAAAGTGCTAGTGGAGAGGTTGTTTGGACTTCAGCACCTCTGGAGACTGTTTAACAGTGAAAACAGTGACAAAATGAAGAAAACCTGCAATTTTTTCTTATATCTCAGCTCTCCTCTGAGCATGATTCCAACATTTATTTTCCATTTCAATGGTGCAATGGATTGTATTTTGATCATCGTCTCTGATATTAGAGTATGGTTTGAATCTCCTAAAAGGACCTTGATTTTCAGTTGTATGAGCCTACAGCTTCTCTTTGATGGCACCAAGAACCTTGATTTTCCACTTTGGGTTCCATTTTACAAATCCAGAGTTATTGTTTTAAATTATAAAAACTACATAACAAAACTACTAATAAATGGACAATTGTTACCAACTGTGCCCTACATTTCATTATGGTTACAAAGAATTTGAGGAGCCATTGGAATAATCAAATACTCAAATGCAGATCTTGGCCAGTGTCCTTCAAAGCTGACAAATCACTTGACACATCTTATTTCCTAAGTACACACCTTGAGTCCTTGACAAAAATTGTTGGATTTAACAAACGTGCCAACTCCCAACCCCTAAAAATCAATTCCTTTCATTCAGTTGAACTAAAACTCCAGAAACATTGACCATTAAATGTACTGATCTTATGTTTAGGAAGAAAAAAGCATGCTCCTTCTTTCTCAAGCTATTTTTTCAATCAATCAGATTAATGAGAAATCTTGACTTAGATAGAGATTTTTTTATACACGTTTTCTTTTGACCTTGAATATTAAACTTGGCTCTCATAAACAACACCAGTAAGAATTTAAATATACATACTTGGGATTTCAAGGTTTGTTTTTATATTTGTCCCCTTTATCTGATGCGAAGAAGCCGGTAATTGCAGAATCATTTCTCAGCTTCTTTTCAATAAGTATGTAAAATTCTACCCATGGCAGAGAATGATTTCCCTTTTGATTGGTATGTTTGCAGTACTTTTTGCCCACTTTCCTCTCACATCTCAATTCTAGTGACAAAACCCACAGTTATGATCAACAACAAAAGTAATTCAGTTTTCCAAACGTCTAAAAGAAGTCTGATTATCTCAAAACAGAGGCAACAGGATGATTGTGTTTACAAACTGTGTGTTATTAAGATCAGAGAATAGAGTTGTGATAAGAAGTTGATTAAGGCTGCTTGTGATACAATCTCATATCCAAAGCTTAAGATTTTCTTTAATGAGATGAGGAAGAAACCCACCACCTATGACTCCAAAAACTATCTCTTACACAGAAGGGCATATAGCTTATTATTTAGCCTTGTTATTTTGATGTGCAAGTCTGAGAGCTCCATCAGACACTGCTTCTTTTCAAGGCCTCTTTTTCTTTCCCTATTGCTTCTAGTAGCTGATGGGAACTTCACCTTTCCAACGGCAGGCTCAGTTTTGGTGAGAGAGCTTTTTTCTCCTTTGATTATAGGCCAGCCCCAGACAGTTCAGGACTTGGCCAGCTTGCTGCATATCTCAAAGCCTGTAGATAGGCACTTCTCCTATAACACTGAAAGCTTCAGCATTCCCATTATATGCCATTCCCTTGCATACCTGAGGTAATGGCTGATGGGCCTATTTGGTGCAGAACAGCTTGCAGGAGAGAGCAGGTGCGGCAATGTTCTTGCCCTCAGGTATGAACAGACTCTGCTGTCTCCCGAGTGAACAGAAATTGAAAGGGTTGATCAGATTTGGAAGATTTTGAGATACTTTATGGGCCAGTAGGCAAAAGCAGGCCACTATCTGTACTTGAGCTTTCCTGCTTTATCCCACTGCCCTATAACCCATCCTGGAATAAAAGTGACAATGCAGGAACAGTCAGTCGCAAACAACTACTCACAGATTAGACTTCCATCAGAGAAGTCAAGAAGAATTTGTCTGATATTTGGAGTAGGAAGCTCTGTGCCATCTGCAAATGAGATCCTGTATCCAGTTTCAGGTCAAGTTTCTCAAGCTGGCCCTGAGATACTGAGGTCACCAGAACTAGCTTTTTAAAATGTGAACATTAATCCCAAATGCTTCACATTGAGATCAGAGTATGCACAATTGAGATTCAATGGAAGAGACATAAATATTAAGAGATTAGGAGATGACTTAGTGGATTTGTCTGCTGTTACTCAGAGTGCATCACTTAAGTGGACCTAAAGTTTCAGCTTACTTATGGAATTTGCATCGTGATGTGAATGAAGAGGTCACAGAAACTGTTTGTCAGACTTTTCAATGAGCACATCCCTTGGAAGCACATGCTCAGGAATTGATTCATTGACTCACTGGATTAAATCATGTTTTAAGCATTAAACTGGCAGCTGCTAAGCAATTAAAGGATATGCCTAAGTGCTGATATAAAGAATATAGTCAACATTTTTTAAAAAGTGTACCATTACAGCATACTTTGTGACAGGTTTCAGTCTCTTACACATCATGAATTACTAGCAACTTTGACAGCATAGCAGGGCTTTGATCAAGTCAGTCCAGGGCTTCAATGTTTCCCCAAAATAGCAGACAGGAATTCCTGGAGAAAAATTGGGCCTCCCTGCTTTGGGCCAAAGTCAGGAGGAGTGTAGTTGCCATTCCCACATAATTTTCAACAATTTTCTATTTGTGAATAGAACTTTTCTTTTTTTTTTTTTTTAATTCCAAGGAGTCAGTACCACAAAGAGAGAATAAGTTGTTTACAGAGATACCTTTTGTGCAGGCTGATTGGGAGCCAGACACCAGCTGCCAAATTGAGTGCAAAGACTCCCACTGAGCCTGATGTCCTGCACTGGCGCACAACTACAAGCCCTAGCACTGTGTGGGGCGATGACAGCTTTGCTATCAGGCACCCACCAGAGACACTGCTGCAGCTTTTTTGTTATCAGAGACTCTGGTTGTGGGGATGAACTTCCCCAGCTCAACACATCCTGACAGCATCTTGACAAGATACTGGGTCTGTCTGCATGTTAGGTTCAAAATATGTTTTTTCTACTAATTCTCACCATTTTTGTCAGTAATTGTGCCTCTTCCCTTCTCTCCCCTGGTATTTCTTTGGTGAAATAAATGGTTCTGTAGCTGTCTGTTTGAAGAAAACACCCTCCCTGCTTCTGAAGACAAGCAGACAGTACTTTTGGTATAAGTTTCCGGTGTTAAACCTTAGTTTGAAGAAGCTTATGATTCACATATTCATAGTATAAATGCTATCTACCCACTGTTCACCACCTCTCGCTGTTATACAATCTCTCAAATCTGATAAACACTTCTAGGGCTTTGTCATATTCTCTTTGTTCAGGTACAAGAAGAGTCTTCTGCAGGATAACACATAATTGATATAGTTTGACTTTCATTGTACTGCAGGTTTAAGTCCCCGTGGATTTAAATCCTAGTTTATAAGAGGAGAGAAGTCTGCCATTTGGGAAAAAAGGGCTCAGTTCAGTACAAACTGCTCTCTAGTGACACTGAGAGGAAAATAAAGAAAACTATTTTAGTGAAAAACTAAAACTGGGAATTAGGAAAAAGGTTCATCATCAAGACTTTGAGGTAAATAATAGAAAAATCTCACCTCTAGGCCAGCTACACAGATTGTTGCAGGAGAAAACCTTTTAATGGCAGAAAGGCAGAAAGCTGTCAGAAAGGGAAATTATCCTGTTAGTAGATCCCTTCTGCCAAGTGAGGACTCTGCACTGGAGATAATCCTTTAGGAAGTCCTATAGGAAATTTCTCCCTGTGGATAGGAAGAGGCAAGTTAAAATGAAAGATACTTTGGTTGCCAAGTGTTTAGATAACTGGGTTTGTGATGCCAGCTGGACACAACAGTGGGAGATCTTGTAGATCTCTACACAAACTTTTAGGGAGTATCTGCAGGGTGGTCTCCCTTTTCCTATGGCAGTCTTTGCTCCCAGTGCCCCGTGGCAGCATAGAAAGACTGAAAATCAGTCTCAGGTTTGGATTTAAGAAATGAGGAAAAGAAATCATGCAGATTTCACACCAGTGAAAAGCTTTTGAAAATGTGGGTTCTACATTAGAAATTCTAGAAATGAAAAGTGGCATTCAAATTGAAAAAAGCTGTATGGGAGATTGTAATAAAGTGATAAAGCCAAGAGCTATAGCATCTGAAAGGCATGTCCTCTGGCATGAACAGAACAAAAAATAAGAGCTTCAGATGAGTGCAGTGTAGAGACTGATAACCCAGGAAAGAAACAGTGAAGAATAGTCTGGAAGAAAAAAATTTCTATTTAAACAAGCTGCATGAGCATGTGACTATGCACACACACACAAAAGGCAGGCGCACACACACACACACACACACACACACAGAGGTAACTGTATCAAAGGGTGTGTGCTTCCATTGAAATATGAGAAGTCTAAAAGCTGAAATAGGGAACAGGTATGTTTGATTTTAAATTTGAAAGTTACCATGGTAGACACATCTGAACCAGAAAGGAAAACCATAATAATTGCAATATTGTAATAACTAGGAAAAAAATATTACCAAAAAAAAATATTACCAAAAAAAAAAAAAAAAAAAGAGTGGCTGCCCAACTCTGATAGTGCTACTGTATGTTAAAGAAGACATGAAGTCTAATCAGATAAATACTTTAAGTGGTTTACTCAAAACACAAAGTCACCACTCATAAAAACTCCAGCTCTCAATAGCAAAAATGCAGTGTTAAGACTATGCTTATAGCCCAGGATGGATGGATAGAATGACTACAGTGATGCAGAAAACCCAATAAGAATGAGATGTGCAAGTTGCTTTATATATATTTAGTACCTGCAGTATGATTGCAAGGCAATGCCTGGAATACATTTGTAGACTGCACCATATAGGAGCTATTCACAGAAAAGGCAGGTGGAGCAGCATCTCTCCACTGAATATGGAGCTGAGCTCAGGCCTTGGTTTAAAATCTTACTGTCAAAGCCACAGTATTCAAATAAAAAAAAACCCAAAACAACCAAAATCAACAAACAACAATATAAATATGTATTTGAAAGGAAACAGACGAAAGGGTGGAGTGTTCACAGGTGACATAAGAATTGCCTGAAAATACTGCAGATTTGAAAAAATGCATGATTCATCTCAACAGCATCTTTAGGAAGACCAACAAAAAACCCACCGTCAAACTGCTGTGGTTCAAGATTGAAGTAAGGCCATCCTTACCAAATTAGCATTGGAGTTAAGGCAATCTGGTTCATGTACTTGGGTTTTCAGAAGGCTTTCAGGAAGATCCAACACTAAAGACTTTTCAAAGGTAAGAAGGATTAAAGAACACACTTGCTCATGGATTAATAACTCATTTAAAAATAGGTAAAAATGAAGACATGGATACAGAGATATTCAAAGACTTTTGAATCTTTGTGGGAGCTATTAAATCTCTTGCTGGAAGTGAGAAAGTATCAGATAAGTATTTTGAGGAAGGTCATAGCTGTACTTTCATGTAATAGCATTTCCTTCTAGAGTGACATGTGATAAATAAATATCTCTCAGTTGCATAAAAGCAGTAGTACATAAGGACCTCACAGGATTTCATTCAAATTCTTCTTTTCCAGTTTTAGTCCTATTCAAGTCTTTCAGTGAAAGTGATTCTGCACTGTGAAGACCAGTATTTATTTTATTTATCTTTTTTTTAATGTATTTGGCTAAAAAAGAAACTTTCCATAGAATCCATAGACTCATTTAGGTTGCAAAAGACCTTTAAGATCATGAAGTCCAATCATAAAACTAACACTGCAGAGTACAGCACCCGGTGCTGAGGTCTCACTGAACATATCCTGATGCCACAGGGCCCACTGCATGCATGGACAAGCACTCATGCATGGACCTAGGCTGTTCTCCAGCTGCAGGAGGAGTGGCAGGAAGCCACTGATTTAGATATTTGAGACCCATTGGGCTCAGTGGTGCGATGCAGAAATACTGTTTGGGTCTCTTCCACAATTTGCAACAGGGGTTTCAAACTCTGCTTTGGGTCCAGAAAAGATGAGGGCAGGGACCAAATTTATCTCCTCAGTGCTGAGAAGAATGCAGTGGGAGGCAGAAAAGCTGAAGCTTCATTGACTTCCTCAGTGTGAGCTACAATGAATGCATACCAGTCATCTGCCAATGAAAATGTTAAGAATTATTTAAAAAATCCCAGATACATGTTTTGTTATTAAAATAAACCCATGAAAAAATAAAGTAGGTTGTGATGAGAACTTTTAAAATGTGTTCTCTTATTTTGTGCAGCCTACATCACAGAGCTAAAAATTATACTTACGTTTCAGTGTTGCCGTGGTTACTGATACTATTCTTCTGAGTCTTCAGAGGAAATGAATTGATCATGTTAAGAAGGAGGCTGTATACAGGAGGTGACCTTGGACCTTCACAATGGTTTAATTTATATTGGTCTAATTTCAAACTTCCATGGCCTAAGCTACTCGTAGCTGAAGTAGCTGTAGTTTAATTTTTCTGGTTTTGTACAGACAAGTTAAAACTCTAACACTAAAGGTTAAAAGTCTTGGCCTGAAATCACAGAAGACAGAATTTGTTGTTCATTTACTATTGCTTCCCAAAGCACTCCATGAGGTAAACACTTTGTTGAATGTCCGGATAGACTTTCCCATTTAATTTGATGAGTTCTATGTATTTAAGAATAGAAAGATATGTTTTCCTTTTGTAATAAGGATGATCTGGCAACCAAAAAATTTGTTCTTTGAAGCCTTTTCTATCCCCTTTCTCCCAAACCCACACTGACTCCATATGCTATTTGCTGTGAATCACAGCACCATGGGATAGGTCAGGTTGGGAGGGATCTTGGGAGGTCTATGCTCCAATCTCCTGCTCACAGCAGGTTGGCTCTGAGGTCAGACCTGGCTGCTCAGGGCTTCATCCAGCTTAGGCTTGAAAACCTCTTAGGATGAAGTGTTGGTTCTTTCCCCAAAACATTTGTGACTTCCACATATGGGAGAGACAAAGGCAGAAGAAAAGCCAAGTCACAGGAGGGGATTAGGACGATACCATTAGGCTGGTGACAGAGCCAGGAGCAAAGGCCTGATCTCCAGTACTCAGGTTAAGTCAACAAAAGTCAACAAACTATTCCACAGACACAGACGTTACGTAGTTCCCAAATTCTCCAGAAGCAGCACAGCTATGCAGCCCTTCACTAGAGCAGGCCTCTCCGTGGGGCATGCAGTCATGTGACGGTTAAGACAATCTCAGAGCTTTGGTGCCAAAACCCCTCAGGATCATTTAGTTTGTGGCTGTGCTGTGAGAAGCTGAGTACATTAAAGCAGACATGGTTCTGTATTAATGTTCCTACCTGGTTGTGCTGGATGAGGTGGCTTATGGCTGTTAGCATATGATGATGAAGTGATGCCCCAGGGGAGGAAAGATAAGAGCTGCTGCTGCTTGACGATAAAGCCTTTCAGCAATGAACTGCAAGTGGTTTGAGTACATGGATTATTTAAAATCAGGAGACATGCAGAACTGGCCTGGTTCTCAGTATGCTTGTGCTGTAAACACATTGCACTGATGACACTCCTCTTAAGCTAACGCATTAGCTGTGTTCAGAGCCTACTCATGGCAGCTCAGAGCTAACGCACATCTTGTCCTGCAGTCTTACTTGCTAATGAGACCATTTGTTTCTTGGCTGGAGAAGGTGAAAGCATATGCAGTGATTTACTACTAACACAATATTGTAGGGACAGCTTAACTTTGTCTAAACCTAGTTTAGCTTAAATCAATTGGGTAGTTGTTTGACTTCACACACACAGTGCTTGTATTGTTTTCATTAGCTGTGTTTGGAAATCACTCTAGCTAAATCAGGGCATCCCCTGGTGTGATATAATGAGGTCTCTCCTCAGATGAGTTGCATTGCTATAAAGAAGCTATACAGGAATGGTCAATGCAGCACAAAACTGTCTGTAAATAAGCCTTAAGGCACAACAGCTTTAGATGGCCTGCTCAGGCATTTGCACTAGTTTAATTAATTTGGTTTGTTAATTGAATTCCACTAAATTACAGAAAGTTTTGATTTTAGACAAAGCCTCAGGCCCAGATCTTCCGTTTGGACCTGGCAGTAGCACTGGCTGAACTGCTTTTGGTGAACGCTTCATTTGCAATAGCGCAGTGTTGGTCATCACCAGACTATTAGGGAGTATGACCCAATTTGCAAAATGGTTTCCCTGAAAAGCAGATGATGATGAGGTGGTCTCCTATTTATGGTCACTGAGCTCACTGCTATGGCAGAACTTGGGGTAAAATCCAAGTTCACTTTCAATTTTCTTTCCAAGTGGATGTGAACTGATAGCTCCTTGACTAAGCAAAATGTTTTCTTCCTCCTCTACCTTGAGAGCCACGTGCCCTGTAATGCCATTACTTGTAGAGTTGCTTTGCACAGCATCTTGGAATATCCTGGTTTGGCTGCTCCAAGGCCAAGGAAAATTAGAGGGAAAGAATGGGAAAGCAAGAGGAACACATTGGCTGAAGTCAGAAAGAGCCTTGTCAGTGCCTCATCTGGGAACTGTGTTAGTTAGGTTGCTGTGCCTTCTCTGAGCAAAAGCTCTGGGCTGTGCTGGCTCCTCCTCAGACATGGGGTGACACTTTAATCTGGACTGGAAAATACTTAAAAGAGGTTTTCTCTTGAAAGTACTGTGAAGATTTGATATGGAGATTGAACCCCACGTTCTAACTCATTGGGTCATTGTGTTTCCACCTCTGTTTTCTTGTGGCATGTTAAAAATAAACAATCAAATGAAAAAGCAACCAAATACCTAGGAGTTTAGGATAAGACAGTAAGTCACTGTAACTGGGATGGGCATGCGGTATAGAGCATAATAGTTATTTCTGGGAATTGCATACTTTTAAAATGCAAGAAAGTACCTTCACTCCATGTAAAAGCATACAAATATAATGTAACTTGATTAAGCTTTCTGTGAACAATACATATTTCCTTAGAGTGCAAAATAAGAGCAAAAAGAGATGATCCAATGAGTAAACTGCAGCATTTCCTTGGAAATGACTCCCTAATTCCTGCTCTGGGAGATTTCACTGGCAGCAATGATAGTGCATCTTCCGAGGGTCTAGAAATTACCTGTGCCTCATGGAAGTACCAATTTGGGTTACTAACCCTTTCATTTTCCTTCTCAGGTGTGCTGTCTGGCTATGTGAGGCCTTCCTAGGGCAGCACATCTCTTGGGATGCCTCGTGGTGCTGGCACAGCCACTTGCCATGGAAAAAGAAATGGGATACATCCCAGGAAACACAGTCCCTCCAAACAGCCTGGTTCAGAGAGAAGGGAGCAGAGGGCCTTAATTTGAGCAGGGTTGTGTTTTGTCTTACCATGCCTGTTTGGTGCGAAGTGGGAAATACCTGACATGAGGTGGCTGATAAGAATGTTTCATGTGCTTGCATGAGATTCTATCAGGATGATGTGAAACCCTTTCCTTACCCTGGAGCAAAACCCTATATGAGGAGGGAGAGCCCTTCATTTCACTTTTCAAGGGAGAGATGGAATAAGATGCCAGGAGGTACGTAGCAAATGGACAAGTTGGTTGTTTCCTGGAGCTGCAGGTACTGGCTTCCCCTAGGTCAAGGGCTGGACTGTACAAAGGACTGAGCTCTGCACTCTCTAAGGGATTTTTGGTCTGCCAGCTTTGGGACTGATTGTGCTGGACTGATTCCTGGATGAAGAAATACATCAGCACTTTCTTGAAAATTTTGCTCATCTGGTTGGGGTTTTTGTGTGATTTTCCTCTCTGCAAGGATGCATGCACCTGGCTGCATCCGTACGCTGTTGCATGGGACTGGTGTTGCTGCTGGGGCACCCCGGGATTCCTGGGCCTGCAATGACATTTCTGCAGTGGTCCCTTTGCCTGGAGAGGTCTCATGGGTGGGTGTCCAGCTAGGGATCTCCAGGCAGAGGGCTGGCAAGGTGGATCCACGGGCGGATCTGGGCGCTGCTCCCGCAGCACAGCGGCGGCTCCCCTGCGCACGTGCAGGGCATTTTCCAGGAAAAAAAAAAAAACAGAGCTGGAGACTAACAGGGAGTTTTAGGCCTTTAGGAAGGCACCGTCTAGCGGGCTGTGTGAGTACTGCTGACAGCCGGAGGAGCTCCTGTCCCGGTGTATCCCTTCATATAGGCTGCCTTTTTTTTTTTTTTTTTTTTTTTTTTTTTTTTTCCGGTCCTTTTTTTTTTTTTTTCCCCCTTGTGGCTCTCTAGTGCTACTCCCTACTCACCTCAGCCTCAGCCAGTGTTTTTCTCAGGTTTTTAAGCTCTCTTTATTCCCCAGAAAGCATGGAGAAGAGAGAAGATGGAGAGGGAGAAAGGGAGGGAACGGGAAAGGAGATGAAATTGTTGAGATGTGCCAATGAAGATGCTGCAGATGGAGGGGAGGGAGAGTGCTGAAGTCCATAGACCTATGCAGTGCTTCTGTGCCTGCAGAGACATCAGGCAAGATGTGGAATAGTAATTTCAGGGTCAGAGGACAGAAGAGACAGGAATTATTCACTGAAAAATCAGACTTGGAAAGCCCTGAGCCACCTAATGCTATTTTCAAGTTGTCTCTGCTTTGAGCAGACACTGGACTACATGACTAGCAGAGATACACTGCAGTCTAAATTATTTTGTGATTCTAGTTTTGCTCTATGTCTGCATTTTAAAACAACAAAATTCTCCCTTGATGATGTATGGTTTCTGGGAATCATATTACTGGCATTAGCATCAAAAAACTGACCAGCTGCTTCTCTGAAGTACTGACACATCTGTCTGCAGCATGGGCACATTTCAATTGTTACATCTCCCTTCCTTAGAATTACAAGACATTTTCTGACAGCTTTGGAAAAGGAAGACTACACTGCAGGGTCCAGCTGTCAAATTATGGTTTTGAACACTGACTGCATTCCTGAAACCATATTTTAAGAAGCAGAAAAACATATTTGCTGATCACAAAATGACCCCACTTAGGGCAGAAATGAAACAGTTTAAATTAAATTGATATTTCCTGGCTCTGCAGAGTTCATAGCAGTAGTGCTATTCCATATAAGCAAGATTTCTAGAAAGACAGCAAATGCATGTTGCAGGGACATTTAAAGTGAGTAATAGCTGAATTTCTGAAGAAAAGACGCAAAGGTCGGTTAATGCTTCTGTTAACACAAGCAGTAGGTAGAGGAAAGCCTTAGTTAATTTTTGAGATCAGTTGGACTTGAGAGCAGAAAGTGCTCCCTGCTGGAGAAGTAATACTGCCAGTAATTTTGCCCCCTCGCAGGAGTTCAGGGTTACAAATAGTTCTTTGAGAGTGCAGTGACTGAACAGTGATCAGTGCAAGCAAATGAGAGTGAATTGCAACAGAAGTGGGCCATGTTGTGCAGACCAGGGTGCCCTGTTCAGTCCCACTCTCCTCCCCTGTGCCCACAGAGGGGCTGGGATTTACCTCTTCCCTCACATTTCACAGAATGATTTGGAATAGCTGCATATGCTTAAGTTTATAGAGGTATGAGAAACAGAAACGGTTGTGATTATTCTGCATAACAAAGATATATGAGGCAGGGAGAGGGAAAAGAAACCCAGAGAGAAAGACCACATCTGTAGCTGTCTGCAGCCTTACACAGCCATGGCACTCCCTATTCACTGAAAGCACATATGCCCTTCAGTAGTTTCCACATTATTAATGCTTAGGAAGAAAAAGGTGAGCTCTGCAGAGATCTATGAGATGTCAGGCATGGCAGATGTCTGGTTCTGAAGCCTACACTTTTTTCTTTTAAGAAAGAAATCCCCTCAGAAGCAATATAAAGAAAAGGATTTGTTTTACCCTGTGCCTTCTAATATAACCATGAAGCAGAGAAATTTTATATATTTATGCTCTTATTCTACAGGCATTTGCTGAATATTTATTATAGTAACATCTCTCATGCCTTACTGTCTTCATAAACAGCTCAATACCAGTGATTTGAGCATTCATTGCTTTAAACTGAAGCCAGTAGTTGCTGAAAGAAAGTGCTTATTCCACACAAGTTCCCCACATCTTCTGCAGAAAAGATGATTAAGGGAAAACTGTAACTCTAGAATATGATAATGATGACCTGCCTTTGGGAATGAGCCGCAATTAATTACCTGCCTTGGAGTGATTTGAGTCTTGATGAC
This sequence comes from Manacus vitellinus, assembly GCF_001715985.3. Taxonomy (NCBI): domain Eukaryota; kingdom Metazoa; phylum Chordata; class Aves; order Passeriformes; family Pipridae; genus Manacus; species Manacus vitellinus. The sequence continues at coordinate 12,894,324 of NW_021940208.1, read as the reverse complement.
AGGTTTCAGGCAAGCCAGCTCCCAGGTGCAGATCTCCTTTACCTTGTAAGAGGGGAAGCACCCGCGTAGTTAACTCAACATTTCACAGCTGTGGGTCCTGGATCTCTGATGGTCTGTGTGGTGTCAGCAAGTGCTCTGTGAGTTAAGAACCAGAACTTACAATGTTTGCTTGTAGGCAAGGAATGAAACCAAATGAGTGGTGGCGAGTCACAACAATCCCATACAGCACTAAAGGCTGCAGGAAGAGTGGCTGGAATGCTGCCAAGAGGAAATGGACCTGGGGGTGCTGGTCGACAGCTGCTGAACATGAACCAGCAGTGTGCCCAGGTGGCCAAGAAGGCCCATGACATCCTGACCTGTATCAGCAATAGTGTGGCCAGCAGGACCAGGACAATGACCGCCCTCCTGTACTCAGCACTGGTGAGGCCACTCCTTGAATCCCTTGTTCAGTTTTGGGCCCCTCACTACAAGAAAGATGTTGAGGTGCTGGAGTGTGTCCAAAGGACAACAGAGCTGGGGAAGGGTTTAGAGATTTAGTCATATGGGGAGCAGCTGAGGGAGCTGGGGTTGTGTAGCCTGGAGGAAAAGAGGCCCAGGGCGCACCTTATCACTCTCTGCAACTACCTGAAAGGAGGTTGTAGGCAGGTGGGGGTCAGCCTCTTCTCCCGGGCAACTAGTGATAGGAACAAGAGGAAATGGCCTCACATTGTGCCAAGGGAGGTTCAGGCTGGATATTAGGAAAAATTTCTTCATTCAAAGAGTGGTTAAGCGTTGGAACAGGCTTCCCAGTGAAGTGGTTGTGTCTCCACTGCTGGAAATGTTCAAAAAGCTAGTGGATGTGGCACTTCATGATATGGTTTGGTGGGCATGGTGGTATTTGGTCAAAGGTTAGCCTTGATCATCCTGGCAGTCTTTTCCAACCTTAATGATTCGGTGATTCTATAAACATCAGTAAATAAACAGTCAAAGCAGAAGATTTATTTTTCTAAATTTTTTACTGAAAGTGAGAACCACACAGGAAGGTCCATTATTTCTTTCCCAAAAGTGGCAGTTGGCCTTGGTGGAAAAAATAACTTCATGCTCACTCCTTTTCTTGGGCTTCACAGTTTTGTGAACAAGCTTTGTTAAGTCATTCTCAGTCAGATCTGCAGGATGGGGGATGCCAGTGAAGACACCCAGACCAGGGAGCATGTGCTTAGAGCTGAAACCTAGCTGAATACTTACCCTGAGTTCCTGCTGATTGCTGGGGAGGCAGCGCCTGAATTTTGGAGCTGAGCACACCCTGCTCTGACTCCTGCTGGTAGTTCTCTCAGGATGCTCATCCTGATTATTCCATCAGAGCCGTGACCTGCATTAGTATGGGATCTACAGTGAAAAAATTCATCATCTATCTTGGCCAAATTTCTGTATTTTCAGAATGCATTTGGCTTTTTTTTTTTTGGGGGGGGGGTCATTTTACTGGTTTCGCTTGTGTTTTCTTTTCAACACAGGATGAGGAGAGGAGGTGTAGGAGATAAGGTCAATGAATCAACACCAAGACTATGATTGTTTTTGACTGTCTATTCAGACAGACTATTCACTGTTTCTTGGCTTTATTTTCTCAAGAAGTGAGGTTTATGAGATTGACATTGCAGTCTCCCTCTATTCTTCTCCCACTGATTTCAACCACACTGGACAGGAAAGTAGATGTATCAAATAATCAAATAATCTGAAATGTCAGAACATTTATTGTGGAAATAGCTGGAGAAGCTTGGTTTCTCATGGAGGGAAAAAACAAGGAGGTCCTGTCTAATCAGACACCAAAGAACCCAGCTTGGGTGGCTGGGATTGAGAGGGAAATACTGGATGCTGGGACATGCTGGTTCTGCTGCTCACACAGCAGTGAGAGTCAGTGTGAGTCAATTCAGCAGTGGGGAAACACAACCCAGACAATCTCCAGTCACTTGCCAGTGGGGCACTGTTCTGAGCACCAAGTTCTGGTCTCTGCTGCCATTTGTGGATGGGTGCTTTGGGCAGTAGGCACTTAGAGGAAGGTCTGGCCCCACTGCTTGAACAGAGATGGTCAATGACTGGACCAACAATGCTGTCAGCATCTAGTGGAAGAGACTTCTGGACCCTCACAAGGTGGCTGGATGGTGCAGACTTGATCCAGACACCTCCCTGTGGATGTGGTCCGTGGTGGTGACATGGTACAAATGTTGGCTGTACTCATTTTTTTTAGAAGGGGGATGGAGGCAACAGGGGGCAAAGTGTCTTTCCGTGCTCCAGAGGGGATCATTGTCCAGTGAGACTCAGAATGTGCCACTGCAGAAAGGGAAATAGTGCACCAAGCTGTTAATCCTATCACCCTGTACAGAAAAAGTGGATAGGGTTTAAACATGATGCTCACCTTCTTTTTCCCCAAGCCGGGTGCAGAACTGAGACAGATGGGTGCAGTCTGTATTGACAGGGGCACTTGCTTTCTAAGAAGGAGTTTTGTTCATCTATCCATCTGCTTTGTATCCATGCAACAGTGAAATGGAGCAGCTTTTGCATATTTATACCCTTGTTCAGCCTGCGGCATTATGAGAGCCAAATGACACGATCACAGGGACATTTGCCCACTTAGAAACACTCCAGCAACTGTAGCAGAATAAATATGAACTCAATGTTATAATTTAATTTTTGTTAATCAGTAGTAGAGCTTGGCAAATTCTGCTAAGAGTTATTCATTGGTGCTAGCTCAAACAAAAATTGTTCTTTTGCTTTGGTATTCACTCCCCTTTTTAGTGGCCATTTAGAATGTGAATACAAATTATTTGTGCTCAGCTGGATATAAGTGGTGCAGAGAGGCCGTTCCCCATAAGGGAGGGTAGCCTTGTGGTCTAAGTGCCATGACCCAGGAGTAGTGGACAGCTACCTACTGCTGTTGCAAACTTTCTTTGTAACCTTTAGCAAGTAATTTCAGGGAAGCATTTTGGAGCACGTATTGGATCAGGCACTTGACCATCAGAATATGGATGCTAGATCTTTTGAGAAATTTTGCCCTACATGTATCCAAGCAGCTTCAATTCCCTATTTGCAAAATTTGGATAATCACATTTCCTTGTCGTCTGTAATTTGTCTTGTCTCCTTACACCATGGACTGTTGCAGGCAGGGGCTGTCCCTACCTGTGTGCTACCAGGGCTCACAGAGCAACTCTGAGATCTCTGGAGCCACTGTTACAGAAATAAATGAGCAGAATGAAAAACCTTTCCAAGGTTCCTGAATTGGCCATCTTCAAATTCCTTTGTTTTCCTTCTAGCCACATGTCATTCAGGGCAGGGAGCATGGGAGCATGCGGGGGCCAAATCTGTGTGAACCCCCTTGGCTCCTCCTGGGCTGCAGCATCTCTGGCATTACCTCCAGGCTATGCATTCACAATGGGTATAAGGTCTGAGAAGTCTAGAAAGATTGAAGCACCTGGCACAGAAGTTTTTTTGCCCCACTTTGATACAAGAAGTGATTCAAACACCATATTGAAGAAGAAAGTACAAGACCAGGCCTAAGACAGGACAGCCTTTGACAGGGTGAGAGCTGCTGTGAGCAGCTTACTGACAGTGCAGTGACAAGCAGGGATAGTATCAGGGCTTTTGAAAGCCTCCCATGAAAAGACAAATGAAAATAACTTCTGTGGATAGTTCCCAGACACATGAAAGTATGAATCTGCTAACATATTGGCCACTATTGTGTAAATGAACACCATGGCTCACTGGATAGCGTCCTTTCTTCATGTTACAGCAGGATGTGTATAACACACCTTTGTATATGCCCAAATATGTGCCTGTATACATGCTTAAAGAGATTATGCTGGATAGAGGCAAAGCAAACACCATGTGTAGAGGCAGAAATGGCACATTTTTTGGAAGCTTCTAAAAAAAATTCCAGAATTATCTCCTAATTCAAACAATATATGTAACTCCTCCTTTTCTCTGTAGGTTCAAAGACCAGTGCAAGTCAAGGCTGAATCGCGGTGTAAGGGTTTCCCCCAGCAATGCACTCTCAGACCAGTTCTAGAGTGCTGTGAAGGGCAGAGGACGCAGGCTTCAATGAGAGTGACCTCAGCCTGTCTGTCACTTCTGCTGGCTGCTGTTACTAGCCCCCTGGCTCACCCTGTTTGGGCAGCACTTGGCGCATGCAAAGACAGACTGTGAGCAGGACATACACAACTCTGCACCATTTCATGTTGGGGTAGCCCCAAACCTTGTAGCTGGTAGTGATGCCATGTCAACACCCTGCCTCTGCCCACCGTGTCACCTCTGTAATGGGTTTGTGTGGCAAGGTTTTGCAGTGGGGAGCCTACAGGGTTGGCTTCTGTGAGAAGCTGCCAGAAGCTTCCCTCATATCAAACAGAGCCGATGTGAGACATACCCAAGGGTGAGCCCATCAGCAATGGTAGTAGTGCCTCTGGGATAATGTATCTAAGAAGGGAGGAAAAAACTGTGCAACTGCAGCTGAAGAGACGAGTGAGAAAATATGAGAGAAACATCCCTGCAGATACCAAGGTCTATGAAGAAGAAGGGGGAGGAGGTGCTCCATGTGCCAGAGCAGACATTCGCCTGCAGCCTGTGATGCAGACCATGTTGAGTCAGCTGTGGCTCTGAAGTCCTTGGAGGTCCATGGTGGAGCAGATATTCACCTGCAGCCTACAGAGGATCCCACGTTGGAGCAGATGGATGCCTGAAGGATGCTGTGACTCCATGGGAAATCCACACTTGAGCAGGCTGCTGGCAGCACCTGTGGTCCTGTGGATAGAGGAGCCCATGCTGGAGCAGGTTTGCTTGATATCCATCAGTTCCATTTTTTCCACTCGTAAAAAAGCCTTAGTGGCAGTGTTGGTGCAGTACTGTGCTCCTTCTGACATGCCTCTTCCAGCCCCAGTGTCCCCAGAGCTGGAAGCTTTGTAGTTCTCTGAACTCTAAACCTAATGCTAACTGTAACCTTAGTGGCATCTTGGATTTTGGAGGTGAGGTTCCCAGCATCATGACTGGCCCAGATTAGAAAGGTGTGGAGACAGCGATGTTGGTGCAGTGACATGTTCCATTTGAAATGCCTTTTCCAGCCCCAGTGAATGCATTTTCCCAAAGCTTGAACTAAGATTGGTGAGATTGATGACATATCTTCTTTGGGACTATTCAATTTGTTGTGATCAGCACTTCAATTGTTGGTTGCCCCTAATAAAGTATGGATGGGTCTGGGTAGGAGTAGCTGGAGGATTTGAGCTGGTGGGCATCCCTACAGGCAGAATCAGGTATTTTTTTTGGGTCAGGCTTTACAGCTTGTTCCTTTTCCAGCTCTTGTGGTTCTTAAAAGGCAATAAAGGCTGCTTCTCTACCAGCATTTATGTTTTTTCCTTCAGTCCTCCACTCCGTGATCTGCTGGAATTCCCTCTTCTATCTTCATCTCCAATACTCTAGCAAAATTTCTGGCCTTTGCCTCACTGGTTTTCTCCATTAACCTTCTTTTCTATGGAGCAAACCATTAGTGGCATTGCTACTGCTTGGACTGTTTCACAGAGCCTTTTCTTTCTCTTTACATTTTCTATCTATCTATCTATCTATCTATGTTTGGTAAAATTTTTCTGCCTGAATGACTTTTCTCTCAAGCTAGAGCTGAGTCAAACACTGTTGATTTACAGGTTCAGTAATTGCCCTAGCAGTTGGTACCAATCCATCCATCCTTGCAGGTTTAATTTTGAATCTCAGCATTAGGTTGCTGTATTGGTCCCTTCTGCATGAAATCTGCATTCAGTATTGTATTCAGTACCTGCTTTCTTGATTAAAAAAAAACCCCTCTGGTCCTTCCTCAGCTTTTTCTTCTTCCAAACTGAACAAGGACACCATGGTTAGGGAGAGCAGCAGTTCCTCTGCAGTTCTCTGTAGCAGACCCTGGTATTCTCCCACAGCTTCTTCCCCCAGTGCTGCTGACACTGGGATGAGATTTGACAGCACTGTGGTGGGGTTATGATCACTCACAGCTGTTCCTGGGGCTCCTGCGAGTCCCACCACCCCTGTACAGCAGTATCCACACAGGGTACTCACAGCCATCACACAGCTCTGGCTTGCTCCAGGCCCTGACTCAGATCTGGGTCAAACTGCTGCTGCATCTCTTCATCAGTGGCTCTGTGCCAGCGGTGACTGCGGACATGCGGAGGGCAGGGGTACAGCCCTTTGCCAAGGAGAGATCAGAGAGGAAGGAAGAACTTGGTGGCTGCATATGAACCAGCCTGGGATCAGACCACCTAACTCCCTCCCCTGCCCAGGGATCAATATCCCCCTGGAATCCATCTTGGAGAACTGCAGCCTCAGCCTGCACAGCTCTTCCAAAGACTTAGTCATCCTCTGGCAAACCAAAGCTTCAGCTCCATGCTGCTGAGTCTCTCTTGCTATTGTCCTCAGAGCTGTTGCCAAACTGGATCCAGATCTCAAGTTTCTGCTGTATATTAGCTCTTGTAAGCCATCTATCGCATCCTGCCTGGGCTTGCTCCCCCATTGGTGGGGATGAGGACCTCTGCTGCAGAGGTATGTGTGTTTCTGCTTCAATTCCTTCAGCAATTCAGTCTCTTAAAAATCTATCTTTCCCTTTTCTAGACGATTTTCTGTCCAAGCCTTCCCTTTACCGCTTCTAGTAGTCAATGTAGCTGCAACTTTCTTTCCACAAAGCCCACTGCCAACAACCTTAATAAGTCCTGACTTTAGTGCTCTCCTGGCAAACTGTAAATACTTTTTCTGCTTCCCCTGGAGCACTTTCACCCATGCAGTTCACCAGCTGCTGTGGTTAGGCTCCTACTGCATGACTCGGATACTAAACTTCGCTGTGGATGGAGAGTCTGTCTTTACCCCTGTGAGCAGCCTTGTTTGTATCTGGTTTGTGGTGCTTAGTACAGAAGTCCCAGTGAGATCTGAGCCTCGCCCTGGTGTCACTCTGTTTGGGCACCCTTCAGCATTTGCAAGGAGGTGCTCCAAGTGGGACACACGCAACTCTGAAGCACAAAGATTCTATTTACTAGCGAACACAGACAGGATAGCTGGGGCTAAACGAGCTACCCTTTTGAGCACAGGGAGCTTTTAACTCCCATACGGCACCCAAGACCTTTGCTGCTGCACAGGCACCACTTCAGGGGGAAAGTTGATCTCTGCAGACCCAGGGCACATCCTTGATGGAGCTGAGTTTCCCTATTTTACCACCCTGCTTGCTTCTTGAGTGTTTTATACCTTTCCATAATGGGACTTTTCTCTCAAAGCCTTGAGCTGGTAGTGATGTCACCTCAACAACCCTATGTGCCTGTAGCGTCACCTTTGTGGCCTTTCTTGGCTCTGTTCTGCAGATGTCCCAAGGCTTCCTGATAACTATAGCACCCACTGCAGCCTAAGCCACAGCCATGAGGGTTGTACCAGAGCTGGGCTCTGGGGCTTTGGGTGTAGACGGTCAGCCTCGAGGAGTTAAGAAGATGATGACTGGGTTTGTAGACAGAGGTTTATATTCCTAGCTGCTGCTGGAGATGGTGCAGCAGCTGCAAGGAAGGGAACTCTGGTGACCACTCTGATTAGCTCATGCAAACAAATGGGTGCTGCTGGTATCAGGTCTCCAGGACCACATCATCTCCATCCTGACTTCAGCAACAAGACTTTTGGGATAGGTGCTGTGTTCACCATGCAACCTGTCACACACTGAGCAGAGACCTACACTAGTGAGCTCTAGGAATGTCATTAAGATTTTTCTCTCCTCCACAGAACAGAAATGTTTCTTCTCAGCAAAAAACTGGCAGAAACTGGTGTGCATCAGCAGGATGTTTGAGCAGCAGTGATTATAGGAGTGTAGTAAATAACAGGACTGAGCTGCAATGGTGCAGAGAGAACTGGAAGTTGTGTGTTTTGTCTCTGTATGTAGGCTGGCACATCGCTTTTGGAGCTCATCTGTATGATTTACCTTCTCCTCCTACCGTCTCCCTTTATTAAGTTAAATCAATCATCCCAGTGCTCTGTGATTTATGGCTTTATGTTTTGCTGGGAACACATCACAAAGCAAAAAGTGGAAGTTTTGATGTATTAGTAAAACTAAACTTTTCTGTCTAGGGTGAGATTTGAGGAATTTAGTTTCCTCTTGGGTGAATTCTGACAGATTATAGAAATTTCCATCCTCCCTTCTTCTTCCTCCTCCTCAATCCACACCTAGTCACAAAGAAAGGCCTGGAAATAAGTGGTGGGCAAGGTTCAGCCATTTGCCAGTCTGTCAGCCTGTCCTGGCACACCTTGACCTACATCCTGCAATACCTGTGATACTTTAGCACTCTGTGGCAGCTCTGCCTTAAGCCATGGATGAATAAAGCTGAAGAGCTCAATCTCGCCCAAGACTACCTTGATGGCTTCCAACATCTGAGTGTGACTGGCATCAGCCATGGCCAACTGAGTGTTCAGTGACTCCAAGGATGGAGGTGTCATCAGCTAGCCGTCTGAGCAACAGTATGTGGCATGGTCAGTCTTTGTCTTCACCAGGTTCATTTAAAAGAAAAAAAAGTTCATCCAAAGAAAATCTGACCGATGCAGGGGACTTTGTGCTGAGAGGGTATGGAAAAGGAATTTCCCATTGAAGTGGAGGGGGAAATGGCTGGTCAAATACCAAGGTCACAGTCTGTGGAGCACTGCAAACATATTGGCTTACCCACCATCCCATATGCTCTCCACTCCACACCTGGACATAGAGTTTTATTATTCTGTGTTGGAGAAAAAGGCAGAAGAGCAGGTATGACCCTACCACAGCACTGTTCCCTCTTTCAGAACTGGAGACATTGTCTGTCCCTATCACATCCCTTTAACTGTGCTGAGCAGCTCCTATCATCTCTGTTCTCTCTATGTTGTGGGGTATGTGTGGCCACAGGCCCTAAGAAACCACATAGTGAACATGTGAAGGTTTTACAGCTCCCTAAACCTACTAAAAGCCCTTTTTGTTTTCGCAGAGGGAATGTCTACTGTGTGTCTAAATCATGTTTCCTTGCCTCCTGTCCTTCCCAAGGCTGAAAACAGCTACTTCCCAAGTCCAACGTTTCTCCTTTTGACTGGAGGCTTGAGAGCTAGTGGACTGAGATAGTAATGATGTTTATCAGTTAAGCAAAATATGCATCTAAAAAGCTTCTAATACCTTAACCACCTTATGAATACATAATTTTAGAGGCATAATTCCCAATTATGTTACTGCAAGTAATACAAAGTGACATTTCTGCTTCTTATTAATATTAGCACTGATACATAATTGTATTACCATAAAGAAATCTTATAAATCAAGCACTTACTAAGTTGCAATTCTATTGCCTTTCTTCCTGCACTTAGTATTAAGGTACCAAGTCTATTTTCAAGGGTCACATGTGACTTAAGTGAGTATTTCTTGATTCTTGCTGAATAAAATAATAAAATCATAAAATTTTCCTTCAATCTCCTTCTGACAAGGGTTCCTTGTCCTCTCCCTGGCCCAATGGATGCTGTAGATCCCAGCTGTGACCTTGTGTCCTTGCACACGGGGCCAAAAGCCAGAGCTCCATGCCCCACTGCCCAGTATGGTGGAACGGTGCCAACTGATGTGCAAGGCTGTCATCAGAAGGACAGTAAGCTCAGGTCTGCTCAGAGGGTATTCAGAGGCTGCTGCAGGGAGCCCTGGTCTGTGGCCTCCTCTGCACATCCCTCAAAATCCTGACTGACAACCCTGGAGAGAGTCATCAGCTAACCCAGCTCGTCCTCACCTGCAGCGGGTGACAAAGTAGCGCTCCACAGGGGACCCAGTGCCCACTGAAGTTAGCATTGCATTTGGTCAGACCAAGCTCCAACACTGTGACTGGGGAAAACTCAACTTTGCCTCCCACTAAAAAGACAGAAGACAAAATGTTTGTCCAGGCCTTGCCTCCTCACCCATTGTTCATGCCCCAGCCATTGCAGCACAAAGTTTTACTTCATTTCTTCTTATGCAACTTAGAAAGAAATAAAAGAAATTATGTCCCTACATTAGGGAGAATACCAGACGAATTAAACCTGAGGCATTTGTATATTCAGCAGAGCATAACGGCAGCTGGACCTTATCTGTCCAGGAGGAGCACCCTACCCATGGAAACCATGTTCGGAGCAAGAGGAAGAGCAGTGGGACAAAGGCTCAGCATAGCAATGAGACTGCTGTCTTAGATGACTGGGCAGAGGCACACCAGTGAGGCAAGGAGATGTGTAAGCAGGGTCAAAAGGACTGCAATCCCTGGGCAAGCACAGGCTGCCAACACTTTCCCCCTCACACAGTAACACATGTTGAGCTGTTGAACAGCAAGTGTTTTCCTTGTTGCAGCCTTATCCAGCCCCACTGAACAGGCAAACTCCCACAACCCCCAGCTCAGCTCATGCTTCACTCCAGAGTGCCAACAGCTCGGGCTGGATTGTTGGTCTCCTGTGCTCCTCAGGCTTTGCCCCCAGCCTGGAGTTCTCCACTGCACCTTCAAGTTTCATACCCACATGTGGGGTGGCTAGTGCCTGTAGGCGGTGGAAGGCACATGCAGACCTGGCTGCCAAGACCCACTCCGGGTCCCAGGAGTCATAGGTGCCTTCTAGTAGAACAACCACTGCTTCTGATACCTTCTGCCAGAATGGGATCTGCTGTGCCTGCCAGCCAAACTCAGAGAAAAGGCATCTCTAGGCTCCTTTGGAAGAGCATAGAGGAGCTGCCAGTGTGTAACTGAAAGCACTTTATAAGAAACAGAGTTGAAAAGCTACCTATGTTGACATTTTTTCCATATTTGCTACTTTATACAACTGCAAGTGTGAGAAAGGAAGAATGCTGAGCTTGAAGCAAAACCAGAGCATTATCACGTTCTCTTTGAACATATGTCTATATTACTCTATTGAAGCACTTGTTTGATTTATCTTTTAGAGTTTAAAATTTTCTAAACCTTATATTTAACCCTCTTTTTTTTTTTTTTCTTTAAGAAGCCAACCAACCAGCTCATCAAAAGAAGACACTGGAGAAGTAAAATACCTCTGTGGAGTTTTCAGTGTTTGAAGCCCTAAATCCTGCTGAGAACCACAGATATCAGAGTTACAATACATCATTTTAAATAAGCTCTTTGCATCAAGGGATTCTTCAAACAGAGCAGCAGATATTACTATGTATATTTTGCCTGTTTCTTTATCAAAAAACAAATATAAAGCCTGGTTCTGTAACATAAACTACACTATCTAGAAGACTATTTTCTCTGTTAACATTAAACTGACATTTGCCTTATCACATGAATGTTATTTCATCACTGTACCAAATTTTAAGACTAGGGCATGAGCATTTAATTTGAATGACCTGTCAGTTTTATGTAACTTACATTTACTTAAATCATTCTTGCCTAAATAATCTTTTTGTGCATGTGTATGTGGCAAGGATCAAGTACAAAGAACTCTTCTGCTGAGGTTTTCAAGTAGCAAAGTTATTTAGTCCTAGTAATGGACTAAAGTAAGCACTTCGCAAAAAGTCTCAGCCCCCTGAGCTGAAAGAGATTATGTAGTTTGACATCTTTTCTCCTGATCTTGTTAGAAACTGCCACTTTATCTTAGCATGAGAGCAATACTGTGGGGAATGATTTGTGTGGCAATGTGTTATGGTTTAACCTCAGACAGCAACTAAGTCCTGCAAAACTATTCACTCACTCCCCCCACATTGGATTGGACAGAGAATTGGAAAAGTGAGAAAGCTTGTGGGTTGAGATAAAGTCTGTTGAATAAGTAAAGCAAACCCCATGCATGTGAGCAAAGCAAAGCAAGGAATTAATCTACTACTTCCTATAGCCGGCAGGTGTGCAGCCGTCTCCAGAAAAGCAAGACTCCACCATGCATAATGGTGACTTGGGGAGGCAAATGCCATTACTCCAAACATGCCCCCCTTCCTCCATCTTCTCCTGGCTTTATATGCTGAGCACAATGCCATATGAGATTGGTCAGTAGGAGTCAGCTGTCCTGGCCGTGTGTCCTCCCAACTCATTGTGCACTCCCAGACTCCTTACTGTTGGGGTGGGGTGAGAGGCAAAACATACCCTGACTTTAATGTAAGCCCTGCTCAACAGTGACTGAAACATCTCAGTATTATCAACACTGTTTTCAGCACAAATCCAAAACATAGCCCTGTATTCTACCCCAGCCAAAATCAGCTCATTCTCTACCACTTATTCCATACCATTTATATCATGGTCAGGTCCCACACTATGCAACACATCCTCCGTAACAATCCTGCTGTCTTCCCATCCTTTGATACACAGATATCATTCCCATAGCCTGTGGACCACCCCTGCATGTAAATGCATGTAAAATGTCTACAAACGTCCACTGAGTTAATTTAGTCCATGACTTCAGGCTCCATCTGTTATGGTGGTAGCTCAGGATAAGTGAGGTGGTGTGTTGCATGGAGTTACTGGGCACCAAAGGCAGCTTGGGCTGGTCGCTGCTGCACTTGCACTGCTCCTTGCAAGGCTTGTCCTGCACTAATTCGGGTGGTTCCTGCTGATAGCAAGAAGCACAGTACTACAGTGAGCAGTGAAAGTAAAAATCAGCCACTAATGAGCACTGGGCTCATTACAATCATACAGTCAGTCAAGCAAGCCCCATGGCAAGCACAGGAGCCTGTCAATTAATAGCTAAACAGCAAGAACATCTGTAAATTCAGTCTAGCACATTTCAATCTGCCATTATCTGGAACCCTTCGAGCCCCACACTGGGAATCAAAAAGGATTTTATGGGTTTAATCCCAGTTGGCAAGTAAGCACCACCCAGGATGGGGGAGAGAACTGGAAGAGTATAAGTGAAGAAAACTCCTGGATTCAGATAAGCACAGTTTGAAAAATTAACTCTATCCCAGTCAAAACCACCACACAATGAATATAGATAACCTAACTGAAATAACAGAGTTTCTCGAAATGAGGTCATTGTAGGTGTCAGCCCTTAAAAGGTTTTCAGCTCTGCAGAAGTACAAGTAGAAGAAACCAGCTGTTTGCAAGGCTCATATCATTCAATGTAAGTGAATGAACAGCGAATATGCAGAGCTAGCTCTTTACCAAGAAAATATTAAAGTGATTTTACTTGTTAGAAAAATATCCATCTTAAATTCATGGCATTTTTGTAAGGTTACAGTGCTTGGGCTTACCCAGGAAGATTGCTTTGAGTAGCAACCAAGTGTAAGCTTTACGCTGTAAAGTAATACTAATATAATGTCAAAAAGTGCTGAGGTTGGTATGATGTATGTGAGAGACATACATGTGAGATTAGCCTGTAAAATTCAGATGCTGCAGTGCGTAAAGAAAAACTAGATCAGAGAAGGCTTGGGAATAAAAAAGAATCGGTGAGGGTGAAAGTTTATGCATAGAAAGTATATATATGTTTTGATATGTATCTAAATCTTCCCCTTAGCTTGCCACTGTAGTTAACATCTTACTTTGCTATGCCATGTTAGAAACTTAAAGAGTATCAGCATGCCATGACAGGTCATGAGCTAAAGTTGGTCTCATGGCTATGTTTTATTCCTTGATGGAGAGCAACTGCTTTGGCTTAGTGATGAAGAGGTATTAACTCATACCAGTGTTTGCTTTCTGTTGAGAGAACACTGAACCTCTCAAAGGAAAATCTGAGAGTTTGACAGGACAGAAATATGTTTACCCTCTGTTCTTTTGAATAACCCAGCTCTTGCTCCATGCACCACAGATATCTTAATAATCCCTGTCTTCACCAGTCAGGAGTTGGGTCTAGAAAACACTATTCTTAGGACCTAATCCTCGTATGCCTCTTGAAAATGAATGTTCAAATTCACAGAATCAGAATGTTCAAAACACTGAAACATGCAGCAGGATAACACTTCATTTTCCTCATAAAAAAAAGCAAACCCTTCTTGATTTGATGTAAGTATAGACTTCAAAATCACTTTGCTTTAAATCATGAGTTTGCACTTCTGGAAAATCAGATGTTCCTTTTTTTTCTCTATAAGGTGGAAGATTTTGTTCCTCTTCTCCCCTTCTTTTATTTTCCTACTTTGCATCTTCTTAATCAGTGAGCCTTAGTCCTGTTGCGTTTTCTGAGGAGTGAATGTTCTAGTGTAGCAATGCTGCTTAATATCTGTACCAAAGCTTAAGCCAACCCAAACATTTGCATCTAAGATGTATGAGGTTCCTGATCTAGGTACTATTTTAATCATGGTGCTGCTTTCACAATCATTTTACTAAACTATTAAGAGAGAAAGAGAATCATTAGGAATGCCTCTCAGGAATCTGATAAAAAACCCACTCTAAAACATTGTGTAAGGCACAACATTTGTTTTAAATAAAGGGAAATCCTACCATGAAAATATTGTGATTAAAATGCCAAGGAAATGGTTTAATAAACATCAGAGACATCATGAGTAACTCTTGCTTTAATGATCACTGATTAATTATCATATGGTGCTTATGCTTAATGTTTCTTGGACAAATTAGAAATTCTGCCTCAGGCCACCAGACACTGAACTTCCAGTACTGCACAAAATGGATGTGTGCTAAAGAATGACAGGATTTGGTTCAAAATGCTGAAAGCAAGCCAACAACTGCAGATGCTTGCTCTGTAAATTGTCCCAGGGGCATCATCTGCAGGAGGAAATTAAAGGTTTTCAATTGCCCCACAGCACAGCTGTACCAGTAGTTTGTGTGAGAGTCACATGGTAGGCACAGAAGACATTTTAATTCTACAGTCTCTCGCCTTCTTTGGGTAAGGTTAGAGGCTGGAGCTAAACATCCCTGCATTTCATTTTTGGCACCTTCCTTTTGAGAGATTGCCAGCACATGCAGCTAATGCAGTAGTACATACATTTGTGTTCACTAAGGCAGTTCTTGAGTAGTAGAAGAGCTCAAACAGAGCAACTTAGGTGCTATTCCTGATAGATCTTGTGCAGTCTGTGCTACTAACTCTTCATAGCTTGTTCTGAAGCTTATTAAGTTGTCAGTATTTTCTCTCCTGATTTTTCACTGGTATTGTGCTTTACAGCACTACCTAACGTTTTGCAAAATATTCAGAATGAAATCAGCAAAATGCATATGCCAAATTGAGATATTAATCTGATAAACTGAGGGTGCAACTTATTTACACATCTGGAGACCAAAAACCTATGCTTAGTCTATAGCCATATAGATTTTTCCTCGCTCCCATAAAACTTAGTCTCAAATTCTAATTCTGCAAGCCATTTTTAACCCTGTGAATATCAACACTAGTTCTTCTGTTTTCTAACCATGTAGTTATAATGCGTAATAACCTTTAACGGGCAATAAACCTTTAGCCTTTAATTTTCAATGGGTGGAGTTCAAACTGTAGTTCTGTTCTCTCAAATATTTTAGCCAAGATTACTGTCTTAGTGTGGCAAGCTCCCCTGGCTGCATCTCCTCAGTAATCTTTCTTTCTTAAGAAAGAGAAATAAGGTCTTAAGTACTTCATGTAACTAAAGCCTCTGTTAAATCATTTTGGCATATTAAGAATAGATCAGGAGAAAAGTGAAACTCTTTTTCACCTCTGTTATAATCTGAATTATTCTATCTCTACACTTACCATTGACCAATGATCCTTTTCCTTCCCTTAGGGTGTTTTCAGTGATGATCTTTTTCTGATGAGAAAAAACAATACCTTCTCAAAGAGCAGGTCACTTTGAGGGCACACAGGCTATGTTTATGTTATTTTACTTGGACACATATTCCTTTTGTCATTGGGATTTACAGCACAGTTAATATTTCTCCGTGTTTAGTCTTAAGTGACTGCACACCAGTTTTCCCTGAAGGAAAGAATAAATGATTACTGCTGGAGCAGCCCAGCTCTGGTCCTTCCAGATGGTGTTAACCAGAGATACACAGCTCGGGTTTCAAACTGAGCAAGTGCAATAGTTTTTGAGCCTAAAAGCTGTGAGTTTTTCTGCAGGGCGACATTATCCAGCACAGACGTAGATAGTACTGTCTACCTCCTGCAGGTTGCCAAAAGCAAGCATGCACTTACTGGCAAAGGACAGTAAGCACCTTATCAGTTACTCAATAAGGACCACAACTTTCCTCATGAAAACTTCAGAGGTTTCATACAAGCATCTTATTCAAATGTCATCAGTGCTTCAGCTGAAAACCCCTCTTCTGTCTGCACCTCAGTCTGAGGTACAGTTACAGGACAACAGGATAAGAACCTCTTTGTCACAAGCAAGGGTTGCAGTCCAGCACATCCTTCTTTTATGTCTGAGTTACCTAATCACCTCAATTGATTTAATGTGTCTCTGTGAAGGTTATTTGTCACTTAGAGCAATTTATCCTCAGGTGCTTTGCAGATCTACTCCAGTAATTTGCTGTTAATTAATTGTTTAATTATATAATGTTGTAAATAAAGGGAAAGTGAGGGAATCCCATTTAGGTTCCTAAATAAAAGCCAGCTGTTAGGCCATATTTACCCTCACTAACTCCTGTTTTCATAGCTATAGCACTGTGAAAGGCTTTGGATATTGCTATTATATTTTTTATTAAAATCCAGATGTTTAACAAGGTAACAATAAGATCTACTGAGTATTCCTGGTGTGCTGGTTTTAGATCATAAATCATGGAATGGTTTGGATTGGAAGGGACCTTAAGGATCATCTAGTTCCAACATTCCTGCTGTGGAACAGGGACACATTCCACTAGATCAGGTTGCTCAAAGCCCCATCCAATCTGGCCTTGAACACTTCCAGAGATGGGGCATCCACAAGTTCTCTGGGCAACCTGTTCTAGTGCCTTACCATCTAGACAGTGAATAATTTCATTCTAATGTGTAATCTAAACCTACACTGTTTCAGGTTAGAGCCATTGCCCCTTGTCCTATCACTTCATGTCTTTGCAAAAAGTACCTCTCCAGCTCTCTAGTAACTTTAGGTACTAGAAGGTTGCCAGAAGGTCTCCCTGAAGCCCTTTCTTCTCCAGGCTGAACAGCATCAACTCTCTCAGCCTTTCCTCATAGGAGAGGAGTTCTGTTCATTCTGATCATTTTTGTGTCCATCATCTGGTCTCACTCCAGAAGGTCCACGTTCTTCTTATGCTGGGGGTCCCGGAGCTGGACACGGTACTCCAGGTGGGGTCTCATAAGGGGGAGAATCAGCTTCTTCAATCTGCTGGTCACACTCCTTCTGATGCAGCCCAGGCTTTCTGGGCTGCAAGTGTACATTGCTTGGTCACGTTGAGCTTCTGGTCAACCAACAACCCCAAATCCTTCTCCTCATGACTGTTCAAAATGCATTTAAAGCTATTACTTTACAAGTGCATCCATCAGGTTAGATCAGTATGTGTTTTCCTCCAAAACTCCTTTCTATGTGTCAAAAAAGAATAGAGACCTCTGTAGCTGTAAGAAACTGGGAACAAAGATCAATGCTTTGAATAGCTTCCTTTTCTACAATATTTCTTTAGTCTGTAATGTTAATGCTTAAATATTTGTATCTTTGTAATCTTGAATTTATTCCATTAAAGATCATACCTTTCTCTTCTCAGAGGGAGCCACTGCTGTTTGTCTGTTGTTCTTTGATGAGATTTATTAAGGCAGTTGGTGACCTTTCCTATATCCCCTATTGATTGTCTGAAATGGCTTAGCCTGACAAAGGGGTAAATAACTACAGTGTTTTAGGGTGTCTAGGACTTGTTTATTTACCTGGTTGTGCAAGGTACTTACAGAATGACTGGCTGATTGATTTAATGCTGCTTTGTACTGCTGCTGGCATCCTTCTGGGAAACAGGACTGGAAAAGGCCTTTCTGCAGCTAAGAGTTTATGCCAGTGTCCATGCATTAACAAACTGCATGTAAGGCATTTCAGTCAAAACCATCCCTTGGAACCCATGGCTGTTCATTTGACCAGGGTTTGGGATGGCCAATCTAGGCTTATACATGCTGTTAGACTGCCTGGTGGCAGTGCAGCAAGTTACTGTTGGGACAGACTTGTATCAAAATCCGTTTAAATGAAAAAGGGAAAAAAGTATCATAAAACATAGCAAAAGAGACACTCTAACTTCTGTCACCACTATGTAACAGAGCAGAGCAGACACAGGACAAAACAATGTCTTCCTTCGGCAATTCCAATTCTGGATTTATTCTGTGAAGGCCTAGGAAGGAGATCTTGGATAACTGGCAGAGTGGGGATCTGTGGCCAAATTGTGACTGCAAAGTGTGAATGGATCGGGGAGACCTTATTTTACCCTGTCAAACCAAGAATGAACCACTTACGATGGTCCAGAAGCCACAACATGGATTTTCACTTCTGCAGCTAACTTGGGAGAACTGATCCATGTGTTCCAGGTGTGTCAGGAAGAGGTTTTTCACCCAAAGGGTGACTGGGCACTGGAACAGGCTTCCCAGGGAAGTGGTCACAGCACCAAGACTACCAGAGCTCAAGAAGCATTTGGACAATATTCTCAGGCACACAGTGTGTGTTCCTTCCAAATTAGGATATTCTATGATCCTATGACTCTATATGAGCAGCAGCAATCCTTTGACAAATGGTGAGTGAAGGTGAGGTCTGTCCTGTCACAGGGCAATAGGCCAGTCAAACACTGTGGAACAGCATGTCTGCCACATTTCCTGGTATCTGGGAGCAGATGATGGCCACTGAAAGAGCTAAGACCCATATGGAACAAAGGAAAAGGAAGGTGGAGAATAGTTAGATTTGGGATCTGGGGATGGGCAGTACTAAGCTTAGAGATGCTCATGATGCTCTCTTAGGTCAGATGTGTTTTCTCATACTACTTGATAGCAGCAAGCTATCAACTGACCACTCAAGAAAGAATAAACTGTCTGCTAGTGACTAAATCACCACAATACTCTGAAACATAACAGCACTGACTCACATCTCTTATCTGTCTCACATCAATAAACACTAATGATGCAAAGCTCTGGATGATGTGCATGGAGGCACCTTGCTACTTCTCTTGGCTGAAACTGTATATGAGGGTAATTAATCACAGTGGGGTAACAGTGCATCCGGGATGATCGATTCCCAAAATCATTCCTAAAGAGATAAATGATACTACCCCCTTAAAGGCTAGGACCAAGAGCCTTGAAACACTCAAGGGAAAAGTTTCCTTTGCCTTTTAGTACTAACCAGGAAGAGAAAAGAACACCTCAGAGGAAGAACTATATACTTCTGGAAGTGCCCAGTTCCATCAGAGAAAGTCGAAGCTAGTTTAGGATTTTAGTCTTCGGACAGGCATGGTCACAACAGGTGGCAGTGAGGTCCTGGCTGCAGGACATGCCCTAAAGGCATCGGCCGCCTGTGACTTGCAAAGTGTGTGTTTTGCGGTGCCACTTCCAGTCTTTCAACACTTGGTGGCACCAGCAATATAAAGAATCAGGGCCACGTCTACAGCCTTCTCTTGAGCAAAGGGAGCTGTAATCCTGGGAGAGTGAGATGCTACCCATTTATACGTTTAGAGCCTTGACGCAGTGAATGACAGAAAAACATTATTCTAGGAACAGACCTCAGGTAATAGTAGGATTAGGAGCAGATGAGGATATAAGATAGGAGAATTGTCTGTGTAGTTTGATTACTTCCACTGTGAAATTATTGCAGCTAAAAAAATCCCACCTGTGATTAAAGGTTTGTGTTTGTTTTTTTTTTTTAATCCTGTTGTCATAGATAAACCTTCTCCTCAGACTCAGAAAAAAAAGACAGAAAAGCGGTGGAGAGGTATGGCCAGTCCCAGGTCCTGTGACAGTGTTGTCCATGTCTCAGAGAGTGCTGGAGCCAGGATTGGCCCTTGTGGCTCCCCATTTCTCTGGCCACATTGCCCTGTGCACCAGGCAGCACAGCAGGATCCGAGTGAGAGGCAGAGACACGCCCTGCCTAACATGGGATGCTAATGGCATCCCTTTGGCAGATAAAGCCAAGATCTTTGGAAAAAATACTCTGCATGCCTTTTTTTTTTTTTTTTTTTTTTTTTTTTTGGGAGCTTAAAGGCAGAAGTTTCTAGATGCCAAACTGGAGGAAATCATGTGCTTGTTGTTGATAAATTCCAGGAGTGTAGTAACAGAGAGCAGAAAGTTGTGGAGTTACCGCCTTACAGAGTACTTTGTATGCCTTCCTTAACATCTGTCATTTGTAACCAATGCCACTGAATGCAGTTATCCAATAAGATGCCAAACTGTCAGCATTTCATTAAAATATGATGCAGGGAATAGTTCAGTAAACTACTTAGCATGCCAAATGCATAGTATGTGCCAATATATTTATCATATAATGTTCTTAAGAGCTGCAAGCCTCTGTTCATTGAGAGTAATCAATTCTATTTTCCTATGCAGTGGACCTTGAACCTTGCACTCACATTGCAACAATTTAATTTTTCCAAGGGACAATCGGGATAAGTAGATGCAGTACCTCTACCAGGAACATTGGCAATAAGCTCTATTGATATGCTGGGCTAAAAAAGCCCCACAGACCTCTGCACACTGTGGGGACAATCTAAAAATACATAATAAAAGCTTGATTAGTATAGCATGCAACACGGTGAGGAGTGCGTGCTGCTGAACAGATATAAAGCCTTGACAACGTAAAAGCAACAAAACCAAAGAAAGTGATTCAGCGACCAGAGTATTCAGCTCGGCCTTACTGCCATTTGAAATAAAGGACAGTTATGTTTTTAGTGGAGCTGAGAGAATCTACCCCACTGACAGGTAATTAACAGTTTGAGGACAGCTTCAGTCCCCTACTCAGCCTTTGGGTTGCCTCATGAAACACTGCCAGTTTCTGGGACATATAAATCCCACGTGTCAAAAAGCATGGTTTTCATAACACTCAGTGACCTTTCTCGTCTCTTGTATCCCTTCTTTCCCTTTTGTCTGAATACCCCAAAGTGCTCACAGAGACTGTTCCCAGAGAATTACTTGGTGTGCAGCTCTCTCACAGCTGAAATAGGGTCTCTCCTCTGATATTGAAAACTAGGCAGCACTTCATCAAGGCAGGACTTGTATACGTGTTCAGCAACCCTCCACCACCTCTCTCGATGAGAAGCCTGTCTCCTGAAACCTCGTTGTGCGTATCTCTTTCTAAGGCAGAAAGGAAATATCTATGATACCACATATCTCCTTAAATCCTAAAATGGTTCAGTATTGCTGGTTCTACAGCAATACTAATAGATATCATCTGTTTTTTCTATAGCTGGGAGGTTCACAGAGGCCCTACCGCAGTGTTCTGCTGCTTCAGTTAAACAATACAAACCTAGAAATAAATTTGAGGTAAAATCTCATCTCTTCCACCTCCATTGAGCATCCTGGCCTGTATCAGCAATAGTGTGGCCAGCAGGAACAGGGCAGTGATTGCCCCTCTATACTCAGCATTGGTGAGGCCACACCTCGAATCCTGTGTTCAGTTTTGGGCCCCTCACTACCAGAAAGACATTGAGGTGCTGGAGTGTGTCCAGAGAAGGGCAACAGAGCTGGGGAAGCATCTGGAGCACAAGTCTTAAGAGTGGTTGAGGGGAGCTGGGGTTGCTTAGCCTGGAGGAAAGGAGACAGGGGGGACCTTATCACTCTCTGCAACTACCTGAAAGGAGATTGTAGCCAGGTGGGGGTTGGCCTCTTCTCCCATGTAACAAATGACAGGACAAGGGGAAACAGCCTCAAGTTGTACCAGGGGAGGTTTAGATTGGATATTAGGGAAAATTTCTTCAAAGGGGTTTGTCAAGCATTGGAAAAAGGCTGCCCAGAGAAAGGTTGGGTCCCTATCACAGGAGGTATTTAAAAGACATGTAGATGTGGCACTCAGGGACATGGTTTAGTGGGACTTGGCAGTGCTGGTTGGCAGTGCTGGGTTAATGGTTGGACTTGATGATCCTAAAGGTATTTTCCAACCCAAAGGATTCTGTTCTAGTCTAGTCTAGTCTAGTCTAGTCAATTCTCCCTGACCATGCTTCTAGGGGCTTTATTTCAGATCTCAGTAAGATCTATAAAGATTTGCAAGATTTACAACCTCGAAATTCAGATTACATATTAGAATTCCAAAAGAGGATGTGGAATCCCAGTTCTAAGCTTCAAAAACCAATAAAATAGTACATAGACACACTCATACTTGTATAGACTGTGCTTACATTAGAAACATCTTCATAAGGTCAGATAAGGATTTTTCCCCAAAATGTATGTCTCCTCAAGACAAGCTTGCTGGAGGGGAAGATGTGGGGAAGAGTAGAAGGAAAGAAGGGAAGAAGCAGAGGAATAAATTCAATTTAAGCATGCACGGAAGGACTAAGGAAACCTGTAAACCTATCCAGGGTTATAAATGATAACTGAAGCAAAGGGCTTTTAAAGATGTGAAATCCACCTGCTCTAGCAAGGAGAGATGAAGACAAATAAAGACTTATGATCTGTGTCAGACAGTTTGCTGCATGTTTGTCCTTCCCAGCACTACTGTGTATTCCCCTGAGGAAAATGGACTTGTTTGCTGCTGTGGAAAAGATAATGGCCCGGAGTGCTGCCTGGAAAGCGACTCCTGTGCTGCCGCATAGCCCTGATACATACAGAGTAAAAAGGTGCTCTTAATTACAGACAAGGCTCAGACTGCATACATCAAGCCAGATGCTCAGAGCGTTTACTACTTTGCCTATGTTTACAACATCCAAGCCCAAATCACAGCTATTTATTGTGGCCTTTCTCCTTCTCTGATCCTCCATTTTGGATGTGCTGGCCTGGCCCTGCAACCGGAGGATACAAGACAGTGGTACCTGTGGGACAGCAGGCAGCATGGCCCCTTTCCTGACCTTAGAGTGCAGGTTCAGACCTCGATTATTTGGAGGATAATACTTGAGTGGTCAGCTCCTGTTACAGTCTTAATCACAGCAGAAATATAATTAATAAATTCTTCTGCATTATGCAAACATTTTTGTGGGCTGTGTCAGCTCTTCTGTGAGTGAAAGCTTGTTTTAATCACTCAAGAGAGGATCTGACTGACATAGATGCAGATCTGCTGAATACAGGAGTGAGTAGTCTGGTAGAGTTGCTTTTCAGAGCAAAGTTTTCAGACTTTTCATTTATTTCCAGCTGCTCTTTTGTTTCATACCTTCAATACAGACGACATGACAAAGCGTCAGTGCCTGAAGCAAAGGCTGCATCAGACCAAGAATTAATTTGAAGGGATGTGTTTACTTCACACTTAATAGAGGACTATGGTCATGCACTTCCTGGGCAGTTTTTAATAGAGGAATTTACACTTAACTGGTAAAATTTTGCTGTTAATCATAAAGCCTATTAGAACAATAGGTTGCTTATAATCATGCTGTTTACTGCTTTATCTATGACACTGTATAACACACAATTCCCATGTCTTTAGTACAGTAATTCCTTCCTTCCTTCCTACCTTCCTCCTTTTCTCCCTCCTTTCTCCTTCCCTTCCTCCCTCCCCCTTTCCCTTCCCTGTTCCCTCTCTTCATCTGCCCCTGTAATGTGCTGACATAGGTGCCAACTAAAGGAGGTGATCAGACCAACTCATTTTAAGTGTTGCTATTTGAATGGCATCCAAACACTGCTAATACACTCTCCTCTCCTGCTCTCCCCATTATCAATGGCTACAATGGTTAACAGGCTACGGTGCAGTCAGAAGGCAAAGAGCAGTCATGGTGCAGTTGGGTATGTCAGCATTTCTTCACACTTGCAGAAACATTGGTCCCAGGTCTAGCAGCTTATCTGAATTTCTCCACTACAGCATCGGCTGGGTAGGATTTGAAAACGTGTACAAATTCTGGTAAAAATAGAAGGAGCGGGCATACTTTTTGCAGTGAGATTTTGTGTCACACCCCTTCTCCTGCTGCTTTTTTAATTAGTTTTGCATCTATCCAGCAAAGAGGATAATGAGAGGCTCTGTCTCTTTGTTTTGTTGTTGTTGGGTTGGGGTTTTTTGGTTTGGTTTGGGTTTTTTTTTTTCAGATTATGCCTATCATCAGAATAGGAAAAATCCTTGCTATGCTTTTTTTTTCCTTCTCTTTTTTTTTTGTAGCTCTTACCAGTTTCACAGGCTCTGACTTTTTTTCCAATGGGTCAGCTACATTTTTCATGGCCTGGGGAAGAGAGACATGAGAGAAGAACACAACTGGCCCCAGCAGGGCTGCTAAGGGTATGTGGTGAGAGGGGGCACTCTCTGAAACTCTGTGGCTGCTCTGTTCCAGTCAGCCAGCCCTGTATGACATTTGTTCACCACCTAGCAATGTTTCAATAGCTTGCACCAAATTTACTTATTGATGGGTGTCCCAGGGAGGCAGATGTGGCATTTATCAGGTGCCAGTTAGCAAACTCTGCTACCTTAGCCAGTAAATTGAAGAGCCACTGCTGTATCAGGAAAAAGATATTATATACAAAGCACCTATTAAGAGTCTTATCTCTTATCTGTAGTGAATCAGTGTGAAATACTCAGGCTGCTACCTGAACTGCAAATTCAAAATATTGTTTGGGTTGAGCAGACTACAGGGCAGAAAAGCAGTTTCGTGCAAGCTCCTAATCCAATATAACTGCAACTATCCACACTGAGGTTCCAGGTGATAAAGATTGCTCCTGAACACATCCATCAGGCTCTGTGCAGCCTGACATGGCTGTCCTTGTGCAAGCATCGACTGTTCCCTTTTCATTGGTTTTCTCCCTCCTATCAGAGGTTGGAGAATATGGCTGTTCTCCAGGAGGTGGGTTTTGCCCTCCTACTGCCAGATGCTGCCTGTGCCCTTCTCTGACCGAAACCTCCTTCCTACCTGTTTTGTATGCCAGTTCAATCACTAGTGTTCATGGCACTAACTTCTGTCTAGCCATCCATCACAAGACATTCAGGGCATCCGTTATGATATAATTCATTTGAACAATCTATGTTCATTATTAATGTTCACTTACTGCAGACTAAAGTAACCCTGGCTTGTAAGGTCTCTCCTCTTCTCAAAGCTGTCTTTACTATAATATTATAATTGCATTTTCTGCTGTATCTGCTTGCTTGCTTGCTTCTTAGTGCTTTTCAGGATGTTGTCCTTCTTCACAACTTCTGAACTGTGCCATTTGACCTGGAAAATATTTATTGGGGATTAATATGCACACAATCAGTGCTGTGACTGCAGCTTCTGAAAGCTGCTTTGGAATATAGCTCATCCTTCACCAGGCCAAAGGGGTTAAATACACAAATCTTGATCTTCTTTCCTAAGCTGTGGCTCTTCTGCCACCGAAAAGAGAGGAAATTGGAACCTTAGCAGAACAGGGACAAGCTGTGTTTTTTTCAATAGCAGAACAGGGACAAGCTGTGTTTTTTTCAATCTTGTGGTTTTCAGTGTTAATCTGAACAAATTCCACCTGGTTTCCTCACTGACCATCCAGACACCACTTGGTGCACAACGCTCTTGAATGTGTTCGTGTACCCTTGCAGGTTGCCCATTCTTCAGGGTTAGTTCCTTTTTTTCCCCTCAGAAACAGCAGAATCTTTCATGAGGTTAATTCACATCTGTGCACTGGGAGGGACAAGGTGCAGGAAACCTCAATTGCTCTGTTGCAAACCCAGATATTGTTACTAAGGAGGGGACAATATAAACAGGTGATAGGACTCCTAAAATGCTATAAGAAGATGAGCTGACCTTAAGACAGCACATGGGACTCCTTTGAGTTGGGGACACCAAATCCTGGCCATTGATTAGGATCCTCAATTGCACCCTAGGAGTAACAGAGAATAAATATGCAGCCAAACTGTTCTGGATCTGCTACCAAGCCCTGCTTGCTATTACAGTAACTGTATGACTTATTTTGGTTATTGAGAGCTGGATTGTCCCTTCCCTGCCATGCAGAATCAGTATAAAATGCTGTAGCATTTTTATCCTCCTAGGAGCAGAAGGAGCATCAGCTCCCTTTGCCTTCATTGCACTGAGACTGCATTTTACATTTTAGAGAAGAGGTGTAAGCTGCAACAACAGGACTGAAAGCAACAGAACTGAGAACAAAAGGCAAGTACCTCTCAGTAGAAAAGGCAGAGGGAATACACAGGAGACCTCAGCTTGGCTGATCTGATGCTCCTCTCCCCAGCAGTGCCCTTTCTAATCACAGCACATTGTGCATGCTTGCACTGCTTTCCTCACCAACAATTTCATTCAGGCTGTCGATTTAGCCAGGAGAGGCAGAGTGGGTAAATGAACAGCAACCAGATTGCTTGGTAAGTCTCGGCTCTCCCATAAATTCACTACTCATCTCCTATTCCCTTCCTTTCCCATCTTTGTAATTTTTATTTCTGGGGTACTGCCTAGGGTCCAGATGCTTGTTTAGGCATCTGTAATTCACATTCTTGAGAGTACAGAATAGCCATGTGTTTGGGCACTCTGTCATTCAGATCAGCACTATCCCCAGCCATGACTCTTGCACATCGAGTCTTCACAGGGAATTTGGGAGATCATCTAGTCCATCCTCCCACCCCAGCCAAATTGTTCTTCGGTGTCTTGGACTATGTATGTGCAGAACGTAACTCAGGGGAAAGCTGGTCTGGATTAGACATGGGGGGATGTTATCCCCTGAAAGTGGTTAACAATAGTAATGAGAGCATAGTCTGCATGCCAGGGTCAAATAAAGAGAAGAGAATATTTGGTTTCTGTTACTGTTGTGAGTTAAGTTGTAGATTTAGGTATATCAGCCTGAGGACTCTTTAAAAATGTTGTAGTTGTGAAAGCCAAGAATGAGCATAGCAACTGCAGCTTTTCAGATACAGCAACTTCAATCTCTTAAAAAGGAAAAAAATTGTACCTTGAATGTGACTCAGCATTTAGCAGTTTCCTTTCCCTTTTCAGTTGATTAAATGTCCTCCTCTATTAAAAACCTCTTGATAAGACAATTAGACCTATTAGCAGCTCATAAGAATCTATGGTTGGTGTTATGACCCACCCCCGAAAGTAAGAGTAACTCAAGTTCTTGTTAATAGATCCCTTGGGGCAGATTAGACTGAAACAACACTGAATGACCACCGTTTAGAAATAAATATATATATATGTAGATGTTTATTTTAGAACAATTTGGTTGCAATGGAAGGGAGGTATGTAGCTGTTTTGGTTATTATCTGTAGTAATGTAGCAATATAAAAGTATACAGGTATAGCTTAAGAAGATATGTAACAGAAAGAAAAGAAGAAAAAGAAAGGATAAGAGTAGAAAGATACCACCACCGGTAGATGCAGCGATGAGTCTTGATTGTTGCAATTTAGATGTCCATTGATTGAAGTGATGGTTGCAGTCTTGATGCATCAGGGGTGTGGGAAGCCCATGGAACGCAAAGTCCAATGCTTAAGTTTGCATGGGAACACCCAGGTACCTCCCTAGGGCAGGGATTTTTACACTGTCTGTTGCAACACTGTGCAATCCTCTGGTGGAAGGCCCCAGAAATTAGTCTAGGGGCACTTCAGGGGTCTTTGATGATTTATAACACCTTCCAAGATATGGCAGCTGCCTCTCATGTCAGTGTAGTTGAGCCAGTTATGCCCTATCAGAAAGGATGAGTACCTTTAGGCCTGTGTGTAAATGTCCTAATACCTCCCCTGGCAGGGAGAGGGGAGTTTTACTACTGAGGCAGTTGCATAAGGGAGTACATTGGAATGATAAAAAGCACTATCCTGCCTCCACAAGGAGGCTCAAAATCCGGTTTGTAGCCTCCGGTGTTCATTCCGTCTGTCTTGTGCGAATCAGAGGTTTCACCACCACACACAAAAATTTCCCCTTCAGTTGGTGGGGAGGGTGTGGGGGTGATGGTGGTGTGCAAACCTGGCCTCAGCAAAGCACCCTGCTGCTTTTGCAAATGGATGATTGAGTCATTAACTATTAACACTTCAGCTGATCACGGTTGGTAAATAGAATTACTACTCTGAGAAGAAATACTGCAGATAGCATACAGCAAGTAAGTAGCATGGCAATATAAGTACATTAAAATACTGTGTTACATTAGCAGGTGAATTCCTAGAAGATGATCAGGGAAGCTGTCACAACCTGGTTGAGGTCATCATTGAGTGATAGCTGCAGAAAGAAATATATTGTCTATACAGCTGCAAAATCTGTAAGCAACTATCTTTCATTTAACGTGCTCTGACCTGAGTTCCAGCAATACCCTATTTAGGGTGGGCAGACCGTGTCCTCTGTGTGTGACTGCAGACCCAGCTTGGAAAGGTTCCCCTTGTCTTCCATGGATGACAACTTTCATTCAAAAGGTACTAAGATCACATTAATCTCCCTTTATTCTAGTGCCTGCTTCCTCGCATATTAAAATCCTCTTCTGGCTGGTTCATTTGGCGATGAAAGCATGTCTTCCAGATGACAGTATCTTTAGCAGATACCCAGCCCCCTCTGCCTCGAGAATGCTGAAATCAACCCAAGTGCCAGAGCTGCTCTTTAAAATATTAAATACACAAATATTTTACAAATAGTATTTTAGCTGTGAATAATAACTTGGTGTTGCCTGGAAGAGGCAGACAATTTACATCCTCCCTTTCCATATGAGCTGTTTTGCTGTGACTTCCAGATGCCAAATAAATTATTAATCAAGTCTGGAAAATACACTGAAGTGTACCTTCCTGAGAGGAAGGGTGATGCTAATCACCAGATGAATTTGGCATGTAAGTCACATTGCCCTAACTAGCTGATCAACATCTTTCACCACCATTTTGTTGTGTTCAGGGTTTACCTGTCTAACTCAGAATATGTTGCAGGTGTGCACTAATTCCTCCTTTTCAGTGCCACCACTGATGATGTACATTTGCCCTATGATTGGCACATATGTAGACACAATCTACAGTGCAGACAGCAGAACTGCACAGGATTTTGGTGAGGCTTTAGAAATCACAGGAGAAAACCCCTGCAGATCCATGTGGTTTGGGTTGTTTTTTGTTTCTTTTTTTTTAATTTTTTTTTCATTTGAGCTATGATTAATGGCTGCATTAGACGTCACAAACGGAAGGATGCAGTTTGTGAACACCTTCCCATTGATTTGAGGCCAAGGTGGTAGCGAAAAGGAGGAATGTCTCCTATTTTCATTACTTTTTCCCAGCTTATTTTTACGGTGTCACAGGCATTTGATCAATCTTAGCATAGAACAGAGAACACAGAACAGGAGACAAGAAAGAACACACACTTCAGTTGGACTGTTAATGTATGCCCTGAGTTAGCTGAGGACTCTTTCTAAAGAAGTGGACTCCAAGATCCTCATCAGATAAGCAAATCCACCAGGAGAAGCTGAAGACAGTGGTCAACCACTGTCCCCCGCCCACACTGTTATAATTGACAACTAACCACTGGTCAACCAAGTGATCTTGTAAAAGTCTCTCCTTGAGTCCTGATATTTCTATTCAAAGCCTGATGGAGCCATAGCTGTGCAGTTGGGTTCTCACATCTCCATGGTCCTGGTCTCTATGCAGAAAGCCTAGGCCTTCAAAGTATGGCTGATAGGACTGGTGATAAGTACTACTAAACAAAAACTGGCCTTTAGTGGCCTCCAGAAACACGACCCTGGAGTTCCCCTGCTGCTAGTCTGGCATCAGAGGGAGAAAAGGTATGACAGCTGTGCACAGATCACTCTTCTTTTATGCAGAGAAGGAGAGAGGAAGAAGTCAAATGCTTTCCCTGATGATTCTCTGCTGCTTTCTTTTAAAACACATTTAGACTCACCTTTTAAGTGTCCGATTCTACCCTGAATATTTTATACCTATAGAAATACCTTACTGCAACCGGAATGCACAAAGACAACCCAAAAATACATTCACACACAACATACCTTGAGATGCATAACACTCTTTCTTCACCCCTCTGTATGCCCCCAGTATTTCAGAATCATCTCTTGGCATCTTGCTTAGTGATAATAAATCAGGCTTAGCTGCTATGATCCACAGCCAGTAAGCATCCTTGGTGCATACCTAGCTGCTAACCCACCCTGTAGTAATCCAAAGGTTCACCTGAGTGTATGTATTCATAGTGTCTCATTTCATAATGAAGTTATTAATTGGAAAGTCAGACAGATGAAATGCCAGCAAAACAGTATGACTTAATTTTCTTGCCCCTTTTCCCAATCACAGCAAGGTGTAGTGCTTCTTTCTTCAGTGAGACCATCACCTCATCGTGTTAGGTACTGTATAAAAACAAATACCAAAAGCGTCTGTCTCAAACAAATAACCTATGTATAAATTAGGAGGCAACACATGGAAGAGCAAAATGGCAATATCAGGCTGTCAGGAAGGATCTTGGTGCACAGTTACCTACTCACTGTCAAGATTTCTGTGACAAAAGATACATTTTACGATTTGTTCTTTACAACATGAATATAATTTTTTGGTGATGATGAAGGAACCCCAGACACCCTGTAAATTAAATCACATTGAATAAGAACCTGGATGAAGACCATAAGCTGGCGAAAGCTTATGACATATTTCTGATGCCTTTCTTTAAAAAGAAAAATACATTGCTAATTAATGACTGATGGTATTAATATAATGAAATACTTTTACGTGTTCAAACTCAATTCCACCTAGAAGGCTTTATGCATAAGAATATATATCCAGACCAACACAGTTGTTTACAATGAGTGAAGACACCAAATCTGTCTCTTGTACAAATGTGTCTGCTGGTTTGATCATTACTCCCAGGAAATAACGTAGCAGTTAGAGCCAGTTCCTAGCAATGGAAGAAATATTAGAAACAAGGAACATAAATCAGCAGAACACAAACAAAAATTGAAAGTTTGGGCTTCTCTTTATCTTTTTCCTCCTTTTTCCTTTCACACACTTGATTTCGGGGAAATATGAAACAGAAGATTTCATCTGCCAAACAGAACACATCTCTGATGCTTGCAAAGGCATTGTGGATCACAGCAGCTGGTGGGACATCCCCTTCAGAAAGTGCAAGGGGAGCTGAACACAGGGAAGGCTCTTCATCCTGTATTGATGTCTGCTGTACTGTTAACCATGGGCATATAATCATGTCCTGTAAGTCCTCAACGATTTTTCAAGAGATACTGTCCTTTATCATAGAAGACAAAAAGGACACCCATTTTTCATGTTATCAAAAGCACAAAACCATCATTCAAAATGGATCATGAGACACCTATTTGTGAAATTAATGTTAGCATGTCATTCAAATTTTTGTTTTGTTTAGGTGATTAATTTGTCTGTTACACAGTATACAGGTATGATAAGCAATGGGGTCTCTCTCTTGCAATGTTATTTTCTGTTACTGATGTTTTCTAAG
Organism: Manacus vitellinus; assembly: GCF_001715985.3. Lineage (NCBI taxonomy): Eukaryota > Metazoa > Chordata > Aves > Passeriformes > Pipridae > Manacus > Manacus vitellinus. The sequence goes on along the minus strand of NW_021940208.1, from coordinate 12,863,095 downwards.
AGATCAGTAGGTTGGTACATATAACCTATAAATGTGCTTCCAAGATAGACAGAGGTAGACACTTCCTGAACAGAAACTTCTTAGCTGTTTCAATTTCATGGAATATGATACTCCAAAAAATTGATCCTTGAACCTGACTGAGAGCTAAAGAAATAAAAAGGGCCAAGTTTAACTTTTTAGGCATCTCAAAGGCCATGGAGTTGAGTCTCAAGATCTGATGTGAAACTTGAGGAGGCTCTAGTTATGTAGTGACCTTGTTGACAAACAAGCAAGGTAAAAGTTGAAAGGCGTAAGATTGGCATTTTGTTATGATGACTTTTATTTCATATAGTATAAAACAGTTCTGGTAAATATTCTTATAAAAAGCAGCATAATAGTGAGAGAAATACTTCTTGTAAGTCCACACACAAACAAAGAATAGCAGTCTTATAGAAGCTACAAAGAAACTATATGGTAGCATTTTTCAGAACAGCTGGTTTTGGAAGAATTTAACTACAAATGCAGTACACAGGGATGAATTTAGTTGGATGACTTAGGGACTCAAACATTATCTACTACCTTCCCCTCTACACTGGCACTGCTTGTATGCATGAGCTTGCTCTGGACAGGGTGCATTGGCAACCCTTCTCCCTTTCAGTGGCTCTTGGTGTGCATGATAAATGTATTTTGGCCCATTGAAGCAAATGGAAAAACCTCTCATTTCAAGGTAATTTTGCAGTAGAATTCTCCTTGAAAAGGCTCACAATTAAATGGCATCTGTGGGTGCCTTTCTGCTCTGGTCGTCCTGTTGAACCAAATTTCAACAATGCACAAACATGCACCCTTGGAAGTCTCCATATGCAAGCTCTACAAGGAAATGTGGTCCTGTGTGCTCCACAGCCTTCACTACTTGCCTACGGATTTTAAGCAGAATTGATTCAGATCTAAGCTGAAGGCTCTTCCTGTGCCTATTAATCACCTTTCCTCATGCAGTGTTTTTGCAGCTGCCACTACATACGCTCCTTGGGCACTGGTCCACTGTTTCGCACCTCCCAAAGTCATGCCATAATCACTAGCACTGATTTTTCATCCTAGGTGGTAGGACAAATCTTCTAGGGTAGCTATAAATGATAACTAACTTCCATAATTATCCTGACACTTCACTGCACTCTCAGTCAGTTGGTTAGTGATTTAATTTATAATGATACTTTAGTAATAAATATTCAGATCAATCAACTTTCTGCCTGAGATATTTTATTTATATCTTGTCTCAGAAAATAAAACCAGAAGGACCCACTGTGATCATCTATTCTGATCCCTGAAGAAGGCTCAGGGTTAAGACCTGAGCCCAAAAAGAACTACGTGTTCAGACCTGTCCTGTGTTTGCCGAGATGGAAAAATTAACTGCAAGCCTTGAGAAGCTGCTCCAATGTTACACAGGAGAGTGGCTAAGACCAAATCATTTTGTGTGGAAAAAAATTCTTTTGAATTTGTAATTACTATGTAATTTGAAACTTCTTTAAAAATAAGATAAAAGGGAAGCATTCGCATGCATGGGGAGTAGCGTATAAAGAATGCAGGTTTTCTTTTATATCCCTATTACTCTATTTGATGCCATTCAGTTTCTGTAATTGCCTTCATGAGATTATCTCCAGCACAATACGTTTTGAAGTCAGTGAAGACTAAAATTGTATTGTAATACAGGGGCTGCTTTGTCTCCGGTAGATCTTTAATAAATTTGTGGTCAGCAGCAGTGTTATTTGGTAAATAATATAAAACCACAGCAGGTTTACTCAAAGCAGGAAAAGCCTCAGGATGACTGAGGTGCAAGAAACAGCTCTGAATAAGCAATTCAAATGGAGGAGGCATTTAAATAATTAACTTCCTTTTGATAGAATTTTCCTGCTGCAGTGGAAGAAAGGGAAAACAATTAACAACCGAAACACTCTTTCTTGCCTGAGCTGTCCCTGACTGTGTGAAATAAAGGGCTTGACTTCAGGAGAGGAATTGCAGTCAGACTATCCTCATAGCTGAGGAAATCCTTTATAAAGGAAGAGGAGAAGGAGGTAAAGGGGCCATAGGCTCTGTGCAAAGATAGGTGTGGGGTGAGTTCTTCTTAATACCTGTATTGATGATCTGGACAAGAATATCAAGTGCGTACTCAGTGTACTTGCAAATGACACCAGGTTGGGCAGGACACTTGATCTGCTGGAGGGATCTGGACGGGTTCGATTTATGGGCTGAAGCCAGTTATATAAAGTTCAACACAGGCAAGTGCTGGATCCTGCACCTAGGTCACAACAACCCCAGGAAGCACTACAGGCTTAGGGCAGAGTGACTGGGAAGCTGCCTGGTGGAAAAGAAGCTAGAGATATTGGTTGACAGCAGCTGAACATGAGCCAACAGTGTGCCCAGGTGGATAAGAAAGCCAAGGACATCTTGGCCTGTATCAGCAATAGTGTGGCCAGCAGAACCAGGGCAGTGATCATCCCCCTGTACTCAGCACTGATGAGGCCACACCTCGAATCCTGTGTGCAGTTCTGAGTCCCTCACTACAAGAAAGACAGTGAGGTGCTGGAATGTGTCCAGAGAAGGGCAATGGAATTGGTTAGCTTGGAGAAAAGAACGCTCAGAGGTGACCTTCTTGCTCTCTGCAACTACCAGAAAGGAGGTTGTAGTGAGGTGGACATCAGTCTCTTCTCCGAGCTAACAAGAAATAAGACAAGAGGAAATGGCCTCAAGTTGCACCAGGGAAGGTTCGGATCAGATACTAGGGAAAATTTCTTCATGGAAAAGGTTGTCAAGCATTTAAACAGGCTACCCAGAAAAACAGTTGATTCACCATTGCTGGAGTTATTTAGCAGATGTGTAGATGTGGCACTTGGGAACATCTTGTACTGGTGGACCTGGCGGTGCTGGGTTAACAGTTTGACTCCATAGTTTTAAAGGTCTTTTCCAACCTAAACTATCCTATGACTCTATGACACCACAGCACCTTCACCACCTCTGAGCCACCCATGCCAACTATGCTTCTCAGCATCTGCTGTGCTGCTTCCAGACCATCCATGGACAATTAATGTCTTCTAGGAGCGGGGCTGGGGTTACGGCTGGAGGTCTTTCAGAGAGAACAATAGAATACATGGAAATAAAAAGGGAGGGAGAGGTAGGTGGATGCCTCAGCTTCAGTGTGAACACGTTTCTCAAAACTTACCCAGTACAACCAATAATAACAGGCAGAAGCAGGCAGTGCCACCTGCCTTACCTAGCTGGTTACAATGCACATGGGATTGAGTCACACATCTGCTGCAGAAAGCCATGTACACTTCACAGTGTTCAATTACATGAATAGGAGATATCCATCCCCTTTTAAATACAAATTGTGTCAAACTGTACGATATCATCCAAAAATAGGATAAGCTCAAAAACTGTCTTTTGAATTGTATTCTGCTTGATTTGAAACTGGGGGAGGAGCAGTAGACTGTGAAGCAAGCACCTTTTTCTGCAGAGACCTACAGAAAAACCATTCCATGACCCATTTATACAAATCAAGCCACAAAGCCACTCAGCATTTTCTCCTAACACCGTTAATTGAGAATTGACCAGTTTACTGTTGCTACCTAATTCAATTTAATCCCAATCATTTACATTTGGGAATTTGCTTAAAAATAATCTTGAAAAGAACTAAGTATATTAAGGCGCGTGGTTGGGAATAAGACTAAGAAAACATAACAGAAAGCACTGATGAGAAATGCAGATCATGTATGTTTGCAGTCAAATGCCTAGCATTATATGTCTGAATGGTAATCCTGGTTCTTTAATATTATGTTTACAGCAGTCATTACAGAAAAGCAAACACGTTCACACATACAAAACACACACACATGCACACTATAAAAATACCCTGTGAAAATCAGCCCAGTCTGAAAGAATGGGGGCTAAAGGGAGGGGGAGAGTTCAAGATAATAGAGGAACTGACTGAGCTTGCCAAATCTTGATGATGCTTTTCTGGCCATATGTCTCTGGTCCCTGACTATGACAGAATACTTTTTCAACAGCATTTCCAATTTCTTCCACAACTTCAAAGAGGATATTCCGGGCAAAACCGGACAGAATTCTACCTTATTTTCTGTGAAATCTGGAAGACTGTAAATCTGGAAAGGAAAAGTATTTTTTGACATCTTCCAGGAGTGCGAAATACTTAGCTCAATCCTGCCCAGGAGACTTTTATATGCTTATGACTGAATCCTTCCCCAAAGAGGGAAAGAAGGAATGGAACCGGGGTCTAAGGACATAGAAAGAATAGCACAACATGGCTGTAGGAAAAAAGGGCTTGGTCAGGTCTGGGTATGAGGAAGAAGGCAGGGAGACAAGGTAGGTCTCCATACCAGGGAGGACAGATTTAAGAAAAGGAGAAGACGGAGAAATCTAGTGGATGAAGGGAAGGCGATGGATGTAGCTTTTCTGGAGTTTAGTACAGCTTTTGATACTGTCCCCCACATTTTTTTGGACAAGTTGTCCAACTGTGGGATGAATGGTTTCATGGTGCACTGGGTGAAGAACTGGCTCAAAGGGTTGTAGTGATCAAGGCTACATCCGACTGGTGACCAGACACCAGTGGGATCAATTCCAGATGGGCCATTCACTGAAGAGTTGAACTCAATGATCCTTGTGGGTCCCTTCCAACTCAGAATATTCTGTGATTCTGTGATTTTGTGAGAGCCAGTTTTGTTCAATATTATTTATCAATAATCTGGATGCAGGAACTGAATGCAGCATTAGCAAGTTTGCTGATAATTCTCTTCAGGGACAGGAGGCCTTGCAGAGGGATCTAGTTAGATTGGAGCATTGGATTATAATTGATTTAAAAAGTCCAAATGCCGGATCCTGCACCTAGGATGGAGTAATGCTGGACACAAGTATAAACTGGGAGACAGGTGGTTGGAGAGCAGCCCTACAGAGGGAGATCTGGGGGTACTGGTCAGCAGCAGCTCAGTGTGAGTCAGCAGTGAGTCCTGGAAGTCAGGAGGGCAGACTCCACCCTGGAGTGCATCAGGCGCAACACCACCAGCCAGGCAAAAGACAGGATCGTCCCGTTGTATTCGGCATTGGTGCAGCCTCACCTCACCTTAGTCTGTCACAGCTTGAAAGACAAAGTCTCTGCTTTGGTTTGCAACTCATGGGGGGTTGTTTTCACTTTTCCCTTGGGACAAATCTCCTGTCAGGGCAGAACAGGTAGGCTACTCCATGTTACAGAGGAGCTGGGGTGCTGCATCATCTCCACAGCCTCCTAACTCACACTTCACCTTGCTTTTGTCCTACAATTCTATTTCTGCAAAGCACTTACATGCAGATTGCAGCTGACACTTATAAGGCTACAAGTTAGACACGTGCCTATGTATCTGTGAATGTGCACACTGCTTCCCCCCACCTCCACTGACCTGAACTAATGCTCAGCATTAGAAATGACAGGAGTTTCTGAAGCATCCTGTGCAAACCAAGAATTGAGGAAGGGAGAGACAGATGACCCAAAGCCTAAGACCAGCCATAGGCAGAAGGGCATAGTAGAAATGTTTGTGACAGTTGGATAATGTATAACTAAGCCTTTGGAAAAAAACATTTTTCAAGTTGGATGGCGAAAATGGCCTTGGCGATATTTTCCTCTCAGATAAATCACTCAGTGCCTTGGGGTGAGTAACAGTTGTGCTCACTTCTCACCATGCCAAGGGAAATGGCATGAGGAGCATGCCTTGCTCATAGGCAAGGGGCAGGGGAACAGAGCAGGCTACAGAGAGCTAAGGCAAAGTGATTATCACTTGTTATAGACAGACTTTGAAAAGTAAATTGTAAATGATCAAGTGGAGAAATAAAGGCAACACATAACTCCTGCAGGTTGGTGCTCCTGTCTACAAGTGTGGCTTAGCTTCTGCAAGCCTGATGCCTGCGGTGTTCAACAGACACTTGTACCTAGTGATGATTACATGGAGACAGAGAAGGCTCCTGGGCAGCTGTCATCTGTCATACACTTCAGACAGAGTGTGGAAAACAGGGACGCTGAGCTGAGCACTAAGGACTTTTTCTGCTAAAACAGTTCCATCTCAGTGGTAATGACTGCGGCAAATATATAAAAAAGGTTCATTTGCAAGCAGCAAAGTCTTCAGGGCAGATCACCAGTGGCCTTGACTAAATGGAGTTAGTCCCTCAAGAGAGATGCTTTGGGTCACCTTGCCCTGGTCCCCTGCAGTGTGGGCATACTCTGATGGACACATATGGCTCAGACCAACACTGGGGTCACTGAGGCCATACACTCATGGGTTTTTATGGGATCGACATTTCATATCCACAGAGCAGGAGTGGGTGAGAGTTTCCGATCTGGTCTCCATGCAGCCAACAGAGAGAAACAGGTGCCACGGTGATGCAATTTTCCTGTCTGTACCTTTTGGACAGGGTAAAAGGAGGCCCCATGCTCTCCAATTTCTCTCATCAGGTAAGAGCCCACTGAGCTCCAAAGGGAGCCCGGGTTGCAAGCACTTGCCCTGTAGACATACAGGCTTAGGGAAAATTCGGGAAAATTCCTTTTGATCTGTGAGAGGGAGCAGAACTTGGTGCAACTGTCAGTATGTCACCATATATAAGGTGCTATGAAGAAGCATCTACACAAAGCTCCTGACACCTAGACAGTCAAGATGAAGAGGAAGAGCAGTGCTGGGACCTGACCATAGAGTTGCCCTGTGGTAGATGGTACTGGCAGTTTCAGGTCAGTGCCCTCTTGATCATACCCCATACTCTATCCCATAAGGTACACGTGGTTCTCAGGTCTTTTCCCACACTTCAGCAGGTATGGACAGGTTACTGTCCATACAGTACCTTACACAGTACCTTCGTGGTTGCAAACATGTGAAACCCATAGCTCCAAAATACTTCCACATGGAACTGCAGAGTGTAGTCCTGTCCTAAATCTTCCCTCATTGGAGGGGATGAAGAATTCAGCTTTAATACCAATAACCGCAAAAAGTCTAAATTTTAAGCCTTGATCTTATAAAATTATCTTAATAGATGCCATTTATAAGAGAGCACAGCTTCCAGTACTGCCACAACAAATTTGGAAAAGCACTGACCCTCTCCTGCACAATGCCTTCACAGAAGCAGCAAGAGCACAGCTCAGCTGCAGACACCAAGTAGAAACTGCTGCTGCCACAACCATCTCTGGAGAGTGACAAGCAGGGGCACTTCAGACACGATCTGCCTCTGAAGAAAGTGTATTTATTTAAATATTGTTCAGGATGTGATCTGGTGTCATTTTTGGCTTTTGAACAGAAATATCTTTTGGGATCCCATACTCAAAATGAAATGAAGGAGCCACGCATGCTGTGCCTTGAATGTTCATGTCCGTCCACCTGGGGCATACAGGCCACCTGCAGCATCTCCACCTGCAGGCCAACACCTGCATCTGTGCCTGTTCCTCCTTATGGGTAGTCATCTGAAAATCACTGGGGAAAGGGAGGAGGAGTGAGGGGGAAGAGGGAGATAATAATAGTTGAATAATTTATTCAATGAGTTTCATGGAATTTGGGGACTAATACATTCTATGAATAATATTTTCATTATTTTCCCAACTCCAGTGCTAATAGAAGTTATGAATAATGATTGAAGCAAATACTTGAATTATATGACAATCCTATTGAACTTTGGAAGCATATATTACATGAAGTGAAGGGACTCTAATTCTGCCCATCATCAGTTTGATGCAGATGTTCTCAAAAATGGTGAAATGCGTATTTGACACTTTGGCCTTTCCTTACAGAAAGTTTGTGCTCAGATTACCTGACAGTAAGAATCAATCAATAACTCGTGTGCTATTTCTCTTCCAGAAAATTGTTAGCAATTGTTTTCTTTCAGCACTTCAGCAATTACGTTGCTGGAAGTGGCAGACTTCTCATCTCTACAGTCCCCTCTCACCCAGGGCAGCATGTCCTTGTCTCCAGAGGGGAAACTTCTTCCTCAGGGGAACTGTAACCTGCCACTGCTCTGCAGTAGCATATGCTGACAGCCCCTGATGTTGTGGCATCTCTCTCTGCAGCAATTGGAGATGGATCATAGGGGAATGCTGGCAAGGCTCTTCCCATATCTCTTCTTTCCCAGTATCTCCTCATCACTGGGGGTGACTGCTGAATGTGGTCTCGAGACAAAAGGGCAAAAGGAGGGTTAAGAGGTCCCTGTGAAGTTTGGCCAGGAAATGCAAGCTGCCGTGAGATGCAATAGTCAGAACCTTTCAACTTCTACAGTGCTTCTGCTCCCGTTCTCCAATCCTTGGTGGGCAAGAACCACTGACTTCAGCATGCAGTAGCTAAGGAACTGTTTCCAGCCTATGTGTAGAAGTACTTCCTAATAAAATCAGAACAATCTAAGACTTTAATACTTGGGTAGATTTTAACCCTGAATTAATTATAATGTCCTCTTACCTCTGTTTTAACAGAAGAGCTGGAGAGTCAATGGATGTTTCCTACTCAGCCTAAGAAGTTGTGGTTAAACAGTAATATGTATGTTATATCACCAGCCCAAGCAGATTTAATGATTCCAAACAACATGGAATCTCCTGCTATACCATGAATAAGGTTCATTACTGAAGCTAAAAGATAATATGAGTTGCTGGTATCCATTCACTGACATCAGATGCACAACTCCCTTTGACATCAGTGATGAAAGATCAGAATAAAGAAAAACAGCCAATAATTTCCACCCTCTAAAATTCATAATCTAACTGATAAGTGAGCTTGCTGCAAGGGACTGGCTGTCGTTCATCAGCTAAATGTCGAATTCTTCAGTTCCTGGAGGGCCTCTACTCAGTCAGAAATGAACATGGTTCATACACATATTTAATTCTAACTTCGAATGTAGAGAGGAATTTAACAGAACATTAAAGATTGATGAATAAATTATAATGGCATTAATGAGGCTGATGCTTATATCTAAAGGAAAAAGTCCCAGGGGGTTCTGAGAACTCCAAAATTAATAAGTTATTAGTAATTTTGGAGTTGATAGTAGATAACAAATTAAACATGCTAAGTATGAGTATGCACTGTGATTTCTGCAGCAGAAGACAAAGTCTTTCAGCTTATTATACTATGGGGTATCATTTTTAAAGGCAGAGAAGTAATGACTCTTTTTTATATGTCTCTAGGAAAGTTTACAGTTGGATGGCTGTGTGCACTCCTAAGCACTTGATTACAGGAGGACATTGATAAACCAGAAGAAATTTAAGAGATTCTGGCTGTGAGCAATGGAAATGAAAAAAAGTCTCTGATAAAAAAAGTAAGGCACAAATTCTCTTCAGAAAGATGGAAAGAACTAGATATGAACAGAAAAGAAAGCTGGTGAAAAATTATATGACAGAAGAAAAAATATTGGAGCAAACAAGATAAATAAAAGTCATGAGGAAAAAAGAGTTCTTTACCTAATAAATATGCAGAATGGCCAAAACTTCTCATGAAGTACAAAACACAAGGTGATGAATCAGAACTAAGCTACCAAAGAGACAGGACATTTCCAGAATCTGTAGGTCCTAAATTCTCTGAGTTGTGTCCTGAGGCTTCCTGCCTTTGCTTCCTGATTTAAGACCATAGTTGGCAAATGTTTAGACAAGCAAGTCTCTTAATGTTTGTGAGGTTTTCAATTCAGTTCAACAGATTTAGTGCATATTAATGACCTGATTGATCCTCTCAGGGGTGGCAGAACCACTTTGCACTTCACTGCCAGTATGCTGGTAAAATCAGCCCTGTTTCAGCACAACCATACCAGTGTCAACATGACCACACAGAGCAGCAGTACGGGGGTAAATTCACACATATCACATATTTTCTAAGAGGGTGTTGCTGCAGAGAGGTGCATGTATAGAAAAGAGAGAATGGTGAAGGAAAAGGAGCATAGATGGTCACCAATCTCCTGCTTCATTGGAATAAGATGGTAGTAACTTAAGTTAGAGGAAGCAGAGGCCAGATAGGCAACACACTGTGAACTGCCTTGCACAGCACACTGCCACTATATGTGGGGTCAAAAAGACCCCAGCCCTGTAATCTACCTTTATCCTTCTAAGTCCCTGAATATGCTGTGAGCACTTTGACTTTAGTGAATGTTTGAGTCCACACAACAAAAAAGGTCCTGGAATATGGAATATGTGGTATTTAACACCAAGAATGAAAACATTAAATAACAGCTGAGAAACAGGTATTGCTCCTTATAGGTCTCTCCATGCAGTACTGGAGACTCTGTCCTACACTGATGAAGGCGATGGGATCTTTTTCAGTTAATAACTAATGGATTTACAGGGAAAGAAAGGAAAGCCCCAAAATAAATGAGATTAAATTCTGAGAAGGTCTCTAATACTTACTTGAAGGTAGGATTTTCTATCACCTGAATGTGTCAGTATAACTTGAAAGAAAGTATTAGCAGGGATTGTGACAGCCTCATAGTGACCTGTCTCTAAAGCATGTTCTCAAGAACATTTCCCATGAAAATCCAGCTCCCAAGTGGGGATGGAGGGAACCTGGCTTTAGGTAACTTGGCTCATAAATGGGGGGGAGGGTCACCAATTTATATATAAATGAAGGACATCGAGAGTAAAAAAGAGAGAGATTACAAAGACTGTGGGTCTTGTGCAAGGACAGAACAGGACCTCTTCCGCCTTGCTGATTGCAGCAACAGGGGTCATCTGACTCTCCCCTCAACCTGAAACACAGTCATTTTATCATAGATGGAAATCAGGTTGGCCAGGTATGACTGACCTTTGGTAAATCCATGCTGACTGCTACCAGCCACTTTCTTCTCCTTCCTGAACTCAGAAATGTGCTCCAGCAAGAGGACTTGCTGCATGACCTTTCCAGGGGCCAAAGAGAATCTGACTGGCTTGGTTGTCCTCTTGCCTTATATGAAGGTGTTGTTTTGAAGATGTTTCAGAACAAATGAGGAGGAAGACCTTATTTAGGCCTCTAAATCTAGACATGGTGTTAAAAAATATTTCCCAAATTATCCTTATTAATCATTATAGTCAGATATGTCTCATACCAATTTAACAGTTCTTGACAGTTTGCTCAGTTTTGACCACAATTTTATGTGAAAAAGCATCTGCATCGGGTGTTGTGAGAGAAGATGAGGGTGTTTCTGTGTAACACCATGTAAATTTCCCTACATATAATCTGATAATCTGGGAAATTATATCAAACACATGTTTGTCTCTTTGATGTAAGCCCATATTTTTAGAGAGATGATAAGGTTGTTCTTAAGAAGCTATCAGCTTCAGCTTTTTAACATCTTCTTTGTGGGTAGATTTATTATAGTCTTTTAATCACAGGCAGAGAACATCAAAAGGTTTACAGAAGTTCATGAGTCTCCGTGCCCAAGCTGCAAGGCATCTGGGACTAATTTACAGCTTCACACTGAAAAAACAAAATGCAAATGTCAAGTGTAAGCTCCTCATACACATCTAGGGAGAAAATAAAACACCAATAAAATGCAATTTCTTCTGGAGCAAACTGTCTTGGAACTCCTGGAGAGCATATTGAAATATGTGTGGCTCCATGCACAAACCCTCAGAAAACCAAGTAAAAGAACTTTGTTCTTACAGGACTGGTCAGGACGTTATAAACACTGTAAGTGCAATACCATCCCTTTTACAGATCAATCAGCCATATAAAGGAACATCTATATATGTCCTGTGGAAGCCAAAGGGAAATGAAGGCCTTCACTACATCTCAGGGTGCAGACTTTAACCAGTACCCAGTAGCTGCAAGTTAATACTTTATTAAATAGCTACTATTAGATGTAAAATGTGCGTTTCTCAATTGAGACCCACTGGTGGGTGGGGATGAAAGATAGGAATTAAGATGATTAAACTGAGAGAAGGTACTACATTTGTGTCACTGTAAAAATTAGAATAGCAGTTAACTTACCTGAAGCTACCAATAACTTATTAACATCCCAAGAAAAAAAAAGTCTAAGCTATAGGTTAATACTACAGTATGTTTCTTGCAATCATTTTTTATATTAATTAGTTCCAGCCTCCAAATTTCTTGGGAAAAAATTACTATCTATTTCTTCTGCTCCCATCTAACTGAACATGAGTTTGGATAGTTGACTTTATAGTCTATTTTAGTTATTTTAGGTAAGATATGAGTAATAAAAATAAAGGCTATACCTACATCTTTGCCAAAGAGCAACAAGACTTGTACCCAAAAGCCTGTGTGATTAATTTAAGAAATAGCTTTTCAGAAATGATCAAATATTGCTTCTAGTCATGCTATAAGCTATTCTATGGCTCCACTATGGTGCTACTTATTCATATTTATCTCTAGTCTATCCCATACTTTTATACGTATTACTTTTCAGTGAAATGCTTAAAAATCAGTTTGAGATGATTTTACTTTTTTTTAGGTGAGTAGATAGTTCTGAGTTAAAATTGAAAAAGCATTATGACCCTACCCCCATCCAGTCAGTTTTCTCCTGTGCCGAGAGAACCAAAGAAAGGCTCGTGTAAAATGAAAAAAAAAAATCTACTGAAGAGCTAGTTTGTCCTGTAAAAATGAACCAAACTCTCTACAGTGTTATTATTTTGTCTTGTGCAGCAGGCTGTTATTTTCTGAAATAATATTCATTTGTGAGACAGGAGGGAATTCCTTCTGCTAGCTTTCATTCTCAGTATGCTAACTGCCTAGACTAAACCATATAGCCATTTCCTGAAGGAGGTTTTGCTCCAAGACCCAGAATCGTTTGGTGTTTAGACAGGCATCTCTCTGTTCTCTGCCTACTGGAAGCCCTAGTCAACTCACTTGACCGGGGTGCTTTGCTTTTAGATATCTTGAACTGCATTTGTAGGATGTAGGAATTCTACTTATACACAGGAATCTTAGTTCATGAGAAAAGTGAAGTGTCATTAATAAAATGTTAAAATGACACAGTAGTGAATATCTATGGCTGAGAACTTACAAATGCTTCTGAAGGTGCATAACTTAACCCCTGGGAGCAGTTCTACTCACGTCAGGAGTACTAATCGTGTGAACAGAGGTAAAAGTGGAAGTGTATGCAGGGTTTTTTGGGGCATACGTAGCCAACAGCTGGAAAATTTTTTTGCATTTGCCTTTTCCGTCAGAGAGACCATGGTCTCTCTGAGGAAATTGTTTAAAACTCTAAAATTTAATTTTATTGTTTCGAGACCAGGCAATTCAAGTTGGAAAAGAAATGATGAATGCAAAGTTGAGCTTTATACACGAGGTGTTTTATTCCAGTTAACCAAATGGAAAAGAGAATGTCACTATGTGATTAATAGCTAAATATAATATGGTGCTGCATAAACAATCACTGTAAATCTAGTTATCTTCACAGCAGGGGAAGCCTTAGCACATAACAGCAGGCTAGCTGACAGCTGGAGAGATTACACTATTTCATTTTCAGGCACAAGTCTCAGTCAGAGGGGCTGTGGTCAGCAAGAAACTGTTTCTAATGTGTTTGGCTGGACCTTGAAGTTAATCTGTTGACTGCTGCCAGACTTACCAGGCAGGCTTTAGTGGTCCACTGATTTTAATGGACTCTTAGTGAACATGGCAAGTTATAAGGGCACCAGGAACAGAGAAGCAGGGGAGTAGAGGCAGCAATAGTTTGATGTAGACAAGCAGTGGTGGAAAAGAAGTATCTTAGTTACATGTAAAATATTACTATTCTCTTTCCATACCATCTGAGCATACAGTAAGTATAAAACCAAAATATCTTATAGCTGCCTGCAGTGTCAATATTTAGCCACCTTGCCTACATCAGAAATAAAACTTCCTCCATGGATTTAGGTTGGTCAAAAAATTATACACTAAAAAACTGAGTTACATAACACTGTCTTAAAAATATAAAGGTAGACCACAGAATAGAGCAAATTCAAGCTTGTCAGCTCAGACTGCCATTTCCCATCCCCACAATACAGGTGGCAAGCTCCTCCAGAGTTAAGCACATTATTTACACCACTCTCCAGGCTTTGTTCTGAGCTAATTCCTTTCTCAGAAGAAATCATACTGCATATCTTCAACACCTCTTCTTCAGGTAAATGTACTTTTGCCTGAGGGCCTGGTAGGTAAGACTCGCCCAGATGCTTGAACCCCTTTGGCTTTTAAATAGAATCACAGAGTTGTTTAGGTTGGAAAAGACCTTTAAGATCATCAAGTCCAACCCTTAACCCCACTCTGCCCAGCCCACCACTAAACCATGTCCCCAAGTGCCACATCTACATGTCTTTTAAATACCTTTGAAGAGGAATTAGAAAACTTTGACATGTGAACCTAGTGCGAAGTCTCTCCACAGCAAGGAGACTCTGACAGCAAGGAAATAAAGGTAAAACCAGGCAGGTGGTTGTTTTAGACTCCTCATCATGTACACAAATGCGTTGGTGTAACAGATGTTATTCCTGTAGAAGAAGATCAACTTTGTAGTGCTAAAATGTTGTGCAGAGGGGCAATATAGTATAATTGGAAATGACAAATAGTTTCAGCATTGTAGAAGCCATATGCACTTCGTTTCCTATATGCATATTGGTTTTCATGTTCCAGAAAGATAAATTTAGCCTAGCACAATTCTGGGTTATACACCTAGGAGAAGTGGGGAATGTAGAGATGCTCGTACAAGAGATGTCAGGAAGAATTTGGCTTGTTTAATCAGGAAAGTAAAGACTGAGAAGAGAAACAGTTTGGATTTATGTGTAACATCAGGGGGTAGATGTCTACCAGGAGATAAGCTGCAGGGCAGTGCTAGCAAAAGAACAAATGAATACAGTCATGAATAGATTTCAGAAAAAAATTAAACTGTTTACACCCAGAAGAATTCTGTCTTGGTAGCAGTTTTTCAATGGAACAATGTGAGCAAAAACTGAAGTTACTTTTAAGGTGCCATTCAGAAGAGCATTATATAATGTGGTGGCATGTGATATCAGGGGATGAAGCCTGATAAATCTGGAAATCCTTTCCCATCTCACATTTCCTGTAGCCAGCACATTGTGATGCTGGTTTGACAGTGCAGAAAGGTTACAGGCTGTACGTTTCGTAATCCTTAGACAGAGCCTGATTACATGATGCAAAGAACAGGGAAGATGAGTCCTCCCAGAAGCAAGATGTCCTTGGGAAAGTTGGAGAAACTACTAAGTTATTTTTGTTCTTAATTAGAGACAGGTATCCCAAGTGTCTATGTTTTTGAAAACTGATATATGCTGTGATTAAATACAGCAGTTCTGAATTCCTGTGCATAGTGTTCAGCTGGAGATGGAAGCAAAGACAGAGTCATTTTGGCAAGCTGGTGAATCAAACACAATGCAGACTTAGGCCAAGAAGGCTGTTTTTAAAGATGCGAATGGATAAAAAATCCCAGGCTTCACAATGTTTGAAAGCTTGTGGGAACAATCTCTCACTTAGATCCTACCTCCCATGGACTGTTGGATGGGTGGAAGGAGTAGACAAAAATGCTACTGCTATGGTTTTTTGGCACTTCATTTTCTAATGGTGACCAGAACTCAAAAACCTGGATAAAACTGGAAAAGGTTTTGGAAACAGTGAAAATGTTCTCATTGGCAAAACTAAGAGGATCCCTATATTTTCTGAAAGGCTTTACACCTTCCTCGGGCAATACTCTTTTTCCATAGGAATTTGAAGGAAGTCTGCAAGTACAGAACCAGTGATTGAAATGAATGAATGAGTAATGAATAAATGATAAAATGTTGAGAATGGATAGTAGCTCCTCAGACAGACAGACATCAGGTTTACTTGTGTAGAGCGCCACATGTCCTGTGGCAGGTGCGTGGCAGCCTCCCGTGCTGCCTGCTGTCACCCTGGGAGGGAGGTTTGACATGACACCTCCGACAGCAGCTCTGATAGAAAAAATGGCCCTTGGGGCTTTCACAGCTGAACCAACTTGCTTTTGAAGTTCTCAGTTTACGAAACAAATTTGTGTAAATGTTTAATTACTCCAAAATCACAGTGGGTTATGGCTGCTTTACAATCCTAAGAGACCCTGGAGCAGCCCTTCCGGCAGCTCTGCAGCCAGGCACCTGCTAGCCATCAGCCTGTCTTCTGTGGCATCTAAGTGAAAGTGACAGTCTGTCATGGGCTAGAGGACAGCCAGCCACCCTCCCAGTCACAGAGGAAAAGAAGAGCATCCTTCCTGAAGACAAGGGCTTCAGAAATGCAAAAGCCCTTGAGACTCAGGGTGTTATTTATAAGACTCCAGTGAATCAGAGGCCCAGAGGCTTCAGCTGGAGCTGGGAATCAGGGGTGAGATGGGAACTCTACTCCTCTACGAACAACGTCTGCTAACCTCACAGTGGCCCAAGGGCAGGGTCAGTATGGGGCTGCAGACCTTGCAAGCTGTTTCAGACTGGGGTTAGGGTGACCAACTGGCACAGCCAGGGGAAATCCCTGTGTTCTCTGGGGCAGATGTAGTCCTGTTTGGTTGGATCCCATACGTAATGCTTTGCCTAATACTTTCCAGGTGTTCCAGTTCCTTTGCAGCTGCACCATGGGGCCAGTCTGGGCTGATGAGGCAGCCTGGGGGCCTTACAAGAGGGTCTCAGGACTATGAAATTCAATGGCAAAAGGTATGCCACAGGTTTGGCACATACCAAATTTCAGGGCCCTCCTATGCAGAAGGCAGAGCATAAACATAATGTGTTTGTGCATAAATAGCCTCTTTCAGTCTTATAGCTACACTTTATTTAACATGTAGCTGACTTCTACCATACCTCATCTGAGAGATCAGATCTCTTTAGTACATCTCTGTAATCCCTGGGATTGTTGGTGGTGTTTTTTATTATTATAAATCTTCATCCTCAGTGGAGGAAGTGGTTTTTAAGAACATATTTGTATGTTTCCTCCCTCAGATGCTTTACACATTGCAGGCATCTACAGTAACCTATTGTCTCCATGGTTTGCAGGACCTACACCCTCAGAAACAGGTTGTGTAAAATGGTAGGAGGTTAGGGTCTAGGAAGAGAGGTACAAGTGGCAAAAATAAGGCCAAGAACCAGGAAATAGATGATGAGATGTGCAAATCCCATGATGGGATTTGTCTGAGGGACATGCCGGGCAGCCTCGTGTTTACTGATGGCAGCTGGAGCAGGACAGCTGCCCAAAGCTGCTGTCCTGACCATGTTTTGAGGATGATGTTGTGTCCACAGTCAGGGGGCTAGGATGGGAGCAGTTGGGTCCTTTTCCTAACCAGCAAGGGGACAGAGAGGCATGCACAGACAGATTCTGGTATCACCATGTCAGTGCTCATTTCAGACCTGCTGACACTAGCAACTTCCCACAGTTTCACAATTAAAACTGCTATGTGGTTAAAATAAGCATCTTTTATTAGACAGATCAATATAGCTTTTCCAAGCCTAGTAGCTCATTTAATAAAAGGATACAACCTCTAGCTTCAAGCCTCATAATACTTTTGATGGAATTTATAAACATTTAATGCAGTATACAGGTGGAATTTGTTTGTGGGTTTTTTACCTTTGGCAACTTGGAACGTGAGTTTAACCACAACTATTTCTCCACTGCAGAATGGTCCTAGAAAATTGAACAAAGCTTCAAAAAAATTTATTCTGTCTTCACAAGGTAGTAAAATACATAGATAAAAGGATATTATATTAATAAAAGTAATGAAAACTGTGACCAGGTGTAAAGGATGACAGACACCAATAACAGACAGCATATTATAGGCCATCAGTCAAATTATGTATGACTTGTATGTAATGGGTCCATCCCTAAAAAACCAGTCATTCAAAGATCACCAGTAACATAATTTCCTAGAATCATAACGTAATCTTAAGGAAGGTTCAATTTTCACTTTAAATTCAATGCAAGGTACCTGATAGAGCAATTCCCGCATTTATCCAGGGTCTATTCCCCACCAATAAGAAACTCAGATAATTTTTCCTGTAAAGTGCAGCTCTCTTAAGAAACATGCGAGAGACATAGCTGAAGCTCTGATTCTTGTCTGCAACTCTGCATGACATTTATCTGAAAGAACAGCTCTGATCAGGTACTGTATTCATTCGGGGTCTCTAATTTTGAGTCCTGGTAGAGACCACAAATAAATAGATTTTCCAGTTTGTTTACTTCGAATCTTTGGTGGCATAGTTTTTAATGACTGTCACTGTCCCACAGTAGTTTGTTTTCCTTTTGCAACTTTTGTAGATGAGGAGGAAAAAACATTTTGTAAATAGCAGTACATAATTGTAAAGTCATAATTGGCAGAAGGGCAAGAGCAACGGCTTCTGATTTTTTTTAAGGCTTGGATTTTAAGTTGACAGCATCTCTTCAAACTAATGAGATGAAGTAAGAGGCAGAAAACATGCAAATGCACTAGTAGAAAGGATGGCACTGTTGACAATTAACTAACAATTATTAATTCCCCTGATACTCATTTTAATAATGATAATTATGATTTACTCATTTTGTTTCACTGTGGAGGCTGTTAACATTTGATTTCCTGGGCTTTACCTTGCAATTTCCATTAATTACTGTCCACCTCCTCTCTAGTTTTTCTTCTGAAACTACAAAAATTAACAGTCTTTAAAGCCTGATCCACAACTCTTTTCCAATTGACTTTCAATCTAATTGGCATTGAGGTATTTCCACTGCCTGTCTGCCTTATCATCACACCTCTCAAAATATGAGTTTTGTTGAAAGAAACTTATTCTTCCTTTTCCTTCCTTGACTTGCAGACATGCTTCTTCCATTTGCTAACTCCAGTGGCTGACTTATTTTCCAGCCCAGATCCTTACCATTGCACATGGCTCTACTCCCTCTCATATTATAACCTCAGCTCCGGACATGAGGAGAGCAGACTTCAGGCTGCTCAGGGAATTAGTAAGTAAGGTCCCCTGGGATGTTGTTTTTGCAGGTGCTGGGGTCCATCAGTGCCGGTAACTTTTTAAACACCACCTCCTAAGGGCACAGGAGCAGATAGTTCCCAAATATCAGAAGTCAAGCGGGTGAGGAAGAAGGCCACCTTGGATGAGCAGGGATCTTTTCTTGGAAATAAGGCAAAAAAGGAAGGTGTATGCCCAGTGGAAGGAAGGTCAAGTGACATGGGAAGAATTCAGAGATGCTGCCTGCCTCTGTAGGAAGAAAATTCATGTGGCCAAAGCTCAGCTGGAGTTGAAGCTGGTCAGAAATGTGGGGGACAGTAAAAAGAGTTTTTTCAAATATATTAATGGCAATAGGCAGTATAGAAATATCATTGGCCTGTTACAGGAGGGGGATGGTCACCTCACAAACAAGGACAGAGACAAAGCAGAAATGTTTAATGCTTTCTTTGCCTCTGTCTTCAGCACAGATGATGGATCAAGGGGATCTCAGTGCCCTGAGCTGGAGGACCATGACTGTGAGAATGATCGGCTCCAATTTGACCCTGAAATTGTGCAGGATCTGCTGCTGCAGCTGGATCCCTAGAAGTCTGTGGGGTTTGGTGGGATTCATCACAGAATCCTCAAAGGCTGATGTAATTGTAAAAGCTCTCTCGATGACTTTTGAGTGGTCTTGGGAATACGGAGAAGTCCCAGCTGACTGGGAGCTGGTAAACGTTGTCCTGATTTTCAAGGAGGGCAAGAAGGAGGACCCCAGAAACTGTAGGCCTGTCAGTCTCACTGCAGTGCCTGGTAAGGTTATGGAGAAGGTTATTCTGGGAAGTACTGAAACACACCTAAAGACAACACAGTCATTGGTCACAGACACCACAGCTTCGTGAGTGGAAAGTCCTGCTTATCAAATCTGATTTCCTTTTATGACAAGGTAACCCATCTAGCTGATCAGGGGAAACAAGTTGATGTAATCTTTTTGGATTTCAGTAAAGCTTTTGATATTGTCTCTGACAGTATCCTTCTGGACAAAATGTCCAGCACACAGCTGGATAAACACATTATGTGGTGGGTGAGCAATTGGCTTATGGGTCGAGCAGAGAGGGCAATAGTGAATGGGGTGACATCAGACTGGTGATCTGTCACTGATGGGGTTCCGCAGGGCTCCATGTTGGGCCCAGTGCTCTTCAACATCTTCATAAATGACTTGGACACAGAACTGGAAAAGATACTAAGCAAGTTCGCAGATGATACAAAACTGGGAGGAGCTTCTGACTCCCTTTAGGGCAGGGAGGCCCTGCAGAGAGACCTCAACAAATCACAGGACTGGGCAATCACCACCCATATGAAGTTCAACAAAGGAAAGTGCTGGATTCTGCACCTGGAATGGGGCAACCCTGGATATTTGTACAGATTGGGGAAAGAGATGCTGGAAAGCAGCACTGTGGAAAGGCTGACTTGACCTGATCGCCTTCCATCTCCAGTCATGGCTTGAGAACCTGTGGAGAGTGGTGAGGTAGCAGAGCAGACAGTGGCTAAGCTGCAACCTGCATTGCCTCTGCCAACTTTGGGAGTCGCAGGGCCTCAAGTTTGCAGAGCAGAAGAGATCAGAGCTCTGGGTCAAGTATGACACACCCTTTAGGCTCCACTGCTGAACAGTCAAACAAAGGTAGCCCAGAGGCAGGCCAGAGGGCTCTGCAGAGCAAATGTGTCAACAGAGCTCCTTTGCAGACACAATGCATTTATTTTACTTGCTTAATCGGAGCTTCCTTGTTCTCCACTGGTAGATCAGCTGCCCGCATCTTCAGTGTCCTTCTACAAAGAGACCCAAGGATTAAACCTGTGATAATACAAGCACTTAAATATATTTTCATACCACATGGTGATTTTAGCAGAAAACAAGTTTTTACAAGCCTCATGCAGATTAGAAGAGCAATTATTGATGCAATAGTGCTGCAGCAGTGTTTGCAGAAGATAGCATCCCGCTGATACTTCACCATTGAAAATAAATCCACAAACAACAGTTTGCACCTACTTGCAATCAGAGAGTCCCTTTCATCTGTTTGTAACTTAAAGAAAAAAAGAAGGAATAAAAAAAGCTTTTTGCCAGTATCATATCTCTGAGGCTTCAGGTTTCCCCCTTTCACAGTGTCCCTGAAGTACTTTGGGGTGGTGTAGCATTCTGCAGGGTGTAGCATAGGCAGGGGCACTGCCTTCCCCTGCCTAACAGCAGACAGAGAGGGAGAGGTAGGGCCACAGCAGAGAGAGGCAGGAATCTGAAGCATATTCCTGGATTTGGCTGCTCTAGCCACTCAAACCACACTCCCAAAATGTAGCTGTAGAGCTGTGCTGTCAGAGAGGGATTTGGGAGCTGGAATAGCTGAGAATAAGATGGAGTTCAACACAATCGTATTGAGTATATGCCTGTTCTGGTACAGGATGGAACACCACGGGAATTCATGTCTGATACAAAAAAGGGCATTTCTTCTGTGCCTTCTAGATTTTCCATGACATAGTTCCAGTTTCAGGAAACTGGTATGATCAGGAAGCACAACTTTTAGAGGAAACTTATCAAGACTGATGGTAAATTCTCATCCGTAAACAGAGGGATTTTATCAGAAAAAACATCACCTTTTTTGAAGACTTTCAGCCCACTGAGACAACCTAAGTGCTGATTTTGCCTTCAAAGCTCAAGAAAACAGCAGGCATATCAGATGCCCATTCTTCAGTGCCCCAGGTACATTATGCAGAGAAGCACCTGGATGCTCAGATGCTGCTGAAGGAGTTGGTTCTGGGAGGCAGCCCAACCTTTTTCAAAACAATTAAGAGACTGAGCAATGTTCCATTTAGATAGGAGGATAATAACTGCCCCATGGCATGCCAGAAGGGACTGAAAGTATAAGTCAGGTGGATGTTGCAAATGTGACAATAGGTAGAGTGGCATCCTCATGGTGCAACATGATATAAACATGCCATAAATAGCAGCAAGACAATGTCTGAAAGTCATTAAGGACTACTGGATATCACCCAGTCAGTACATATAAGATGATCTGAAATAGGCTAGTTCTGCTCCCACAGATATGAATAAGTGTCTAATTAAGTTCCCAGGAAAGCTCATCTGAATTTGCTTCTGAATGGAGTAGCATAACCTCTTGCATGCAGGATTATAGTTGCCTTTGATGACACAATTTAGTTCACCACCAAAGGAGCAATGGATCCAAAGCTCTCACAGAGGACAGGTTGTCAGCTCCATTTAAGGTTAACATGAATCTTCATTTCCTGCTCCTGGAGCTGTGGCACTTGGGGTGGCTGGACAGAAGGTGGCCTGTCCCATCCTCTGATTTTTGTTTCTTATGGTCTCTGGGTGAAAAGACTGATCTTGGATTTGGACAGTTTTGTTGATATACTGTGCCTGTTGTAGGGTGGCTTGAGTTGCACAAAGAATAGGTTTTGGAGAAACTCAAATGTGTACTCTGGTGGTCACATGTCCAGAGTTTGCTTTGATATGGGCAAGGACAGGATGCCACCCCAACTCGGGCATCTGGAACAACTAAATATTAGACATTTAGTGCTGAACAGCTGCTGTGGGGCTGTTCTACCTGTCACTGTCAAGGGTGAAAAATCCCAAGCACAAGATGAGGCTGGAATGGGTGAGATCAGTGTGAAAAGTGAAGGTTTCCCAGAATTTTGCAGTTATTCTTCTTAACATAAATGTAATTGTTTAGCTGCCTATACAACTGAGGCACTGATGTTTGTTGGAGTACTCATTCATTCATACTGCATTAATTTTAGAACTTATTTATTTATTTTTTGTAAGTAGGTGTTTTATTTGCAAGAAATTATGACAGGCACTGAATCGATCTGACCTTCACCAGTGGGAATATGTTTCTGCAGCTGTTCACACTGGGAGGAGCTCCTGCAATGCCTTTGATTTTGCTCTGACTGAAACAACACCCCACTTGCTCTCTTAGACCAAACACCTGCCCCACTAATGTGGAATCACTTGTGTCTCAGCTGCTTCATTAATCACATGGATGTTTGAATATTTTGCATTTCTAATCAAACCACTGCCTGACATATCAATACCCAATTGATTCATTGTGTTTACAGACCCAGTGAATGCCTTGCAAGAATACTGATAAACTTTTCACTTAAAAAGTAAAACTACTGCATCTATAATTAAGAAAAAGATAAAATCCTGAGCCTCAGTACTAGAAATAACCAGAACACCAATCACTTAATTTCCCTCAGTTATCTCTGTTCTGAGTCTCACAATTTGTGTTTGACATCAGCAAACTTCAGAAAAGCATTTGGAAACATCAGGAGATACAGAACTAACCATTTTGTTCTGTAGTTTTCTTCAGTAGTTTATAATTTCCCTAAATATATTTACACCTTATTTCTCATGTAAATTTGTCTAGCCTTGCTTTGAATCATTATTTCTTGTTATACCATTGTCTATAATTATAAAATGAGTTAAAGAACACTTCTATTCCCAGTTAATAATCCTCTTGAGGTCACCTTAAACTCTTCTTTTCTGAGCTAAAATGGTGGTGGTCTTTACATCTCCCATGGAATTATATTTCTTTCAATCTTCACAAATTTTTAGGGTATTTTGACACTCTCAGCAACATTTCATGACTCTTGTAATATAAGTATGCCATAAATTCACCTTATCCTAGACCTATTGTAGCCTATTGTACATAAATGTAAAAGCCGCCATTCCACCCTTAATCATTATTTCCCTTTCTGCTCTGCCAAGAATGTTATTCACTCTTTCTATCAGAAAATGCTGTGCAGTTTATGGATTCTGATGTCCCTGAATGCTTTCCAGAATTATTTTTCAGAATCTCCAATCCCAACCTGGGTGTTAAAACCAATACTCTTTTGGCCACGGCAAATACGAAAGGCTATGCTCAGACACACGACACAAAAGCCATCTGCATACATGTCAGGTCTTCAAAATGCTCCAGGTAAATATAAATTTAGGCATGTCAGCCCACAGCCAGCATAGGAATGGACAGATACGATCATTGCAATGAGTATCTTGTTCACAGGTAGAAAACCGGTCCTCTTGGTTTCTAAAAAGCCCAAGGAACTTGTACGGACTCTACCCTCTGGAAACCTAAGTCCCTTGTAAGGTTTGCTGTATTCCTGCAGAAAACATACCTGGATACATTCAGGTTTTCACACTGGTGTGTGAAAAGAGCAATCACTGATGCATAAAAAAAACCCTTATGTGAAAAACTCTGCAACTTTCCCCATCCATGGCATAGAGAGCACCCAAGTCCCTTCAGATCTGACTAGCCAGTGGGAGGTGACCCTACAGTCCTTCAGTTAAACTTAGTCTGTGCTTCATAGAAGAATAAGGGAATTGTTAATCCAATATCTAACGTTTTAGCTGAGGATTTGGTACTTGCTTGTACAGGAAAAGAGAGCAGTACGCGCATTAGACTGGAAAGGTTTTGTTACAGTGCTAGATTATTTCAGGAACAGGAATCTTAACAAGCAAAGACCTTACCCCAGACTGATCCCTGGACAGTGCTTAGATTAATTTATGACAACAAAGTTTCTACTCTGTGCAGTAATCACTTAATTTAAATGAGCAGCAATAAAAATTTTTTGAAATGTAGCTTTATCTAGGGTGGAATTATTTATAATAAACTTTGATTAAATTTTCATAAGATTCTACTTGATTTTGGAGCATAGATTTCATTGCCTGTTGACAGGACTCTGTCTAGGAAGCTATTATATGAGCTATAGAACAATTTTTTCTAGTAATATTTTGGTTACACGCCATATCACTTTTTGCCACTTTTCCCAAATGTCCTATCTCCATGGCAGCCTCACAGACCTTTTTGCTGTGCACTGGGTGGTAGTTAATTACAACCTCTAACAAGAGCCTACTGAATTACACCAGTCAAGTAGTACATTTGCTGGGGCTTTCCACTGATGCAGCTATATTGGTGTACTTAATATATACCCTCAAAAAACCCCACAGGCTTCCTAACTGCTCTGTGCTAGTGAGTAGACAAGATTAACATTTCGGGGGAACTGTGTCAGCACGAATGTGAATGTGGAAAAATTGAGCACATTGATGATACTTTGTGGTGAACAAGTTTTCAATCAACAATTCAGAATTATAGCATGTTGTCTTGCCTCAGCTAAAATTGCAGAGGCTGCAGATAAAATGTTGACTTTATTTTCCATATTTGACTTGAAATCATATATTTTCCTGTGTAGACAGCTCAGAATTATCATTAAAGATTAGCCTTATTCACATCACTTTCATGGCACACACTGAAAACTGTAAAAAAAGTATATTCCAAGTAAATATTTTTAATCTCCAGCCATGGGTATGGGCTTTCCAATTTGCCCATTGCTACTGTTTTGGGGTGGTGATAGGGATGAGCAGTGCAGAGGAGTGGTCTTGGTTATCAGCGGACAACACATCCACCCATGTCTCGTTGCGGAAAGGATCGTAGAGTCACATCCCAGCCTTTCTCTCCATAAACCAATCATGTTCATCTCTCTTCCCTCAAATCTTGGTCTCAAGGCCATCATGTCCCTAAACTTTTCTAACTTTTGTGATCCTCTCTCCAAACAAAAAGGCCCTTGGGTGCTGTGAAGCAGAGGACACCAGACAGATGAGGATACCTCATTCACAGGGAAGATGATATGTGGGCAGGCATGAGGCCCTGCAATCCTGCCCTGTATCCCAGGGATCCCTGCCAGGCAGCAGGGGGAAGATGTGGGCCATGGAAAACAGGGGTACTCTAATTATTTTCTAAGACAAAAGAACAAACTTTTTGGCAAAGTTTGTTGAAATTCTAGTACTGAGCAGTGGCTTGTTGCAAGCCTCTGGGGAGTGGTGGGGATGTCCCCAACCTTTGGAATGATCTGATAAGTCCTTTCCTGTGTCAGGGCAAAGGTTGTCATTTTGTTGCAAATAGGCACTCCATAAAATAAGGTAATGAACTTCCATTAATGACAGCTACACTCACAGACATTGGAATCACAACTAGCAGCATGGTGTCTACACTCCCCAAAGCGCAGCAAACAGGATCAACCAACAGTGACAAGAATTTTTACAGCTGCTTCTGGGCTTTATTTCTAGATCCTCCAAGTCTTATGGGCTCTTTGAAGACTTGTGGGAACTCTGAGTGAATGTGCTGTGTCCTGGCTGCTGGTGTTGGGTAAGAGTGGCCAGGCAGAGTTTTTTACCAGAAAACTCCAGCTATTCCTCGTCTTAAGATGCTATTGTCTCCAGCTGACAGCTCATGAGGGAGTATCAGCAACACATTTAACAAGTTTTAAGACTCCTAGACAGCTGGAGGCCCAGTGCACACTGAAGTGAAATAACAACAAAGCAGTCATTGCAGAAAGGTACATGGGAAGAGGCTGGGAGATCTGCTGAAGGCAGAATACACATGTTCAGTAGCAGTGGTGACACACCACAACACACAGTCCCCAATACCAACTGGAGCAACACAGCAGGACCTTTGTCTCAGGCTGAGCTCAGGAGCACTACATGGGTCTGTTCTGGGACTAGTCCATTACCAATCCTCTGGAGAAAGTGACAGAAGGCTTATTCATCAATTTTCTAGCTGCTGTGAGCAGGAGATTGATCCAGAGACCCATGAGGTCCCTCCTGGTCTGAGTTATTCTGCAATTTTCTTAGCATTCCATCCCCACCACTGGATAACATTGGCCTACTCTTACTAGATATGGCCAGCAGTGATGGCAAATTAACTAATCAGTAAAAGTAGATAAAAGGGAATAAGAAGAAAGGTGAAGCAAATGAGACTCCTGTATAAAGGCAACCTTTCATCCCTACATTGAACCTGTACATGTGAGAGGGGCAACAAAAAGCCTGATCTACATATTGATTTATGATAGTGTAACACCAATAACAATGGATATTAAGTGTAAAAATTCTCAAGCAGGCTGATCAAACACTGGACCAGACTACCCAGAGAAGTTGTGAAGTCTTTACTGTTGAAGATACTCACAACTTGGCTGTATATGCTCTGATAGAGCTTTTAAGGTGCATCTAATTTCAAAACTGGCCTTGTTCAGATGGAGTGTTAGAGAAAATGGTCTCCTGAAACCCTGGACAACATAAAATACAAGAAGAGAAACCTCTAAAGAGAGCTGAGATCCAAGATATCTAATGAGGTGGTGCCAGGAGATCACTGGGGAGATGCAGCTGAAGGCTGATAAGAATGGAAAGTTATTGCAAAACCCCTGACTGTCTCTTGCCCCTTCTCTATTGGTTCTTCTCCCCTAGGGAGAGCACTGCTCACCTTCTCAGGAGAAGAGATGGAGCCGGGACTGAGAACATTAACAACCTTTTCAATCACAAGTCCAGCATGTGAGAATGAGATCTTAGTATGAGAAGATGAGGTCTTTGAACATATCATATGGGGTGAAAACTTGAAGTTTCGTCCTTGAGAACCACTCTTTCTGGAGACATTTGATACTATTTGTTTTGTCTCTGGTGAAAAAGCATCAGCTGAAGACATGATTTTTATGACACATATCAGACAGGAGAACCTCATCTAAATCAGATGTGGCTCAGTTTTCTAGCTGATGTGACTGAACGTAACCCACAGAAGTTCAGCAGTACTTCCATCTTCCATCTGCCTGCAAAAAGGCCCAATAGGCATGAGATTTCCTGCATGCTTTTGCTGGAGACACCTTGCTCAAATGATTTTAGAGCACCATGAGAAAGTGCATCTGAAAAATGCTTGGTGCTCGTTTTGTGTGAATAGAGATGTCTGAAATGTTATCAAGAGTAGCAGAGACTGCTCTTTCTGAAGCTGAGAACTGAGGATAGTTCAGGTCATCTAAGGGAAGTGATGGAGCTGGAAGATATGAAGATGGAGCTGTCACACACCCCCACCTCCCCCTTTGCAAGCAGTGATTGCTGCCACTCACAGCTGCAACTGCTCTGCCTGCTGAGAAGGCTGGAAGCAGCTACAAAATCTTAAGGCCCTTTCACAATGGGACTTCATGGGAAACATTCCCTGGTGCTGATCTCAACCAGCTCCAGCTGACACCAAGCAAAGCAAGGCACCGCTTGCCAGCTTTGTGTGCAGGGAAGGGAAACTGCCTTCCTCAGCCTCTCCACCACTATCAGGTACATTTTTAACCAGACAGGTTAAGGAAGCAGCCATGATCAGAACCTGGAGCCTTGCTGTGCCTTCACTAATGTCACAAAGGCTTTTGATACAGCCATAAGGTATAAAAAAAATGCATAAACAAACAACCTGTGACAGAAATGAAGTATTTTAACTGATATGTTGGGATCTAACTTTTGTTTCTTATGATTATCTGCCTTTGAACATTTGCTACAGTTCCATGTTTTGTCCCACTTGGGCAGGAATATTTACAATAATTGAAAAATACCTTACTTTCATTTTTGGAAGCTAGCCATCATAAGCTCAATAAAACACCCCTGCTATAGGACACAGTGCCCTGTGTCCTGGCAGAGGATTGCTATGAAAGAGTAAAGTGGAACATAGCATTCTGATAACGCAATGCATTGGATCTGGGAGTTGACAGGATTGCTACTAGAGATAAATGAAGATTTTGCCACATAATCAAGGCTGAGTTCTTGTCTCTGAGGCTCAGGATGTTTCCTCCTTTTTGGGACAGACCCCATTTCTCTGTGACGCTTGTACTGCAGTATGCTGATTACAGTGACCTTCTTTAGGATTTATTATAGCTCTAAATTGCACAAGGAAAGCTAAATAATAATGACAGATTCATGCCCCCAGGGAGCATCCAGTGTAAGAAAAGCATACTAAAAGAGATGGCAAGACACAAAAGATGTAGGAAGAACGAGATATGCAGAGAAGAAGATGCTTCTGTACAGGTTTATACTTGCTGTCTGCCCCTTGTTGCTGTCAGAATCAGGGACAGCATCTCTGATGATGAATGGGTAGAAGCCAAAGTGACGCAGCCCTAAGGCCAGAGTTCTGAGCTCCTGCTACCAGGGCACATGGCAACATGCAGACCTGTCAGTGTTCCTGATGGAGAAACAGGCAGAGCAGTGTCACAGATGGACGAGTGTCTGTTGCTACAGCACTTTGGTATGACAGATGAGCAATGGATCTAATTATATAACTGGAAGAAGAGAGCCATCTTGCACTCTCCTGTGATCTACGCTAGTCATTGCAAAGCTGCTGTGTAGTACAAGGAGCAGCAGAACATTAGCTGCTCTACAGCACTGCAATACATCACGCACGTACCCTTTTTGTGGCCACCCTAATATATGGCACTGCCTTTTCTTGCCAGTCCATCACTTGAAAAAGGGATAGGAGGTGTAAAAAGCCTCAGTCACATAACTGCATTGAGAGTGTAAGTTTCACACAACTCATGCAGAGAGCAATGAACTGTATCAAGGGCTTATATTCCCTTTTCCCTGACCGCTCAGCAGCTATTCATAAAAGAGCATGAAAAAACAATTCCAACTGACTGCATGTCCTAATTCATTTATGTTCCTGTAAGCATTCTGTTTTATTTTGATTGTAACCAGAACATGTGGAGCAACAAGAGAGGGAGAAAGGCAGCAGGAAGAAGAGGTATAGCTATACAGTAGTTACCTATATTATGTATACTGAGGCACATGGAAAATGAGGTGATTGGTGACAGCCAGCATGGTTTCACTAAAGGCAGACTGTGGTTGACAAATTTGGTGGCCTTCTATATTGGCGTTACAGCATTGGTAGATGAGGGAAGAGCAACTGATGTGATCTAGTGCAAGGCATTTGACACTGTTCCACATGTCATCCTTTTCTCTCATCTGGAAAGACATGGATTTGACAGATGAACCGCAGATGGATAAGGAATTGGCTGGATGGTCGCACTGAAATATTTGCAGTCAGCAGCTAAATGTCCAAATGGTGAGCAGTGTGAATGGCATTCGTCAGGGCTTGGTGTTGGGACCGGTGGTGTTTAACAACTTTGTCAGCAACATAGACAGTGGGATCAAGTGCACTCTCAGCAAGTTTGCTGATGACCAAGCTGTGTGGTGCACTTGATGTGCTGAAGGGAAGGGGTGCTACCCAGAGGGTTCTTGACAGCCTTGAAAGGTGGTCTTGTGTGAACCTCATGAAGTTCAACAAGGCCAAGTGCAAGGTTCTGCACGTGTGTCAAGGCAATCTCAAGCACAAATTCAGACTGTGTGGGAAATTGATTGAGAGCAGCCCTGAGGAGAAGGACTTGGGGGTGTTGGTGGATGAAGAGCTCAGCATGACCTGTGAATGAGCCCTCACAGCCCAGAAGGCCAGTCACATCCTAGGCTCCATCAAAAGAAGTGGGACCACCAGGTCAAGGGATGTGATTCTGCCCCTCTTCTCTGCTCTCATGAGATCCCACCTGAAGTGCTGCATTCAGCTGTGGGGTCCCCAGCACAGGAGAGACATCGACCTGTTAAAGCATGTCCAGAGGAGGGCCATGAAGAAGATAAGAGGGCTGGAGCACCTCTCCTATAAAGACAGGCAGAGAGAATTGGAATCATTTAGCCTGGAGAAGTCTCCAGGGACACCTCCTAGCAGCCTTCCAGTACCTAAAGGCAGCCTACAAGAGAGCTGGAGAAGGACTTCTGACAAGAGCATCTAGTGATAGGACAAGGGGAAATGGTTTCAAACTGAAAGAGTTTAGATTTAGGTTAGGTATTAGGAAGAAAATTTTTCACTGTGAGGGGTATGAGGCACTGGAACAACTTTACAGAGAAGTTGTGGATTCCCCATCCATAGAAGCGTTCAAGGTCAGGTTGGATGGGGCTTTGAGCAACCTGGTCTAGTGGAAAGTATTCCTGCCTGTGGCAGAGGGGCTGGAACCAGATGATCTCTAAGGGCCCTTCCAAGCCAAACCCTTCTACGATTCTATGTCCCTGTGTGTCAGGGACATTGATACTTTTGGTCTGTGTTTGGCCCAGCCACCTGTGAGAGTGTATCTTTTCCCTGCCAAGTTATGAGTAAACAAGCACTTATAAAATGGGAACTTCGTTCTTGAAGAGAGTCCTTGTATAAACTATATTTAATTGCTATTTTATGATTGGCTAATCGTCTTCCAAGGGCACTTGAAGGAGAAATTGAGGAGGAGGAGGATGAAGTAAACCCACCGACTCAATTAAGAAAGACCCCTGAGGCATACTGCGCATGCTGGACAGAAATTCCAAAGTACCCACGCATGCGCAGAAGTAATGCCACTTGCACAACAAAGGGGTGGGACTGACACCCTCTAGCTGGGTGATGCTGACCACACCTGTCTGGATAGACATAATCAGTTAATTTTATAGAAAGCAGATAGCTCATTTTTGGGGGGGAGAGCTTGCGTCACACAAAGGACCACGATGTATTTAGCAGGGACGCCTGCTATGTGTCGACCCTCTGAAAACGCAGCTGCTGCAGAGGATTTTATGGCATTCAGAGTTGGTAAGATAACCTCATAAGTGACACCTGAGTGAGCAGGGTGTCGTATTCCCTCATTGTTTTCTCTTTTTCTCAGGTTCCTGTTTGCATTGGCCACTTCTTTGTAATAAATATTGATTTTTGTTGGGCTTTCAACGGTGTCATGGTTTCAGCTTCAGTGTGCTCTGAACTCTCACTATTACACCCTGATATTATAACATGTAAGTGCCTGAGCTGAAAGGGTTACTTTAGACTATCTCCCTGACCCCTGGGGGGGATACATGACACATGCTGTTGTGTATGTCCAAGAGGTGCTTCCATGTTTCCTCTCTACAGTAGCTATGGGGAAATTGTCTATTTTTAGACTTCCCAATAAAAGTGAGATAAGGGATAAAAGGGGGCCCTTCTGAAGCTTTAAGTGCTTGCAAGAACTAAAGACGTTGCAACTACAATATATCAGTCAATAAATTTCAACTCCTATGGCAGTATTCTGCCACCACTGCCATATTATCCCTCAGATCAGTCCTCTTTCAGAGGCTAAATTGCTACCACAGTCTAACATATTAATACATGAGAGGCTGAAAGAGATTCACAGAATCACAGAATGGTTGGGGTTGGAAGGAACTTCTGCAGATCATCTAGTACAATCCCCCTACCAAAGGAGATTCACCCAGAGCAGGTTGCACAAGGTCATGTTCAGGTGGGTTTTGAACACCTCCAGAGGAGGACACTCCATAGCCTCTCTGAACAACCTGTTCCAGAGCTTTGTCACTCTTGAAATAAATAAGGTTTTCCTCATCTTCAGGTGGAACTTCCTGTGTTTCATTTTGTACCAGTTGCCCCTTCTCCTGTTGCTGGGCACCACCAGAAAGAGTCTGGCTCCATCCTCTTGAAATCTGCCTTTCAGTTATTTGTATGCATAACCTAAGAATCTAGAACTTTTATTTTGTTTATATAAACCTGACACTGGTAATTCACAAAACACAAGTGGAGTGATGGGCATGCAGAAGAATGCAGTCTCCTGATTTTCATTTTTCATCCTGGTGGATGAAAAATCCGCAAATGAAATTGAATTATCCAATAGAGTCAGCTAACTATGCCACCCTTGGGCTGCAGAGGCGTTTGAGTTTTTGCAAGTCTACAGTCTTTTCTTTTTAAAGAATGACTATATGGAATAGGCAGAAAACCAAATTATATTGATAATTCTAATTATAAGTGGTTTTAAGCAATGTGTTTTAAAGAAACTATCCAAAAAAATTAAAAGGGAATTTTTACTAACGCCTTTTCTAGCTTAGCTAACAGCCTCCCTTCAACTTCAGTAGGGGATCTGCATGCTCTAGGACCTATGGCACTGCATTGTTAGTCAATGTATAATGACATTCTGACCTGAAGGAGTTTTTTTTTTTCCATCTGAATTCCCCAAAAGTAACTCTGCCATTTGGTGCTGGGTATAAACAGATCATACCAGAGGTGTGTGAAGGAGGAGCTGTGTAAAGATCTGGATGTGTCTGCAAAGATCGTATGGATGTGGCTTCTGGTATGGAGGGGTGTCTGGGGTGCTGGGAATTTGCCTGGCATCCCTAGCTGTGGTAGGCAGGCTAGGGATGTACAGCCCTTAAAGCAAATCAACATGGTCACCCATTATCACATTGCTGTGCCCATAAAAACGAGAAACTCATCACTGCAGACTTTTTGAGGCTAATTGCTGTTCTATTGTTTGGACTGTCTGTACAGGTGCATTTTCCTACACCAGATGTCTCTGGGCAGAACAAAGATGTAAACACAGCCTACTTGTAGAGTGGATATCTGTCATTTTCTTTATTCCTTATTTCATACTACTTGCTTTCTCTTCAGCTGCTTATACAATTTTCAAAGGCTGAAGCCCTTAGGCTGATGGTGTAATCAGGAAGGAATGATGTCTCGCTAGTGACTTTTATTTGTGTAGTTGATAATTACTACCTGCAGCACCTCCTGAAGTCTGCTGGCTTTTTGTGCCTTGCAGAAGTTCTGAGAAAATGGTTTGGTAAAAGGTTTGGAAATGGGACTCTAGGCAAAGTTAAATGTACAAATAGGCTTCTAGAGTCTTCATCTATATTTTATGTATTGCGACAATTCTCAAATTCTTAATCTTAGGCTAGTACAGCTCCTATGTACTGGGTGCCTCACAAATGCAGAACAAACCAAGATGCTCTTTCTTGATGTATTTACCACCCAGGAAGACAGATTTTGCTTCTTCATTTTTCTATCACTTTAGTTAAGAATTTTAAAGAATGAGTAAAGGATACACCTTTAAAATTGGTGCACAGATTGGAATCATGCTCAAGTAACCTGTGCAAATTCAGTGGTACTTATATACCCCAGTGGACAACTACCTTGGTTTAAAGCTATTCATTTCTAATAGACTTTCTCTGACTTATAACTGCTACAGATTTTGCTCTTGGAATGAATCTAGTTTGTGCTAATGGCTGAGATTTAAAAGGAGCCTACACATATTATTTTCCAAAATCGCATTACATTTTAATAAGATTTCTACTTCTAATGTACTGTGGTCTCTCGAAAAGCTCAGCTTGAATTCCCAGTTTCCACACTGCTACCACTAAATCAGCTCTGTGGCAATTCCTTCCAGAAAGCTCAGTGTTAATTTTTATTTTTGTTAGCAGCTCCTCTCCTGCATTTCAGTGGTTTAGGACTTTGTTGACTTGTTTTTGTGCTTCGTGTTTTTTTTATCATCCCTGCTGAGGATATCTCCAAATATAGAGTGACACTCATACCTGACACCATGAACATGAAAACTGATGAGTCACAGCAGCTCCAATTTCTCACCTGCATCAGCGATGGAGAAATATCTTGCTAGGAATAACCATATTCTTTATAGTCAGTTTTCCCCACTCCTATCACCCTGAGTTACAGACGTTTTCTAAACTGAACATTTACAAATGCAAAAAAAAAAAGGCTTCAAGATTTAAATAATAAAGAGACAATCAAGGCACACTGTCCATCAGCCATCACCAGAGCTGTCCGTCTACTTGGCCTTTTTCAATCAATTGGAATCCTATTTCCCTTTGATCACCAGCCATAGGTGGGATGCAGCCATGAGATGGAGGAGGATGCTGCAAAGTCTGATAAGACTATTGCATCTCACAGGCACTACATGCAGTAATATTACCAGGGGTAAAAATTCTTATACTTCCTTTATGTTCCCCTTATATCCCTACCAATTTGCCAGGGAAGTTGTTTCCAACTGTTTTGAGGCAACAGGCTGTGGTCAACCTGTAATGTATTTCTCACAGGATCTCCAGCACTTCATAGCCAGACTTAGAGTGTGGGAGTTGGGGGAGCTGGGGAAGATGCTGTGCCTGGGAGCACCAAGGTTTATGGTGGCCTCTTGCTATTATGTTCACTGACACTCTTCAGGAGCTAATGACTGGAAGATAGAGGGGGGAATTTTCAGTTGAAGTGGTTCCTCTTGCAGTAGGGGAGTGAGGGTAGAGTTCACAGCACATAGGACAGCAGATCTGTCCATCTCTTTGGAAGCAAATTGTACCTGTGAGAATTTAACTGGTGTAAAAATCCTCCCTAACTATATGGTCAACAACAGCCTCTTCCAGGGAATCTATTTTCTCACTAAAAGTTAGTTGTCTTTAGCAGTTATTCCTGTCTAACTGCCAGAGAACCTTTGCATGCATCCCTTGTTTTGAATAATATGATAAAATGTATGGGCAGCTCAGGTTCTGTTGTGCTTGCAGCATCTTTGATGAATACACATACAGATAGATGCTTCTTGTATTCATTCTGAAATATTTCAGAAACCTTATCTCAGCGGGAGACACTGGTTTCCTCAGAAGCACTCAGCTGAGCACTTCTCGGTGGGATGTTGTCAATGCTTCAAGTTATGATGCTTGGCTCAGGGCTCTGCTCAGCATTGTGTGGCCTGCAATTGACAACAGATCTGTTCATGTTTCACCAAGATTTCTTTTGCACTAAGCGCCTTGTAAGGTGAGGGGAACAGTTCAGAGCCCTTGCCCTCTCATAGGCAGAAAGGGACAGCTTTGGAAGCATGTGCAACCTTGTCCCAGGGAGTGCCCTCTTGGCCATTAGCTTTCACTGCCTATGCTGGGGCTGGATGCTATTACACCTGCATATGGGGCCACCTCAGTGAGGGTGAGCTTCTCTGCCAGAGGGACATGATTTGTGTCATTTCAGAAGTAAGTATACTGACAAGTTTGAATCTACAGTGTTATGGAATGCTCCATGTGTCCAGATTACTTTCTAGGCTTGAGGACTGCCGCTGACCCCTGCTAAAGCCTAAGGGCTGGCATGGCAATGGTGTCCTTCTCTTTCTGCTGCTTAAGCCCGCATGGACAGGGCATGAAGGCACTGGTCCAGGCTGGTGCTATCCGATGGGATTGACACTGGCTCCCTGCCACAGTCCATCCGACCGCTGAACCAATTTTTGAAATATAACTCTATGCTATCAGATTAAATTAGTGTCTTTCCAATCTAGGAAATCACACTCTTGGAGGTGGGGAGGTAGATAAGTGACTCCCTCACAAGGATCCATCCATCCTTTCCCATTGTCCCACCTCCCACCTTCTCCCTCTAGGGCTGAGGGAAAGCTCATAGTGCCAAGTTGGGAGGCTAAGGACAATCACCTCCAGGGGAGCCAACAACAATCTCATAATGACACAAGAATGGATCAGGCTGTCTATCTTCCAATTAAGGACATAAGTAGGGCCTTACATTTCCAGCCCACTACTTCTGAACTCTTTTTAGCCTGATTCTCACAGCTGAGAGGAGACTAGGGATGACAAATTCTGCTTGAACCCATCTTCAGTGTGTACAAAAGAGAGTCAAAATGGTGAAGAGTGACCAGACTCACATTTGCAGCAAGGAGAGCTAGCAGTGTCTCTTCAGTGCAGAGTTGTTAGAAACCACAAGAGTTTCTGCCTTGTGCAGTGAGCTGTGTGGTGTGTTCTCAGTATACAGTGAGCTGTGTTGGCTTGTCAGTGATATTCCTGCTCTTCTGCCCTTACTATGATGTCTTCGTCCAGCAAGAAAATAAGAGAAGACTTTCCAGGTAGGTGTTTTAAAGTGTTCTTTGCATTTCTGCGCACATGTTCAGTCCTACTGTGGGGATAATAAAATGTGAATAGAAAATTAACATGATTGTATATGTTTCATTAAAAACAAACAGCAAGATGTAAAGATCACCTCTCACAAACAGATTTAATTCAGATCCTATAGCAAGTAAAATCTACTACATTATATTTGATTTTTCTTCCTAATTGTACAAGCTTCTGAAAATTGCTTCACTAAAAATCAAAAGTCTCATATGCTTCTTCTTTCTGGAAAATGATCTCTGCATTCATTGGGCTAATCATACTAGAATTATTTATAAATTATACAAATATACCTAAGACTCTGCATAAAACTTAGTGAAAAATATGAATTATGTTTTTAATATGAAATTTAAGGGGGCAGAAGAGGAAAAATAATTTAATTATGAAAAAAGATATATGTTGGCTTCTAAAAAAATGTTAAAGTATAATATTTAGGAGAAATTGTGTGTGTTTTTTCCCCTGCAGATAATACCTCTGAGGTAGAAGCCATTGATCAGCTCCTGCAAGCTTTTGTGGCTGTGGTGATGAGAGAACTGTATAACAACCAGGCTCTTTTGAGCATGATCTGTAACACTGTCATCATCTCTAGCTCTCTGCTTTCCTCTTTGTGGTTTTCCTGCCGCCTTGCTTTAAAGCACAAGGTCAAGACTGGAGTTGTTTGGTTACTGTCAGATATTGTGCCAAAAGAAAAATGTGTTACTTTTTTAACTTTTATTTCAAACAACTGTATTCTTTAAAGTTCATCCTTTTTGCCATCAACCGTGGTTGCAGACAGCCAGCTGATTGTCAACAGTTTCCTATGGCATTGATTCATCTCTCAGTGTCTTTTCATTTTTCCATCAAAAGTATTTGTAAGCAAAAAATGTTGACCAGTTCTATTGTACTCTCTGAAACATTAAAAGAACAGTGGGTATGAGCTGTCATGTCCTCTTTTTTTCAGCTTTTGACCATAGCTGAGCTCACTGATTAGAATGCAGGTTTTGTACTATCAGATGAATATAGGAAAAAAATTGGAATGCCTGATGTCACAAGCAATTACTCTGAGAAAAAGAGTGAGAAAAATATTAAGGATATTAAATGTAGCTGTCTTTGGAAGAAATCACTCAAAATCATAACAATACTTTCTTTGAGCTATAAGAGAATTGTGATGCTGTTGCACTGGCAGTGGCATTTTAGATCAAATCAGGAGTGCTATTTAAACCTGAGTCAATAGTTCCCCTTCACTGTACTTGGGTCACCTTATGGAAAGGTTTTTGAGTGCACATACAGGAGTCTTTCTGGATGGCACAGGACCAGGAAATATTTCCTCTGAATTCACCAGTATCTCTGATGGATGTTCAACCTTGGGGCCAACTGGATCTAGTCTGAGGAAAATGAAATTTCCTTGAAATGTGAGCAACATGAGTGCCCCACTGCTCAGCACTACAGCACCAGTGCTTCTTCTGCGCAGGCCCATTCCAAGGCATTGTAGACAGAGCCTGTGACTGAAGAAAGGTGACAGGAAATCAGCCAACATTGTAATGTTTATAACTCAGACACCTACAGTGAGCTATTCTATTCTATTCTATTCTATTCTATTCTATTCTATTCTATTCTATTCTATTCTATTCTACAGTGGCTCATCACATTCCCTATAAAACCTCAGTGTCTTCCAGTAGCACATTAGGTAATATGAGTAACATTTGTCAACATTTACGCAGAGGATAATCAAGACCTCATTGTTTCCAGGCTCTCCAAAACTGAACAAGAAGCTGTAATAATGAAATTCTCTTATTGATTCAACTGATCAAATTGTATTTGCATTAGTAGCACAGAATAATGGGAGCACATTATAACCAAACAACTGATTGGTAGTGTAATGCTGTTCAGAATATGAATACATTATCCTTTCATGCATTTAATATTTCCATTAATCACTAACTTTGTGCCATCTTCAATTTTGCTAAACAGCCTTCAAGCTGGGAAACTTGAAACTCTTTAAATCTACTCTTATATTCAGAAATCCACTTAGACTACCTGATAATATGAACTTTTGCTTTTGAATCAGACTGAAAATCAACATGAGATAATGCTTACATTGGTATTCTTCTTCCCTATCTTCTCTTGGGACATTGCTTATTATTTGTTCCCTTAGCAGAGAAACAGGACTTGGCAAATGGAGAATTTCAGCCTTTTCACTCTACAGTGTACTAATGTGTTCTCATTTCCAGACTTAGTTCTGTTGCATCATGAATAT
This sequence comes from Manacus vitellinus, assembly GCF_001715985.3. Classification (NCBI taxonomy): domain Eukaryota; kingdom Metazoa; phylum Chordata; class Aves; order Passeriformes; family Pipridae; genus Manacus; species Manacus vitellinus. Next base: position 12,824,473 of record NW_021940208.1, on the reverse strand, counting down.
TCCTGATGCAGGGAGCCCCATACTTCTCCAGGCATCAAACAAAAGATGAAAACAGCTGCTTCTCTGTCCCAAACTTCCCAGACCTCAGCTGCTACCAACTACTGAAAGGAAACTATTTTCTTTTTGCACTATCCAATCTCCAGGACATACCTCTAAGAAACAAGACAAAAATATATGAGGCAATGAGATACTCCTAGTGTAATATTTTGTAATTAGGCACACTTGCACTTTTGGAAGAACAGATGCTGACATCACGTCAGACAGACACATGCAGCACATAAAATGTGGTGTGTGATCAACAGGTATCAGCAAGGTTAATAGAATTGAAAATGCAAATACAAAGCCCTCCAAAGACCAGCATAGTTCTCCTGAGTGTTACAAGTGCTTAAATCTTGCTGAAGGTAATTGGAGTTGAAGTACCTCTGCATTTTTCAGAAGATCTAAAACATTTATCTTCGGATCAGATTCCTTTTGCTAAGGGAAACTGTCCCTCTTTTCTGTTCTTGGTAACTTCTTTGGTTTTGTCCCAGATTTCCTCCCTCTTCACCTTAATGTCTTGAAGACAGGTTTGCACATTTTGCTAAATCAGTGGGCAAGATCAGAACAAATGACAGATCAGACCATATGCCAAAAAGTCTGTCCAATAGTCACTACTATAAAAATACATCTATAGCTTTTTGGTTGATGCTTCGCAATAATTTTTTTCAAGGTTACAATTTAGTTTTTTGACAGCAGCAGTCATATATTATATCTTAAAATCCCACTCATGTATTCACAGATATAGTGAGATTCCAAATTATATCAGTCCATTGAGTTAAGAGCTAACATAAGTGTCTGCTGACATTGTTGGAATGCATTGTAATTTCCTTCAATATCAGAAAGATCATGAAGAAACACAGCTCTAACCCTACGAAATTGCTTGTGAAACACATTGATTTTGTCTCTGTTCTGGAATGTGTATGCCAGTGCACCCATTAGAGCAGAAGCAAGCCTTGCCAAATAAGCACTAAATACCTGAAAGAGCCATCCACGATGTCCAGTCCAGCTTCCTCTGGTACTGGTTGGCACAGCAATTATGATCAACCTGCAAATTTAACTCAAATTATACACAGTATGGAATATTTATAGAGATTTACTTGTTTGTAGAAGTGTTCCTGAGTTGAATAGAGAAATTTCCATTAGGAAGTCAGAGAACACTGTGTTAAGAAATTCTGTTTCTCTGATATGAGAAGTTTTATTTTTACCTCCTGCACAGATCACTGAGCTCCTGAGAGTCTTCTTGCATCTGTGCTCAAAATTCTTACTTGTTCTTGCTACCCTCAGGTAGAATTTGCTACCAATTGTCAAATCACAAAGTGTATGTGGACGTCAAGGGGACCCCACATATTATTTTTTCTTTTTGAGGGAAGCACCACAGCTTTTACCCATGAGAAAGTCAACACACATCTCCTCTCTCAGTATGTGACAATAATGCAAATTTAGACACTACTCATAAACAGAGAAGAAAACTCTTTAGTTGTTGTAGAGAGTTCATTTGTGTCACCTACAAATAGGCAAGAATGTGTCATCTGTGCTCCCTTATGTTGTTCAGACGAGACGTAGAGTCTCTTTTTTTCTCCTGTTGCTTGTTTTTACCTTAGTAATATGAAAACCGTAAAGCTGAGGCTGCCCTTGGTTGTTTGAAAACTTCTAAGTTCTCAGGAGTGAACCAGTACTTGTCTGTCTTGCAATTCCCCTAACTTGTCTTTTTCATGTTTAGTCAGACTATTGTCCCAGTCCCACAGTGAGCTGCCTGTGAGCAGATGACTGCTTCTGAATGTAATTCAGGTGGGGAAAGAGCCTGAGAATTGCCTGCTTTCTACCATGTCCCAGAAGATTTGGGGTGTTCCTGTTTCCTTGTCTAGAAGAAAGCAATAACATGGTGACTGGCAATACATTTGGTGGATCCTATTTATCAGTTCTGTAACAGAAAGCATTAAACCCAGCAGCTTTTCCAGGATTCAAGCCCAGAGCAATGTAACTGCTTCCAGGACTGGCTCTGGTAAGAGCAAGTAAAAGCTTCATGGCTACATCCATGGTAAAGAAAAGGCCTCCAAGAGTGTAATATTGGCATATGTTGATGCTTATCTTGATAATAAATATGTAATTTTGCATTTTCTGACAGAAAAGGTATTGAAGGTGCAACAACTAAGCATGCATTCAAAAATGAAACAAATTATTTTGTGATACCAAGCATCATCACCTGGCATTTCAAACTTGAGTGAAACAAAGGAAATGCTGAGTTGTTAACGCAGAGTTTTCGCTCAATAGAGTTCATAATTCCAGTTAAATGGAAATTACAAAGATAAAAAAAAAGACTGTTTCAAATAGAAATAAGAAACATTTAATTCTTTCTGAATCTGGTTTAATTTCATGGAGCATTGTTTGTGATAAATTCTGTTTTGTTTCCAGCCATCTACAGAATCATTCATGAAGCACAGGGCAAACAAATTTCAATTTGTTACCTGAGAAGAAAACAAAAAAAAAGAGTAAACATAGAAAAAAATCTCTGTAGTTTTTCACTCATTGAAGATAAACAAAATAGGGTGCAATATCTCCTTTGACTTCTGAAACCTCTTCAGCTATGTCAGTACTGATGGGCACAAGCTTCCAGGTCCTGGACTCCCCCGAGCTTCAGGTTAGCCAAATGCAGACCCATATTGCAGTTGGATGGGTGGGCAGCTGGACCAACAGGGTCCCAATATCAGTCAACTGTTCTGTTGGTATTTCCAGGTAAGCTGTTATGAAGCTGTGTTACACAACTGGTAATAATGACTTTTCACTCTGCATCAGATGCTTACTAACTGGCCTCTTGCCTTTGTCAGGTCTGTAACTCAGAAAAGTAAAAACAGCTTTGTGAAGGAGGGAACTGTGGCCAAAATTCAGTGAAACATTTCTGAGCATGTCTAAGTTGAAGTGCACAACTTAACCCAGTATGCTTCAGGAAAGCATGAGCTTACTCCCTTCACTGCATTGCACTTTTGTGTTTAGCAGACAAAATTTAAGCATGTTGTGCTCCAGCAGGTTATGGTGAAGAAGGATGATGATGTATCTTAACAAAAGATAATTATGCTTACAATGAAGAAAAATGGGAAGACAGTTCTTGCTCCAACATGTGTACTTCAATCTGTTAAAATGTAGTAAAAATAGACCACCTGTTTCCAGGCTGAAGTTCTAGTGAAATTCTCCTCCAATATTTTGACACCTTGTAATTTGCATTTCTCTTTTCCTTTAAAAAACTCACAACTCTGGATATTGAAGCAAGCTAGCAGCAAACTTCTTATGGCTTTTGGCAGCTTGTATTCCAGATGGCCTGGACAAAACCATAAGATATTATATAAAAGATCCAATTCTAGAAGTTAATGCATGGAGAATATTTCAGGTCATGATATTAAGTTGTTTACCAGGGCATGTGTAGTGTCTCCCTAGGCTGATATCATCAAATGCTAAACTCTTGGTAGGTTTAATCCACATTCATCAACTTTACTGCTTTACTTAGAGCAGCTGTCTTGCTCTCTTAATACATGCTGCTAACCAGATGGTCTCAGAAAACACAACCATATGAAGTTTGATCCCACTTAATTCTTAAACTCTTCGTGGCTTGCACCTTTTTAGTTTTGCATCAAAAAGAGGCATAATTGAGTAGCAGTTGATTCAGTCCACAATTCTGCCCTTGATATCTGTGATTGAGACAAGACAATGGTGTCTCTAATACAGCTTTAAAAACCTGTTTGAAAGAGAGTTCAGCTGTGCCAAATAATGAAGTATTACAATGTTTTATGTGTTGTTATAGCATAAGAATCCAATGGAGGCTTCTGAGGATCAAAGGACATAAAAGTATTGTTGAGCTTTTCATATAAATGACTGCAATATGATCCTTTTAAAAAAGGGACTTCTATGTCACCTAAATTATTACTTTTCTGAGGGATCTTCCATATCTGGGTAAGGAGGAGTTATGAAAATAAGTGTATAGCTTTTCTCCCTTCAGTGCCCATGGGCTTCTTTATACTAAGAACTAATTTAAAAAGACACAATTCTGTTCAATACACAAATCAAATGTCAGGCCAGGGTACTCCTTGGTCTCGGGACTGAGAGCATCCTTTCATTGGGATGAATCATATTTGCTATTCTGAAGCTGATAGGATAGGCCACACGTTTGCCTGTAATTTGTCAAAAAGCTGTGATAGACAAATGGATAGTTAGAGGTGAAGGCAAGCAGTAACCAGAAATTCTGCCCTACCTTCCTCTATCACTGCATAGCATCTAATTCCAGGAGACAGCTTCTGGTGGTTTGCAGGTGAATGTCACCTACAGACATGAAACTAATCAAGCTTAGGAAATTCTTCTAGAGTTTGGTTTTGGTTGTTGTTTTTTTTTTTCCCCCCGCACCTTGGAGATCCTGAGAAGTATTTAAAAGTAAAAATGTGAATTGTCAATTTTCAGAGGAAAATATTTGAAGGGAATATTTGGGTTTTTTCTCCTTTTGATCTGTGATGTGTGCAGTGATTCATGCACAGGTTTGGAAGTGTCAAGAGCTCTTCCACAGATGTCTTTGTTTCTGCAGAAACAAACTTGTAATACAATTGGCACCCAGGATACCATCTTCCTATACTACTTAAAAAAATAATGGAATCAGGGGCAACATTAGTCATATCCCTGCAGGATTTCTTGTGGAGTAACCTCATTTGCATCAGTGAAGATACTCCTGATTTATGCCAGCAAATGTGATTATAGAATGAGGTCTTTTTGCATTAGTTGAGCATCCTTCCTGCCAGGGCACCAGTTCTGCAAGTGATGTTTTACCTATCCTGGGTTAGATGTACAGTCATCAACTGTCCTACTGGTGCTGCAGCAAGAAGTTTGGGTGGAAATTCAATCTCTCCTACAAGAGCTGTGCTGAGGACTGCTGAAATGAGCCTGAACTCTTGGAGTTCAATTCACCAGCTGTTTGTGAGGGGATACTGTGGTGCAGGATCATATAATGTAGCCTCTGGAAAGGGCTGTGTCCAAGGTACCTGGGGTTTATCTTTAGAGCATGGCATTTAGGAGGAGCATCTCACATATATTTCCTTCAGTCTCATGTGTTTATTCAGTCATTCTTTAGGACTTCTTTCTTTGTGATGAGGACTGTGTCTGTCCTGTGAAACCACGTTCACTCTTGGACACGCTGTAATCGTGGAGCATCTTTGCCTCACAGCCATTTTGTTGAACATCTTTCTGCTTTTATAGCAAAAACATCAGAAAGCCTCAGCTACCTGCTTCCACAGTGGGTAATGTGAGGACACATGTGCATTTGACATTTCAGTCTAATCCAATCTATGTAGGTATGCCTCATCCCCTGTCACAGGGTAGTGAATTCACTAGAACTGCTTCTGCAGGAGTAAAAGGCTGTGCCTTGTGTGGTTGGAACAGCATGTGGGCAGCCTTGGGGGATAAACATCCACTACAAGTCTCAAGTGCAGATCTGAGGGTTGGTCTTTTGTGTGGGTTGCACCTATAAGAAGTTATGAAAGACAACTGCAAAGGGGGTCTATCATTTTTACCTTATTTCCATCCACTAGAATGACTGAGCCATATGTACAAAGGCCACCGAAAGGACAAACACAGCCCTTAACAACGTTTTACCCTGCCCTTTCCCTATCTTACCAGCTCTGATCTGCCCATGACTTTATCAAATGTGTCTGACCTTGGGCAGCTCCCCTTTGACAACCTAGATGTCTCAGGGACCAAGCTCTGGACTGGAGACCAGCTGGTGCAGCATGGCTCATGTCCATGCATATGACCTCTAACACCACCACCCGTGGTGGCCACATCTAAACTCTGTACCCAGAGCCCTCCCTAGTCCATGCTAACCCTTGGCTGTGTCTATGGTCAAACCACCCTGGGGAGTATGGGACAGCTCTGCAATATGGGTGGCCATGAGCTGGGGCTGAAGTCCATCTCCCGGCCCTGTTAGCCTGCAAGAAACACAGGAGGAAGAAAGAAATGGAGCCCTAGGAATGGGACTGTCCTACTCCTGCTCCACTGGGTCCTGTTCCAGCTGCTTGGGAAGAGTTTAGGGTGAGCACCGAAGACATGGAAAAATGGGAGTAGTAGAGAGCCCTCACTGCTTCCCCAACCAGCCAGTGGGGTAGTGGCAGAGGGCTGCCTGAGGGTAGTCTGTACACAAAGGGACACATGTTCTGCCTCTACCCCAAGCCAGGCTGGCTGGTGCCAGGGGTGCAGGAGCAGGGTGCGCACACAATGGGGGAAGAAAGGGAGCGGGAAGTGGTGAGGGAGACCAGAGAGCATCATGCTCTGATGACACTGAGGCAGGGGCAGAGCAGGTGTAGAAGACACTCTGAGACATGTACCTTCCTTAATCTGTGCTGCTAACCCTCTCAGTCCCAGCTTCTTCCTGGGGTGTCCTTACTAATGGCTCAAGGGAAGTGCTTCATAGCACAGGACCACAGACCAGCCAGGCCATTACACATAAAACATCTTCCCTCCCGTAGTGCAGTCCCAACTCTTACCTAACAGCCAGCAAGAACCTGGATGTACCTAGTCAAAATATACCATGGTTCCCATCCATGTCACCATTTCTGACATGCTTTTTGTGATGGAAGCAGTTGACCCACCACCAGTCTGCTGTTTATTAATTGCCCATGGACAAGGAAGACTGAGCTATTGCAGTTGTCTTTGGAAATAGTGATTTCACTATCTGGTTGGTTTTTCCAACAGAGCAAGAAAAATTGTAGGTCACAAAGACACTGGTTACCTGAGATCAGTGACCATAGCCAACAGTGAACTGTGTGGGAACTTCCACTGCCTAGATGAATGCAAAAACACAGTGTACAGAGAAATACTTTAGATTCCAGGTGTTTTTTATTCTCTGTGGTTTTGTAAAGATGAATGATGTTCAATACTGAATAAAAATGGATTTTCAACCAGTTTAGAGAAAATGGAAATTCTCTGTTAACACTGCCAACCTACGTTTATTCAGCTAACACTGTTCTTGAAAAAACTGTCAGACATGATTGTCATTGGAATCAAAGTAAATAAAGAGGATGCCAAATTTGCCTTGAAAATCCCAGCAATTGCCTATGTATCTTTTATTTGATGGGCAAGGCAGGGAAAATGAGAAACAGGGTATTAAAAGACAACAACAGAGAGACACTAAGATAGATAAGAAAAACTAATTAATGTCACTGCTGAATAATAGGAGATTTGAAGGAAAATACATATTTTACTTTACAGGATGATTTGATCTCAGTACCATTACAAAGAAACTCTCATCTGCTACTAATGTTCTTCTACATTTCAAAGATTATTAATTATATGAAAGTGTAAAAGAAAACGTATGAATCAGGTTAGTCAAAGTTGTGGTTTAACCCCAGCTGTTAACAAAGCACCACACAGCCACTTGCTCACTGCCTGCCTAGCAGGATGGTGGGAGGAGAATTGGAAGGGTAGAAGTGAGAAAACTCATGGGGTGAGATAAGAACAGTATATTAATTGAAATAAAATAGTCACAGTAATATTAACAATAACAACAACAACAATAACAATAAATGTTCTGAAAAAGAAAAAAATGAAGAGAAATAAACCCCAAGAAAGACAAGTGATGCAAATGAAAACAGTTGCTCACCACCAACTGACCGATGCCCTGCCAGTCCTGCAGCAGCTGGCCCCACTGATCAACCTCCCTCCCAAGTTTTATTGCTGAGCATGATGCCGTCTGGTCTGGGACATCCTTTTGATCGGTTGGGCTCAGCTGTCCTGCCTGTGTCCCCTACCAACTCCTTGTGCACCCCCAGCCCAGTCTCTGGTGGGGTGAGGTAAGAGGCAGAAAATGCCTTGGCTCTATGTATAAGCCTTGCTCAGCAGTAACTGAAATATCCCTGGGTAATCAACACTGTTTCCAGCATAAAACTGAAACACAACCCCATACCAGGTACTGTGAAGAAATTTAACTCTATCCCAGCCAAAATTAGCACACTTCAACACAAGTTGCACAGAAAATAGGAGGGTACACAGGGATTTCAGTGTGCAGTTGAGCTTTGATCAGTGTGTAGTGATGATTTCTAAAACACAGCAGCATGTCTACCAACACTGGATGCAGGATGCCAAAAGCAAATGCCAGACATCCTCAGTCTTCAGCTTTACTTTTAGGGAATTTATTTTTCTCAGAACATTATTTCTTACACATCGTTGCCCAGGTACACATTCTCAAAGTCAAGCCCAGACTATTTCTCACAGGACAATACAAAAAACAGAGATGGATTGCAGGGTAACAACAACATATGCATGGGACTTCGGACTTTGCTACACCTTTTAGTAACAACTGTAATGCTCTTTGGGCCTGGGAGAGTATGACTTGTAAGAGGCAACTTTTTGTTTCTGCCCTGACTGTCCCGGCTGCAGGGAGGTGGAGTCCTGAAGAGTTACAGAGTCACAGAATATTCTGAGTTGGAAGGGACACAGAAGGATCATCAAGTCCAACTCTTAAGTGAGTGGCCCATACAAGAATAAAACCCACAACACTGGTGCTATTAGCATCATGCTCTAGCCAACTGAGCTAATGTCAACATGAGTTAGCAGAGATGGGCATGTGAAGCTGGTAACCTGCTCAGCTAATACTGTCAACTCCAGGAAAAGAATACATATAGAAAATGAATAGATGATAAATCAGCAAATCACTTCCACTGGTGGACTCTAGAAAATGAGCATTTTTTGGCAGATACCACATAGTTATTGTTGTACTAATGGTATTAGTCGTGGTGTCTCAAGTAGCACAGAGTAGCCCCAAGCATTGGCTTTCTGGTACAACCTATTTACTGCTTACTTCGTTTACTCCAAACTGAGTACAGCAGAGCACAGTTTGTTTTCACCTACCTGTGTCTGATTATTTTTTTATTAATCAAATATCTGCCTGATAATTCTGCCCTGGTGTCTTGGGCTAGAAAACTAAACAGTCGGTCTTCACTAGGTGTGGAAAGTGGGAACCACTGGCAGACAGATCTGAGCAGGCTCTGGGAGCACTCCTTCAGCTCTCTGCACCTGCAGCAGTCACTGCTGTGAGGATCTGCTCTCAGAGTCACTTGAGTGACTCGGGTCTAGGGTTCCTAAGGCTTCTCTAATAATGAGAAATACTATATTTGCCACTTATACATAATAACTTAAAAAAATATTTTAAAAGCCCATGGTTCTAAAAGGAGGGAAATTCTTGTTCTTCAACCACCTTCAGCCAGGGGATAGGTCAATGTATGCATGCTTTACTTTTCTTATGATGACTTACTGTCAGCTCCTCAAAATATTTATCTAGATTAATAGTTTAACGTTCTCCTTTTTTTTCCGGATTACTCCATGTTTCTCTTTGTGAAGAGAAATAGTAGCACTGAAGTGGAAGAGTTTCTTGTGAAGCACTGGGATGCCTGAATCAACAGAAGATTGGAGACAAGTACCTGAAGGACTGCAGGAAGGAAATATTGTAGTATATAATTTATTACCCAGAGGCTGAGGAGCTAACAGCTTTGAAGAACCAAGCAGTGTCTGGGTCTGAGAAAATGCTGCACAAACTGAGTTCAGGAAGATTTTCTTTGCTGAAGTCCAAGCACATTGTGCTATTCATAGATGTTCATGTTAGCTGTTTCTTGCCTTCTCTAATGTTTTGGAGATGTTGTTCTTTATAGGAATGCCCTCACTGACAGAGGAGCAGGATATTTGCTGTTCTCTTCACATAGGGGTTGGTCCTATTACGGTTTAAAGAAGTGTCTTCAATGCAAGAACAGAATCCTGCTGAGTAAGTGTTCCTGGCCACCAGCTGCCCATCAGGGCTGTCAAAAGGCACTGTCTCAACTAACAGTTCTGCAGATACTTACTGAGAGGAAAAGGGATCATCCAAGCTGCTCTGCTGATGGCACAAACCCTTCACAGCATCAAACCACAAACTAAAACAGACTACTTCTATTACACAGTGTTTTGAATTTAGTCTGTGCTAGTAAACTCTTTAATATGCAGGACTTACCCTCTAGGAGTGCCCAGCTTTCTCCGCTGACTGCAGAAGAGTTCAGCAAGACTAGCTTTGACTTAGCATGTAGATAGCTGAAGTTCAGCAAAATTAATTTCCACCCTCAATGATTGTTGGGTAATTCCAGTCAAAAATTTCCTGTCATACTTCCCAAAAGCATTTCCTTTGGAAGACATTCACCAGATAAAAATCTGGTATTACTTGTTCAGATTGTGCTGATGGACAATAGTCTATTGCTTTTTTTCAATATTTCAGTCACCATCTTCCCACTTTAAGTTTACCTCTATCATCACATGAATGACAAAGGTAGATTTCAGTGGGGCTCTCTAGACAATTATCAGGCAAAAGTCTGTGATAGACTACCAATATGCCACTGCCAACAGTATAATTTTCTCTACTGTACCAATACGAAATGCTCCATTATTAAACATTTATAATGTATGTTCTCAGATATTCCACTGCCTTGTTACTTGTTCCTTTTGGTGTTTAATGATGTCTGTTTCATGCCATAGACACTTTCTGTAAAATACAATAATCCAGACATTCATTCAGACTCTCACAGTTTTTGGTAGGCTATTCTCACACCATGCATTCTTGGCCACCTGGGCACACTGCTGGCTCATGTTCAGCCACTGTCAACCAACACACCCAGGTCCTTTTCTACTGTGCAGCTTTCCAGACTTTCTTCCCCCAGTCTGTAGTGCTTCATGGAGTTGTTGTGACCCAAGTGAAAGACCTGGCATTTTGCCTTGTTGAACCTCATACAATTGGCCTTGACCCATCAATCCAGGCTTTCCAATAGAGCCTTCCTACCCTTCAGCAGATCAGTTCAGTGTCCCTGCAAGCTGACTGAGAGTGCACTCGATCCCCTCATCCAGATCATTGATAAAGATATTAATCAGGGCTGGCCCAAATACCTCAGAGGCCTGGGTAACAACACTAGTGACTGGCTGCCAGCTGGATGTAACTCCACTCACCACCACTCTTGGGGCCTGGCCATCCAGACAGTTTTACACACAATGAAGAGTACATCCATCTAAACCCCTAGCAGCAAGTTTCTCCTGAAGAATGCTGTGGGAAATGGTGTCAAAGGCTTTACTAAAGTCCAGGTAGACAACATCCGTGTCCATTCCTCATCCAAGGTCTAGTAATTCTAAGACTTCTCCCAGCTGCTTACAGAATACTTTGTCTGCTTCTTCATCCTGGTTAGGTTGGTCTGTAACAGACTCCCACCAGGATATCTACCCTCTTGTCCTTACCCCTGATTCTTACTCATAAATGAAGAATTGTTCAGTTTTTGGAAAACAGTAGTGTCAGTCTCTTCCAGAATGTATTTTAAAATGAAGATTGCAATGTATGCATTCAACTTAACAGACTGAATAGATAACCTAGCACATCAACAGATGATTGCTAAATTCTCATCACAGTAACATACTCTCAGGACTGGAAAGCAAAAATTCAAGCACCTGTCCCTACCTGGATGACTGGAACATCATGGGACCATGGATTTGTGCAGCAAGCAGTGGTTTAAGAAGTTAGTAACTTCCAGATACCTATTATTCCCTCCCTCATTGCCTTCTTTCTCCCCCACATATGGACACGACTGCCTTCACACATCAAGTGCGTGCCCTTCTAATCCGTTTTAGTAGAGCTACTTTTTGATGCTTAAACTACTCAAGAGTCATCTCAAAACCATCTCACAGATGGGAGGGGGGAAGAGATGAGACAAATTTTAGTATGATTACACCTACAAAAGCCTGTCAGACTGCAGCCTTGTATGTCAGCATCACCGAGTACAGTGCCACTGAATTTTTAGACAGCAAGATAAATTTGTACCTCCAGTGACCATCAAGCAAGCTCATTTAAATATTTCTCACTATCCTTACCCAAAAGCATTTCCTTGGAATGGAAATAATTGACCAAAGACACTTCGTTCTGTCTATCCAAATTATCCTTATGCACAGAATACAAGTTTCCATCGATTGAGAGGTGACACTTTAACTAATAACCTTTACCTCACTCCCAGAAATTAAGTGTGTGCTTTGAAACTGCAGTAATTTTCTCACTCTCCTGGAAAGTTCTCCCTTGGAAATGTGGTACTATAGAAATAATGTGATGCGCATCAAACAATTTCTTCTGCTTTTTGAGTATTTCAGTATGTCTGGAAATTTAATATAATCAGGGTAGATGTGGTTAACACTGTACCTTCTACCTAACAAATGTTACTTTGGCTGGAGTCTGAGCTGGAAACTTAGGTTTGCACAAACCCCAGATTTGTCTGAATATAAGCAGGTGCTTAATGATACCTGGACCTCCATGTGAGTTTTCTTGGCACTCTATACTTTTATGTCTGCTGTTAAACTCAGAGCCAGGGCCCAACCCTGAACCTGGAGGCCAAGTGACATGCATCCTGCACCCAGCTGGTGGCCTGTCTACAGCTGATTTCTCTTAGGGAGAGCTGGTGAGAGCACGGAGGACATAGCCAGGGAATGTATTACCACCTAAACAGTGCAGTTGGTGCCCAGGGCTCAGGCTGAGCTCCTGGAGCCCCTTTGCTTGCCAATTCAGCCTTAGCAGGACTGATCTGAAGTCAGGATGGGCTGTGAAGGTTTGAGTCCCCCAGTCCATCTGCACAAGACTGGTGGCCTCAACTGGAAGCTGTTCCTCACGCTCTCCCCCTCAAGCCCACAATGTTCTTGTCCTCTGCCAACAGTGTCAGTAACTCATTTGAGAACCCAGCACAGTAAAGCAGAACCATTACAGCCAACACAAGTGACAGTCCCACGTGAGCTGGCATAGAACCATGAGAGGAAGGAGGCACCTCTCTGGAGAGTAAGACAGAAAACCGCTGCTGTTACAATAATGCTCTGTGAATTAGTTACTGTTGACTTATTTATTGATCTAATTAATTTCTTGTCTTTAATAAAACTGTTGCTTATTAGCCATTTAATTCATGTGTGTGAGTGGAAAGAGCAACTCCTTCTGTGCAATAGCGCTTAGCATCACTGTCCCAGGTTTCTGGCTTGGGTTCTGAGAGCAGTTTTTGTGATAATCTCCTTATATTTGAACCTAATCTTTGCCTCTTGAAATCAGAGAGGACGCAGGACTTCTCAGTGAGTAGTTATCCTTTCTCCATCCATCTTTATCCTAGGAGCAAAATCTTCTTACAGGCAAGAGCCACAGGGCTAATGTCACACACCCTAGAGTGAGAAACTGTCCCACTTGGTCCCATCTTACCTACCAACATCTTCCTCAGGCATCTAAGGAGCACCATGGAGCTGGCAGGTGGCAGCAGTTTTTGATGGTGTCCCACTGCTCTGTGTCACAGTAAGTATGCGAAGGAGGATGATGGAAAGATCATTCCCAGGAAGTGAACTGATATCTTCTCTCCCTTGTCAGAGAACTGCTCTGCTCAGAGAAATCTCTCGTGGCTCAGTCACCCAGGGCTCTTCTTACCTCCTCAGCTTCTTCACTTCTTCTGTCAATGCCACAACCCTATACTTTCACTCAATCTCTCCAACTCTTCCCATGTGCCCTGCCATACTAGTCACTGCCATAGTTGGGAACTTATGGTTTAGCTTTGGCTCAGCAAGGGGATATCAACTGGTCCTTCACTTTGAACCAAAGCAAGGGGGAAGTTTAGCCCATTAGCTCTTCAAAAAGACCTTCAAATAACTATTGCCAGTGTCTGGCAATCCAGTTTCATGAGAAATTTGGAAGTGTGCCAGTACTCCAAGTCCAATTAAAATCTCTCAGGTATATGATCAGAATGTCCTACTCATGTAATCAAACTGATAACTGCATGTGGGATTTAAGAGGGATATGCCTCCAGAGACCTGAAAGTTTAGTGGTGAATTCAGCCTCTTCATCTCTGCTGTAACACACTGGGGTGGGTCCTGCGTCCAGAGCACAGAGATGCTGGATGGCAACCTATGCACTGCACTTCTATGCCTTGACCTAGCTCATCACCAGGTCCCTGCTGGGGCTTCCAGCCCTTCCCAGAGCTCCCAGCACTCCTTCATGTGCAGTCACTGCATGTTTATATTTTTTCCCCCAAAACAACTCAGGAAAAGCTAGACTGACATTTTTATAGTCACATATGAGAGGTGATTTTGTCAAAGCTCCCAGCTTCCCACTGATTTTCTTCCAGCGCGGTTCATTTTAAATGTGGAAGAGAAAAAACCTGGCATGCCCTCCTGCAAATGTTACCAGCCCCTCTCTGCTCTGCACCGCCTAGCTAAGGACTGCAAAGGGCTTCACTGACCAGTTGAGGATCTGCCCCTATTGTAGTAGGTCTCTGCCCGTGTTTCTGCTATTCACAACATATCTCCATGCTGCTTTGTTCCAGCGCTGTTCAGCAGTCCATATCTTGATTTTTTTCTCTCACTCTACAGATGTTTTGCAGCATTGCATGCTGCCTTGCTGAGGGTAAATTGTGTTTTCAGGTCATTGTTGTTTCAAGCACCAAAAGGTTTTTTGCACATAATGCATAAATTAAACATTATTGATGCTATTACTAGGTTTGCATGTTCCAGTTCCCAGGCTTATTTTAATTATGTACATTATGAAAAAAACAGGTTGGCATAACAATGAAAAATATGCTCTCCATGACATTTTATTTTATAGATAAACATGAAAAGTCTATGATGATGACTAATTTAATGATAAGATCACGTCACTTGTTGTCTGTCATAAATGAAATGTCATACACAGTCACCTATCCTACATTCTTGAATTCATTCTAATTACTGTCCTTAAGCAAATGATTGTGACTGAGATACACTGTAGCCAACTGTCTTTGCCTTTGTCCTTTAATACATGTCAAATCTGTGCAGCACAGGCTAAGACTTGACCTTAAATGAATATAAATTCTGGTTTGGCTGTCAAATACAACCATTCTTTTAATGTATGTAACTGTATGTATCAGGAAACTTTGTGTATACAGCCTATTCTCTCCTATCTGATTCTTTTCATAATGCCTAGTAGTGGCAGAGCTCTCAATGTAATCTAGAATTTTTTTCCAGTTGATTTACTATGGTTTCAATTCTACACACAGATGATTGAATAAAGTAACATAAATCTCCCAATGATTAGAAAATGTGATCATTTATTACATGGACAATCAGTTTATTAAAAAACATAATTAGTTTGTACCTCAGGAAACCTTTCCCCAGTTGTGATAAACTATAAATAATTACTGCTTCTCCTTCTGTGAAATTAAAAGCCACACAATGCTGCTTCTAGGAATGTCTGATTTGTTGGAGAAAAGGGGTTCTGTTTTCCTTCTCTATTTTCAGTAGATTGATTTTTCTTTCTTCTCATCCCTTAAGAGAAAGAGAAATAGAACAGACAGATAAGTTAGCATAATATAAGCAGAATAACCAGTGATTGTGGGAATCTGCTCCATAGTCCTCCTGCTAATCAAATAGAAGACAAAATCTTCAGTGAAGATACTAGGTGTTATGTTAATGCTCTGCCAGAAGCAGATGGGCCACCCTTCCAGATCCTACAAACTGCATCCCAAAGTCTTCCCTAGTTGAGAACCACAAGGCATGTTACACACTTTCAAGAGCTGAGATAGGAGGAATAGTTCATAGCTGAGAGCTGACAATGTGCCCTTTAGAAGGAGGAGAGGGTTTTTTGGGTTGATGGATGTGTGCTGCTGGGTTGCAGGGGGACTCATTGTCATTGGACTCAGGACTCTCTGATGGCTTACATCTCCCAGGATATTCCAAAAGCCAGGGATCTCCATAGAACCATAGAATCATATAATAGGTTGTGTTGAAAGGGACCTTTAAAGGTCATCTTGTCCAACATCCCTGCAATGAGCAGGGACATCTTCAACTAGATCAGATTGCTCAGAGCCTTGTTCAGCCTGACTTTGAATGTGTCAAAGGATGAGACATTTACAACCTCCCTGGACAGTCTGATGTTTTTAGAGATGCATGGCAGCATTTTATAGACAAACATCTCTGCTTATCAGCTGTGTGATGCAGCTCTGGCACACAAGTGACACTTCAACAACATGATGACCAAACACAGCTCAAGAACGTAGACTGGTAACTGAGTTGCAAGGGTTACTGCTTGAGCTGGTTATCATTGCCCCTTTTCTCACAGGTTTGCATGGTTAATAGAGATGTATGGATGAATTTGGGTTTGATCTCAGATGGGATAAATTCAATACCATTTAGCTGGAATAACAGTTCAAGATTCTGATTCTGTCACCCGCCTTGTCCTCATCCTTCCCTACCTGAGAACTTGCTTCTCTGGAAGGCTGTTCTCAGTCCTGTCACAAAGATGCCATCTCCTTGGCTTTTTTATCATGGTTCACTCAGTTGTAAAATGGGTAAAACTATTACTTACTTGACAAAGATGTTGGAGGCATTCACACACTCATGCCTCTAAAACCTTCCAGGATCCTTCCCAAACAGTAATGCCAGGCATCATTATTCACACAAATCATTGTGAGCTAGATATCTAATTTTGGGCGATTTTGTGCTTTGTCTTGCTACAGTAACAATGACAATGAAATTCACTTTCCATTCACATAATAAACCTGGAGGTTCTGAATTTGCCAACCAATATATCTATGTGCAGATAATAAGCTTCTCTTGATGGTCACCCATTTGTTGGAAGATACTGTCAGAGCTTGACTGTATGTTGCATATGAACATCACAGGTAATGTATTTACACTGATAAAGACATAATTAGTTTGTATTTGTTTCTGACATCTCCTTTCAGTTTTTAAATATTATGGATTCTGTTACCAGCAGAGCCATTTACTTATCAAAAGTAATCAGTCATTCACTGCAATCTGCTCTCACCCTTAACATTTATTCTCTTCTTAATTACCATTCTGTCAGTTCCGTCACTGTAGGATAAATTGCATTGTCCCTCAATATACTTATAAAACAGCGAAATATTAAACTCCTGACAAAATAGCCATGTGTACAAGAATAAGAAACTGAGAAGTAGGAGAGGGGAGGTGAGAGTCCAGACTCTCGAGCCTTTCAGCGGTCTCTAGGAGTTAATGTTTAGTGTTTGCCCTTTAGAAAGTCAGGAGGAAGGCAGGAGTGCAAGATGAGGCACAGTAAAGAAGGCTTGTTCAGTCAATGTGAAGTATTTAAGACCTGAGCCCAGATCTACCTGAATCAACTAAAAGGCTTCCCTGGAAAGCCATAAGTAAGGATTAAGCTCTTGGTTTCATAGAAAATCAGCTTTTTACCAGCTCTTACAGCTGTCTGATTCAGGAACAAGAAGGTCAACTGACTTTCCAGAGATGACACGGTGACGGAGTGTCTCATTTCAGGTTAAACCCAGAACTGCTCTGGTTGTCATATCTATCTACCTACCTGGGCATTTAAAAAACATCCATCCATTGTGATATCTCCGAACTTACACAGTCACTTAAGCAGAAAACCATCTAAAAAACTAGTCTCCACCACAGCCTCATACTTGCTGACTGGAGAGGGAGCTATTCTTTTTCATTCTCCTCCTGTCTCCAAGGTACTGAAAGCAAACTTTTTTTTCCCATTGCTGTGTAGAAGAGAAACACACTATCCAGGCTTGTTAATTACTAGCTCCCTCGCTGTGCAAGACAAACATTGCTAATAAAAATATGTCTTATTTTAAAATAAATTGCTTTCCTAAATAGAAATAGTAAACAGCAGCAGAGCAACTCCCTCTTTTTGCTAATAGATTTGATCTCTTATATCTTAGTTGCTTCTGTCCCTAGTTGAAGTCAGTAAAATTAAGGAACACAATGCTAGCTTACCCAAACATGTTCTTTATTTGCAGTCACCTCAAATAACATTTCATATGTCTCCTACTACCAGATATTATGTCTCAAATCCATATCATCAGCTTTGGCAAGGAAAGGATATCCTGTCTAGTCTTTGAAAATATCTAGTTTTGTAACCTGACATAACCTTGCACATGCTTATTCTGTGGAAGGGCAATTTCTACCTTGAAAATCTTATTAGAAATCAGCATGCCAAAAGGGTTATGGAAAACACAAAATAAATAAAATAAATAAGATTTTGTGTGAAACTCAAATAGCTCAGTGCAGAACCAGCCTGAGAAGAAAATTTTGTGGTGGAGGTGGAATTCAGAAGGAATTTTTCTTCTAAAATAGGACAACCCACCTACAATTATTCACCAACCTATTATTAAAAGAGATAATAGAGATAATGCACAGAATACATGCTCCATAGTCATTTGATTGCAGTCAGATCAAAATCCAAAAATAGATTACTGCCCTTTAGGTCTGTTGTATGTTTTAGTAAGCTACATGCTCTCAGTGTGACTAAGTGGGTTGTCTTTCAATTTATTCCAACTCTTTCTGTATTTTTTCACATCTCTTCTTCTGCTTGAATATCCTGAATTTGTCCTGGATATACCTAAGGGATCTAATTTATGCAAACTATCCAATTATCTTTCAACTCTTGTCTATCCTAGTTGCAATTTATAAATTAATATGAATCCAGGGTATGTAATTATTTGAATAATCAGAAATGAAATTGAAGAAAACCCAGAATATTTCTTTGATTATTACCATATCACAGAATCATATCCTAGAATGGTTTGGGTTGGAAGGGATCCTAAAGATCACCTAGTTCCAACCTCCCTGCCATGGGCAGGGACACCTTCCACTAGACCTAGACCAGGTTGCTCAGAGCCTCATCCAGCCTATCCTTGAACACTCCCAGGGATTAGACATCCACAGCTTCTCTGGAAAACCTGTTCCAGTTCCATCACCTTTACAAGTTAACTTTGCTACAAGCAAAACCTTCCAAAACTACAATCTATCCTTGTTTGTCCCACCTCAGTCACACATTGATTTCAAAGGCACCCTCCATGGATTTAGGGGCACAATTAACCTTTTCAAGCTTATGTCTGATAATGTTCATAAACACTGTCCTTCAACAAATGGGGCATCACACCATACAGCTCTAGAATGGAGAGAAGTGAAAAGGCAGGCATCATAGTTGGAATGATAGGCTATCTATATTGCTAATGTCAGAAAAAGGAATATTAGAAAGCAAGGAGATTTGTATATCATCAAAGGCTTAAAACTTTAGATTAGGCTGTCTTGGGACATTTTTAGATGACCCAGTCACAGCTGATGAGAAACAAAATAAGCTCCTCATGTTTATCCCGGAAAAGACACTACTCTTGCGACTCATGCTCCAGTGCTGCTAGACAGTCCTAATCCTCTCATGTCCTCAACATTCAATGCAAATAACACTTGAATAATTAGTGTCTCAGAAGGCTGTGGCCAGGCAACTGCTGTGCAAAAGAGAGGCTGCCTTGTAAAGTTGAACCTGAGGTCTGTGCATTGTACTCTATCTCTGACAGACAAGAGGTATTACAGTCAGACATTATGATATTGCAGCAGTCATGTATCAGGTAATCTCTTTCTCCTCCCTATTCTCTTCTCATTTGAGGTGTACCAGAGTTGATAATCAGCTCTGAAGCATGTGGTTTAATGTTCCCTCCAGAACGCATGTAATTAATTACAGTAATTCTGACACCCACAGAAACATCCTGGTTAGTTCTTGCTCTCAACTTCCTTTGATGAGAAGTTCCACAACTGACCTATTGGTTCTGTGAAGTATTTCCTTTAAGTGGTTTTGAGACTCCTACCTTTTAATTTTATTGAAAGTTCCATTTTTTGCAACTTATTCTTTCTATAACATTAATTCTCCTATTGTCCTTTTTTATTTTTGATCTCTTAATCACCTCCTCATAAGGACTTTAATAATGTCCTTATAAATTGTTCAAATTACTTATTTTCGGGCTATTGACTGCCTGTGAAATGTTCACCTCTACTCATAGGTTCTCACCTTTCTACGGTTTTCAAAGTTTATTGGAAAATGTTTAGTTTGCACTTGTTCTCAGGTGTCGCTAATGATGCTACTATCTCAAGAGTTAGCACCTGGACTATTTTGGTGGCCATCTACAATGGAGCAACTTCATCAATGAGCAAGGAAAGAGCTACAGGTGCCATCTGTCTGACCTTTTGTAAGGCCTTTGATGCAGGCCACCACAACATTCTTATCTTTAAATTAGCAAGGTGTGGTTTTGATGGATGGACTGTTAGGTGGATAAGGAATTGGTTGGATGGCCATGACTAAAATGTTATAGTCCATGGATCAATGTCCAAGTGACACCAGTAACAAGTGGTGACCCTCGAGGATCCAGTACTCTTTAATACAACATAGATATGTGGGATTGAGTGCACTCTGAGAAAGTCTGCAGATGACACCAAGTTGAGTGGTGCAGTTGATACGCTGAAGGAAAGGGATGCCATCTGGAGGGACCTTGATAGACTTGTGAAGTGGGCCCATGCAGACCTCATGAAATACCAAAAAGCCAAGTGCAAGGTCCTACACATGGTTCAGGGCAGTCCCCAATATCAATACAGACTGGAGGATGAATGGATTGAGAGCAGCCTTGCCAAAAAGGATTTGAGGGTGCTGGTGGATGAAAAGCTGGACATGAGCCAGCAATATGCACTTGCAGCCCGGAAAGCCAGTTGCATCAAAAGCAGCGTGGCAAGAAGGGCAAGAGAGGTGATTCTGTCCCTCTATTCTGCTCTCACGAGACCCTATCTGGAGCACTGCATCCAGCTCTGGAGTTCTCAGCACAGGAAAGACATGGACCTGTTGGAGCAGGTCCAGAGGAGAGACACAAAAATGGTCAGAGAGATGGAACACCTTTCCTACAAAGAAAGGCTGAGAGAGTTGGGATTGTTCAGCCTTGGAAAGGGAAGGCTCCATGGAGATCTTATGGAGGCTGTCCAAATTATAAGAAGGGCTCATAAGAAGGAGAAAACCTTTTTACCAAGGACTATAGAGACAGGAGAAGGGATGATAGTTTTAAGCTGAAAGAAGATAGATTTAGATTGCACATGAGGAACAAAATTTTTTACAGTGAGAGTGATGAGACGCTGGAACAGGTTACCCAGATGAGTTATGGACGGCCCATCCATTTGAAGTGTCACAGTTAGGTTGTATGTAGTCTGATCAACTTAATCTAGTCGAAGGTGTCTCTGCCCATGGCAAGGGGTTAGACTAGATGATCTTTGAAGAGCCCTTTCAGTGAAAACCATTCTATGACTCTGTTATCTTCCCTGTTCTACATACAGCCCAACACTTTTCTGCATGTTTTATCTCTTAACTCGTCATACTGGACTGGTGCTCTCCCTCCCCTCTGGTCCCACAAAGATTTCTGGGATAAGCATCTAAAATCCTATAGTTCTCTCAGTTAATCAGATCTTACTTCAGTGTGTGATGCCCAGCCTGGATGCAACATCTCTGAAGAGACTGGCTGCAGCATAAGCCAAATCCTATCACCTGTAAGACTGGTGTCCAAAAGGATTTGTAAAGGGCCATGCTGCAAACCTGTTGTAGAGGCATAGAAAAAATTCAGCTAAACAAATCAAAGGAGCTCAGCAGCTTCAGTCTGATACTACAGGGACCACCATCATTACAGATTGGTAGATGAGATGACACAGATGGGCTGCTGAACATTGCATGGATTGTTTTGGTGATCTTCAGCCATGTGATAAACGACTGGATGGCTGCATCTTCTGATAGCTAAAAGCCACAATGGTGATTGGCTTCCCAAAATATTTTTAGGTTATCAGAAATGATGTGCCAAAATCCATGAAACTATGCAAACTCACAAAAAGGTTTCCAGATATATGATGGAAATATAGGGTGGGTTAAAAAAAAAAGGAATACATGCCAGACTAAACTGAACCTTTTTCCATGAGTATATTCAGGGATTGAGGAAAACCTCATTGTATCTGAGGATTTATTTTCAGTCTTTGGATGTTGGTGGGTTTTTTACGATTCTATATGGTAGGTTCATCAATATAAACAATATTTTTATTTCTCTCTGATTATTATTATGGCAGGCATTGCACTAGACTTCTGACAACACTAAGGAGCATTTCAGGACTCTCTTGTTGCAGCATTCCCTGTGCCCCATTAAAATGGTTCCCTTGCCATTGGGTACCTCTGAGACAAATAAGAAGGGCACTGCTCAGTCCATGCTCAAGTCTTGTTTGCTTTTTAAACATCCAGACTGAAAATGTGGCTTCAGCTGTGCTCAGGAAGGCCTTCCAGAATCAATGAGACATGCCATGCTGCAGCACATCCAGCAGGATAGTTCAGGGTTAGATTTGCTAGAATAAGCTGCTGTCCAGCATGCAGTGAGGAAGCTGGCTGTTGGGAAAAGGCAGAGAAGTGGACAGGAGGAGCAGCATGCTGTTCTCAGAGGAACCACACTAGAGCTGGGTGCATCTGACCGTGGAGCTCCTTTAACTGAGCTTTGTGAGGAGGCAGCAGAGGCTTGTGAGGAGGCTACCAGAGGTAGACAATTGTAATTCTGGCAATGTCAGATAGCACTGTTTGGATTTACAAAGGCTGTCCTGGCTTTTACTCTCAACCTATTCCTTGTAGTTTGGGGATTTTTCTAGGTTGCTGTGTATTTCATGAGTATATACATTAATGAATATACTGATGAATATGCTGATGACTCATATTTATAAACATTCAGTGCTACACACACTGTATAGATGCATAATTGGAAGACATGACACCCAACACAGCCTTTATGTGTTCTGCTGCTTGTTTTCCTGTTCACAGAAGTTTATTTTCTCTCTCGTAAGTTCAAAGTATGCTACTGGAATAGCCCAGAAAAGAACAGACATGTCAGTGAATACATGCTTTGTTCAGCTTTGTGAGTATCTGATTTCTCTCTGCCACAATTCATGTTAGTTAAGCCAAACAAACACCACTGTAGCTTGACAATGGGACTATCTGGGTTTCATTCTTGTAATTATTTTCAAACACAGACAGTCCTTTGGCAAATAGGTGTTTTAAGGCATCACAGGACTTATTTGTTAGTTTATTGTGAAACAAATGTTGAGTTTTATATCATTCTGGAAATAATATTTTCGTCATCATGAATAACCAGTACTGATATAGAAACTGTGTGTGTGTGTGTGTGTGTGTGTGTGTTTGTGTGTGTGTGTGTGTCTGTGTGTGTGTCTGTGTGTGTGTGTGTGTGTGTGTGTGTGATATGGATATATAATTACATAGTGGCCCACCTGCGAGTTGGGAATTAGAGATGATGGTCAGGGAAGATTGATTTTTTTCATCCTAATAATTTTGGAGAGTGTCCTTTTAATTGCAACTGTTTTGTCAATCCTTTGCAGGAATTGCATCTGGTATGGGGAATTAAAGGCAATCAGACTTTGAAAGGAACTGCAGTGCAAATGCATTACCATCAAGACTTATTTGCATCTAGATACATATTCTGATTGCATCTTTTACAGGTGAATAGAGAACACAATGTTTGTGAGTTTTATGGGGGTTTTATCACAATGAGCTGATATTGCCCAGGTAGAATTGGGAAATGGATGTACCAAATATAATCACATGCATTCTGTGCAATGCTCTAGAAATGGAGGCTCACTGGGTCTGATTTCCAAAAGTAACTAAGCAACTTAGAAGTCCATGATCAAAAGAGCATTGAAAAACAGATTTGCGAAGGAACTGAATTAGATAGTGAGATTTACAAAGCCTGGAGATGAGTTAGGAACCCAGATCACTACTGCTTTTCAATACCTTACCAAATTGTCCATTTGTGATTTGTAGCAGGTGTCTATCCACATATTTAGATGTTTGAATATCTTTGAAAATCTGTCCCTACACATAGAAAACAACATCAAGACTTCAGCATACTGGAATGATAAAATATCTATTTTCTCCCGAGGAGCTTTTGATAATTACCTGTCTGCTGTTGTCTTTATTTACTGGTTAATGAATTACTGCTCCTAGGGTCTGAACAGGTGGGATTCATTTTATTCAGTGTTACACATTTCCACTGTAGGTTTCATCAGCAGGGTTAGTCCCCATTCTGATGGAAAGTAAAAAGCACTACCAGTGTATGATTTATTTGACTTGTGTTAGATATCTACATAAATATGAGGTGAATCATGCTTAGAGATGCTTCTTTCTCTCCAGTTCTCTATCAACAAAATGAAGAGAAACAGCTCAGATGTATATATCTAGATTAAAGATACAATATGAGGAGAAGCACAACCAGCAGATCCAGGGAAATTATTATTTCCAACTACTTGGCAATGGAATACTGAGTCCTGTTCAAGTGGAGAAAGCGGAAAGGGTCCAGAAAGGTGCTACCAAAGTGGTCAATGGCCAAGAACTTAGAGTGAATGAATTCCAAGGAGATGCTGCGGAAGATGACCTTAGTTAGCCTGGAGAAGAGAAGGCTAAAGAAAGATACCATGTCACCTGACGATTCAAAATGCAGTTATAAAGACAACAGTACTAATTTCTTCTCTGTAGTGGCTGATGAGGTAACAAAGGACAAAAGCCACAAACTGCAGTGTGGGAGGTTCAGACTGGATTTTAGCACAATAATTCTCAGTGGAGGGATTGTTTAACAGAGGAAAAAGGCGTCCAGAGGTGTGACGAACATCTCCATTCTTGGAGGTGTTCAAGACTTGGTTAGATAGAGTCGTGGCTGACCTGGCCTGGTGATGAGTCCCACATTGTCAGAAGGTTGGCTTAGACACCTCCAGGTCATGTCATCAACATGTCTTTAGTAGATATCCTTCTTAGAAGACTTAGGGAACAAAATCCCACCATCTGTCAATCTGTGAAACAGTCTGAATTTGGTGGTATTTGCAACTTTTCTCAAATGCCTATAACACTTTTGTCTCTGGGTCTTTTCTCACTCCTGATAAGCACATGTGGTCATTTACATTTTCAAATTCCCTTGCACCCAGAGGAATATTCTTTCAACCACCAACAATTTTGGAATGATGTGAAGAAACTAATTCGATATTCCAACAAGAAATTGATATTTAGTTTTGCTTTTTGCAATGACCAAAACTGCAGGGGTGATTCTTATCTTAAGGACAGTTTGGCCCATCCCCCCCCCCGAACTTTATAATCCTCACTGGCATTTTTCTTTATTCTTCTATTCTAACCATGGTGTGCAGGGGCAGCATAATGCAATGGGAACCCTTTTTGTGCTCAGCTGGAATCACAGAATCACAAAATATGGGGATTTGGAAGGGACCCACAAGGATCATCAAGTCCAACTCCTGACCTCGTACAGGACCATCCACAGGAGTCACACGATGTGACAAGCATATTGTCCAAACACCTCTTGAACACTGTCAGCTCACAGATGCTGTGACCACTTTCCTGGGGAGCCTGTTCCAGTGCCCCACAACCCTCTGGGTGAAGAACATTTTTCCAAATATCCAACCTAATCCTCCCCTGACACAGCTTTATGCCATTCCCTCAGGTCCTGTCCCTGGTCACCACAGAGAAAAGATCAGTGCCTGATCCACCTCTTCCCCTCATGAGGAAGTGAGGTCTGTGATGAGATCTCCCCTCAATCTCCACCAGACTGAACAGACCAAGTGACCTCAGCTGCTCCTCATGTGGCTTCCGCTCAAGGCCCTTCACCATCTTTGTTGCCCTTCTTTGGACACCTTCTAATGGCTTAATATCTTTCTTGTGTTGTGGTGCCCAAAACTGCACACAGTATTCAAGGTCAGGCCACCCCAGTGCAGAACAGAGCGGGACAATCCCTACCCTCAATCGGCTGGCGATGCTTTGCCTGATGCCCCCAGGATGCAGTTGGTCCTCCTGGCTGCCAGGGCACTGCTGACTCATATTTAACCTGCTGTCAAACAGGATTCCCAGGTCCTTTTCCACAGCACTACTTTCCACAGTCTCATTCCCCAGTCTGTACGTACATCATGGGTTGCAGAATCTGGCACTTTCCCTTGTTGAACTTCATATGGTTGGTGATTGCCCAGTCCTCTTATTTGTCGAGGTCCCCTGCAGGGCCTCCCTGCCTTTGAGGGAGTCACCAGCTCCTCCAAGTTTTGTGTCATCTGCAAACTTGCTTCGTGTCCCTTCCAGTCCTGTGTCCAAGTAATTTATGAAGTCGTTGGAGCTGCCATATGGAAACTTGTGAAAACATCTAACAACTTTCTATAGCGTTTTTGGTTTTGCTGTTTGTTCGGTTTTTTTTTTTAAACTAACACTGAGAGGTGGGAAAGTAATTTTTATCTATTCACTCACCTGTATTGTAGATCTCTAGGGATTTTACCATCTGTCCCCAAGCTTGCAGAGATGGTCATGTGTCAACTTGCACTGAGAGTGGTAAGTAATATGTAGGAAAAGCTCAAAAGCTCATTTACAAGGTAATGGAAATTTCTCCACTTTCTGAAATATAATAACTAAATATTTTAGTCCTGTTAATATTGACTTGGCAATGTTCTTCTTATGTATAACAGTGTTTTCTTAAAACTCCTTTGTATTATACACATGCATGCACACATAAAAGCCTACCATGAAATTTTATGTTGAGAGTCCCACTAGTCAAAATGCATTAGAGATACATCAGGAAATTGTGAAAAACAGATTCCTTTTTCAACTGATTGAAATCCAGAAATAAAATGTTTTCAAACAATGGGGATATATTTGCAAAGATTGAGCTTGTAAGCTTTGTTACATATGTTCAGAGAAATATAAAACTCTGAAACCTTTCACCTCACTACTGTGAACAGTTATGCTAAGTCTGACTTCTTTTAAGTCTGTAATTGAAATGAGGTATGTGTGTGGAAGCTGGGTAGAAATGTCACACTGAAAAGAAGATGAACAGCTAAAATGGAAGTTTCCTCAGATGCTAAATATTTCATTTCTACTCATGAGGATAGCTTTAGTGTGCATCATTTAAAGTTATTCCATCTCTGAGGTCATTGTAATTTTGGAAGCACAAGAGCTCAGAAGCTTTCTGCTCATGTTTTGAAATAAAGTGTATTTATGAAAAAGGATTAAGCCAAAACGAGCCCTACAGCAAAGGCAGGGTAGAGAATACAGGGTGGGGCGAAATCACACTAGAGGGGAAAGACTAAGCACAAAAGTTTATACCACCGTTTTACCACAATTTTACTAACACACTTGAACAAAAAAAAAAAAAATAGGATGCTCAGAAATTGATTGACTGGGTTTGTTGCTTTGTGGACATACGAAAGGCTATAATGTCTTGCAGAGTGGTAAAAAATAAGAACCTTTGAATATGGTTCACAAACCACGGCAGAATAATATAGCTTCAGGGATGACTTCATAACCCAAATACCTTGAGACTGCAAACACAAGTGGAAAGAGAAACAGGTTTCCAAAAGGCCATTTGCAGCTTGTTTCAACTAAAATACAGAGAGTGGAGTAAATCTTTCCAACGCTACCATTCTGTTCCTCTGGTGAAAAGATGTACTGAGTCTCAGTGCAGTTAATTTGTCATCCAACATCCCTGTCTACTTTAATTTTTTATGGGCTGAATTGTGACCAGCAGAGACACAGTTTTGGAACATCATGCTCACAAAGAAAAGTGCTGTTTTCCATGCTCAAGATTGCAATGCCAGTTTTTGCAGAAAACCAGAGCCACACAACATTATGGCTGGAAATATTTTCTGGGTTTGTTTTGTTGCTGTGTTATGACAGCACAGTACCATGAATGAGACAGAGACTCCAGTATGGCTGGGAGAACACATTCTAAGAGTCAGGACTCCCACCTGGTGTTTGGGTAAATATCCAGGCATATGTGGCATGATAAAATACTGTGGCAGCAGAAGAAGTCTTGCTTCTCTACTGTTGGAGCATGGGTCTGTTCTCTGGAGAGAACGGACGCAGCCCCCAGCCGTGCTGCTTCCCACCCCAGCATGGTCCTGCAGAGCCTGTGTGAATGACGCACTCTCATCATGCAGCTGGGGAGCAATCCAGCCATAAATCCTGGCTCCACTGAAATCACTGGCAGGTTGAAGGGGGCGATTTATAATTGACACGAGTTTCTCCAGAATTTCACACCACCTAATTTTCAAACACTTGGTTTTTATATGGGTAGAACTCAGCCTTGCTATAAATAGGAACAAGACACACAGGCAAAATAGAAATCAGGGAAGTTGTGCTCATCTGCATCAGTTCTGAATTTTGCTTTTGCATTTTCCTAGTTCCAAAAACATAATAACTAGAGAGTTTGTGCATTTTAACTTCCACAAGCAGACATTATACACGTCCATGATGCAGAATGTAGCATGAATTAATCCATTAAAAAATTATACCTTTGCTTATTTAAAATACCATATGCAGGTGCGTGTATGTGAGAGAATGTATAAGCAGCTAGATACTTATATTTAGTAGCCTGGCAGCCAGAAAAATCAATTTGTATGCAACCATCACCCTATATCTCCTAATTCCATGAAAGGTCTGGGACTGAGGATTCATATTGATTTCTTTATACTATTTTAGGTTTTATTCCTAGGAATTGATTCCAGCAGTCATTTAGTACTATATATCATAAAATTGAGTAAAATCTACCCAAGCAGCTCTTCTTTAACACAAATTAGCCCTAATATCTCTCATCGATTAAGTATGACAGATATGCAGTTTTGCTGTTTGCCACCATGCCAGGGAGAAATGTATTACGGCTTTTATGAATTACAAGAAATGAGAAAGTGCCATCAAATCTTGGACTCCTGGGTGATTAATACGTTAAGGTTGCACAGAATTAAATGAAATTATGAAAAGTTGTGTTTCATACAAGTTTGGTCGTGGTGTTATGGTTGAAAAATGCACACTGCACATGCTGTGTTAGGCTGCAGTACCTATGTTGAGCACAATGGTCAGCAATGAGCGCATCTGCCCTGTATCAAGGACATCTCCTGAAACTGTACTCCTAAACTGCAGGATCTCACATAGGACACTAAAACTGAAGGAATGGCAGGTATTCTGAATGAACGAGAAGAGGAACATAAGCAAATGTGAACAATATGCTTTCTGATAAAGAGTACTGCAACCCAGTGGCAGTATTTACCCTAGCTCATCAAGATGATCCCTCTGAATTTCCAAAAGGGATTTAGAATTCAGTATTAGAATCTGGAGTCTAATAACTGAACCTCTGATATGAAACCAAAAATTAGATTTTTTTTTTTTAATGTCTCTAAGGAGACCAAATGGGACCTGCTAGGGGATGCTTGTGAGTTTCTTAAAATGAGGTGATTTTAAGGTGTTTCAAGCTACATTAACCAAAAGTAAGCAACATTGGTTTAAGTGTGCAGGAGTATATATACAGCCAAGGAGAATCTAACTGCATTTCTCTACTTAAAATAAATTTTAAAAAAATTAAAGCCCACTTAGTTGGTGTTTCATTCTGGAGACAAAAAGGATGAGATTAATCTGTAGACAGCTGTAGAACGGTGAGAAATCTCCACTTCAGATAGTGGAAATCTCCACTTCAGATGGAACCCTTTCTGTAGTCGTTGAAGGAGCAATTCTTCATGGAGAAATGTAAGCATGAGTTGCTCTAGGCAGTCCTATTTGATAGTCCTCCATTGACTACAAAGTAGACATCAGATAGCTAGTTCAGTTGGAGACACCTGAAGTCCAGTGAGATAGATCATTCCTGTTAGATCTGCAAGTGCATTATATAGTATCACTGAATTTCTTTAATCCCCTGAAAGTCTGCCATACCTGGGAATTCCTCAGTTCTCTTAGTGCTTGACATTGAGTATTCCTAATCCTGAACTGAATTAATGCAAGGAATGCAGTTCAGTAGAGAAACAGTCAAATTTATATAACTGCATGTGCACCGTAACTGACAGCAGATGTCTTAGACAACAGAAGAGCCTAGAGAATGATTCAGAAAGAAGAGGCATAAAGGTTGTCCTCACATAGGTATCGAGCATCTTCTTAAGTACTGGGGAGTACCCATCTGACATCCAGCTGCTGTTCCTGAAAGATAAGGCCTCCCTGATGTCCTGTATCTTACCTGCCAGCCCTATGCTGACATCTTGGATACCCTAGGGCATCAGTGGTGGCATTAACCACTATGGTTTAAGTAAATGAATCCCACACTCAGATGCCTAGGGTGAACTGAACTATACGGTGTACAGGATGATAACTAATCTGTGAGAATAATCTCAGACATTTAACTCTCTCTTGCTCTTTTGAGGTCTTAAGTTTAAATATTGTCACAAAAGTGGAGCATCATCCACTATGTAGGTTTCATTCACTCCTCTGGCTTCATGCTGCCTTTGTGCACACTTAAGTCTTCCCAGGCTGGAGTAAACCAGGAACAATATTTAATAAGTTCGGTAAGGATGGACCAAATCATTAGTAATTAGTTGACCACTTCTGAGTAAGCATAGTAAGAAGCTGCTGCCCTACCAGTTAGGACTCATGCCTGTGCTCAGCAGAGATGTCACTAAACATTTGAACAGCTTCCTAAGAGATGCAGGGATCCACTGTTGTTTCAATGTGTCGTGCAGGAGGTCAGACTAGATAATCATAATGACTCCATCTGACCTTAGCAGTCTCCAAAGTCTATGAGCAGCTCATGGATAAGAAGCAGGTTAAAATACACAGATGGCTGTGAGCAGAAGTTTCTCTCTGACCTTCGGCCCTGTGTGAGCCATGCATCAGAGTTATGGCAAAATTCATCACAGTACAATACAAGACTATCAGATTTGTGTGGGACAGGAGAGTGGGTCTTGATTAAAACTGCAGAAAAACCATAAATTGCCTGCTTCCCTCTAGAACAGAAACTGGTTGCTTTTTTCTTCTTCTTCTTTTTTTTTTTTTTTTTTTTTTTTTTTTTTTTTTTTTTTTTGTGCCAGGTCTGTTAGTAAATATATTGCAGCAAATGCAAAAACTATTTCCTTCTTTCTTAGTCCCTGTTTCATTACTGGGAGCACTGGAAACCAATACCATCTGCCCAGAGGCAACATTTTACTCAGCTACTGAGTGAAATGTCACCTCACATCAGCTCACACATCAACCTCAGCTGAAAGAAAAATCTCTCACTGAGAAACTGTTCATACATTTCCCCAAGTGTTCATGTTTTATCTTTCCGAGAAAGTTATTAGTGGTGCAAAATGCATTGTATTCATCAGTCAGTCTATGAAATTATGCCGGTATGCCAAACTGGTTTCCACATAACCCAGTCCTCCTCCTCATGATTATTCCAGTTAATCTTTTTATATTCCCAAAGAGCCTAGCAATGAATCAAGAGCTCATATTGCCGGACAGTATACAGATAGAGAACGTAAAGGTATTTCCAAGGCACTCAGAACCAGCAAGGAGAGTCAATGAAGGATGCAAAAAAGTATTGGTAAATAGAAAGAAGAATTGGTTGCATCTGTGGCCAGGTGGTTGGAGCACACCAGTAGTCAATGTGAAGTTATTGTGGGTCTAAAGGGAAAGAAGAGGTTATGAAGGCATAAGAGAGATGTGCTGGAGGCTACTTTAATGCACCATGACTGCCTGCAAAGCAAAGGATAGCAGGGATAAATGCATAAAAAGACGTACTTAAAGGTATCAGTGACAAAAGGATGCTTACACTGGGAGAGTGTCTGGTGGTAACTGAGATGGGATGCAGAAATGACCTTTCAACCCAAGTATGAAGGTAGTCCATTAATGAAGTCAGAAAAGAAGGTAAGTAGGCTGGGTTGCTGTAGTACCAGAAAGGTGACTGTCAAGGATATCAAAAAGAGAATGACGTAGTCAATTATAGAAATATTGCCTCTTTTTTAACTCCATGGTGACTGGGTGCTCGCAGGGCAAGACAGTATTTGGCTGAGCACAGAAAAAGGAAGGTCGATGATGGAGAAAAGAAGATGGCAATTAACCAAAGGGGTTTCAGTTACCTGGAAAACTGCTCCCAACTAACAAAATGTTGCTGCACCTAAAAATTGATTACTTTCCATTGATTTGTTCTGGTGTTTCTGTTCTTTCGACTTGTAGCTATGCTGGGAGCACAAAACAGGCACACAAAATATCTTGAACAGCGTTGTGTCACAGGCACAGCCTGAGCCCTCACCTGTTATCCTACCCCGTAAGTTTTACAAGAGGGAGGAATTCTGCCTGAAACACCCTTGTTCTGGGCCCCTCTCCTGCCAAGAAGCATCCTGTCCCTTCCAAGAGAGCTGAATCACAGCAAACAGTGTATTTGTGAGCAAAAATGTACTAAGTGCTGGGCTAATATTTTGCCATGGATGAGAGGGTTTCCAAAGATAGGTCTTGCCTCTGTCTCTGAAAGCTGTCCCAGAGCAGCTGAAGATCTGACTTGTTCTCCTTGTGTGATTTCATACAGTTCTCTTGGAATGAAATCTTTTGTATTCAGCATAGCTTCTTAGTGTCTTCTCTTTTGTTCCCTGATTTGCTCCTCACTTTATTTTAGATTCATTTTACCAATGAATTTTGACTTTCTGAGGTTCATTTTGTCATAGCATAATGTCTTCTTTCTCCAGGGCTGCTTTCCAAACATCCCTTGTTGAAATTGGCTTCTAAATTTTAATTAAAGGAACCTTTTGTTTGGCCTATAAATGAAAATGTTCTGAATTCTTTTTTTTCCTGTCCATTTCAAGGCATCAAGCCAAACAAGAAACACTGAAAAGTGTCCAGACATATCTTTTTCTCTTTCCTCTTTCCTCTCTGTTTGAGTTCCTCCTCCAAGAGACAAAAACACTGCTAGTAGTGTCCCTGCCACAGTTCCGTGACGTCCCGTTGGAAGTACTCTCTACAGACTAAGTGACCTCATGGTAGGGCAGTGACACCAATGAGAGCACATCACCACATTAACTGAGAGACAGCCTGGGCTTTGCTGTCCTGCTCCTGAATTGGACAGAAAGACAGGAGCAGGCATGCACTGTCATACACTTTTTGGTGGCTGAGTTGAAGTTGTGTTAAACATTTGGTCCCTCTTACAGGAGATTAGATACTAGGATAAACCAGTTTCCTGATTTTTAAAATATTTGTAAGCACATTTATCTGAAAAATAAAGGAACAAATAGCTACAAAATCACCTCTCATCTTCTTTCCATCTCTCTTTGTTGGACATCTTTAACTGTGTGAGAGAGATTCTGCAAGGAGTATGCAAACAGCTGAAAGATCAAAGCACATCCACACGCAGGACAACTGGGGCTAAACAAGCTACCCAATACAGCTCTCAACCCCCATACAGCACCCAGCACCTTTGCTGCTGCACAGGCACCACCTCAAGGGAAAAGAACCAGTCTCTTTAGCTCCAGGTTGGATCCTCAAAGGTGTTGACCTCCCTCTTTCCCCTTCCTTTTTTCTTCTTGAAGATTTTATACCTTTCCACAATACTTTTTTCCTCATGACCCTTGAGCTGTTAGTGATACCATCCTAACTGCTCTATCTCTGTTTGTAGAGCAGACTCTTTTTGTACTTCTACCTTTTTGTCCTTTCTTGTCTCAGTTTTGGAGATGTCCCATGGCTCCTCCTGACGATTGTGTAATGCCCACAGCATCCTGAGCTGTGACTGCACCACCATGAGCTGGGCTCTGGGGCCTTGGATGCAGGTTGTTGGTCCTGGGGTTGGGTACGAAGGTGGTAGCCAGGGTTGTAAACAGAGGTTTACATCCCCAGTCTGTGGGATGTAAACCTCTACCTATTGTGTGTGGTTGAGTTAAAGCCTGGATCTTCCATATGAAAGAGCAATACCATGTATTTATTTTAGCAAATAAGAGTTCATATCCTGACATAAGGAGGGCAATGGGATCTGCTAACAAAATAAGTTTCAAACATCATCAATCCAAGTTTCATCACACCCAAGCCATTATTCCTCCTCCTTGCTCTCTTTTCTCTGTTTCTAAAGTTTTGTTATTTAACGCAGAATGTCAGACTCCCTACTAGCACTCTAAACTTCAGTGATGTGTAATGGAAAGCAGTTTGGCCCAGTTTGTAGGGTATGAACACAGTTTAGTAGTCAGTGCCAACTGAGCAAATATTAATATTTTTAGGGATGAGCCACAACACAAACCAGGGAAGGACCTGAAGAGGAGGAGAAGGATGGTTACATTGCAGGTGTCATAGCGATTGACTGTGTGTGGTCCCACCAGATTTATCTGTGTGACAAAGCATTTCTGGTTCTCAAAGGTATGGCTGAAACAAGAGTGTCTCTGGAGCTTGACTTCCAAGCCATGAAGGCTGGGGTGTCACCTGAGATGCTGCCAAAACTGCATCTTCTCCCAGCTCCATGAAAACAGGCCCAGATTGGACAGGTTTTAAAAACTTTGGAAATCTTCAATGGATTTCAATACTGAACTTTTTGGAGTGACAAGCTGAAGGTACCTACTGAGGCCAAGACAGTGTGGCACAGTGTGATTTTAATATTTGAGGAGTTTCAGAAAACACAACATAAAAATTTACATACATAGTTTGTATCTACTGAATGAGGCCAGATCCCTGCAGAAAAATCATGTGATCAGATGCAGTATCACAATGCCTGTACAGAACAGAAGTGAAATAAAGCTGCACACTTTAAGTTTGGGAATTTCCATGCTTTGCAACCTCCTGCTTTTTCCATATCTTCCTAATGTCCCTACTGGCTTTGTGCAGCACCAAGGAGTCTGCTGTCTGCTCTACCATTCATGCTGGTTCTGCCCAGCACAGATACTTGTGTGACAGGGGCAGAGTCTTCAGATCTGTGAGGAATAGTGATTTCTCAGAGCTCAGGCATCAGAGTCCTCTTTCTGACTGCTCCAGTCTAAGAATGGGAAGAGTTGAAGGTGCCTTTCTTTCATTGTATAACTTGTCTCCACACCCAGGTGTAGGTACTGAAGACCTGAGGAGGAGGGAGCCTATTATCCTCTCTTGGAGAAGCAAGTGTGCCAGGATATACCAATGGGAATGCTATGGCTATTCCAAAGTTGTCCGACTAGTTTCACTGAAGTCCATGAGCAGGGATGAGTCACATCTAACCACCTAACCTCATCAGACCTTGCAATTGATTCAGTCCTTATCAGTCTTAGTGTGACATTATAACTCAGCATGCTGGAAATGCTACCTTGCAAGAAAGTTTTGAGCCTACCAGTAGCTGCTCTGCCTGAAGTCAGCAGATGTTAACTGAATTGTGCCCAGCATTCCCCTTCTCCATGCAGTATTCATCCTAGGCCACAAACCTCAATAGCAGATATTTACCATAGAGTTCACAAGAATTGGACAGTTTGTCAATCTACTGCTCTGTCCTCATCCATTGTGGAAGTCATGTCCCTGTAGAAGGCTATCAAGTCAGTCAAGCCTGATTTCCCCATTGTAAATCCATGCTGTCGACCCTTAATTACCTTGTTGTCATTGATACATATAAATACACACACACACACATGCATATATATATATACATATATTCATATATGTACACACATATATATTAAACATGGCAATTCAAATTATTCAACACATATATATGGTCCAAATAATCTGAAAGTGCCTCGGCCTTAGGCATCATTGCATAAAATTCTTTAAGAACATTTTCTTACCCTAAAATGTAAGGTAAAAAACCCCTAAACAAATAAACCAAAAAACCCCAAAACAACAGCAACAAAACAAACCAGCTAACAAGGGTTTAGCATGAGGGGAAAAAATGGGCAAGCCAATGAATCTGGATAGATTTAAAGTATGACAGCATCCACAATAGCATATTCTAACTGTCCCATCTAAAGGAGACATCATATATGAACCATGAGCTGCATTCAAAGGTTAGTGTCAGTAGGAGGATCCAGAGCCAGGAGAGGCTAGTTCTGCAGGACAGGTTTTATTCTGACATCACTGGCAACAGCTTTGTACAAGCAGCAGGCTTGCAGTGTGAGCTGCTATGTACAATGTTATTACTCTTTTCTTGAAGTGTATTGGCCTTGGTTACAGGCCAATTCGCTAGATGGTACCAGAAGTTGATAGCACTGTGTCTCTGCTCTGGTACAAATGTATGTACTGATTAATGTTTGTGCATCTCTTTCAAAATTGGAAGGGTTGTACAACTGCAAAATTCACCCACATTTTAATGTTTCAAGGTTCAATCAGAAGATACTGTCATTCTTATTGTTGCAGTTCCCCAAATACTTGAAAGGTTTCTTGACTCTTTAGATTTCACAAGTTTAGTGACTTCTCCAGGATTTTACATTGGCATCAGTCTCCAAATACTCTTTGAGGTCTAAGGACCCAAGAGAATGGCCTGAAGTTGTGTCAGCAGAGGTTTAAAAATACTAGAAGAAGGTTCTTCACCCGGAGCATGGTTGGGCACTGGAACAGGCTTCCCAGAGAAGTGGTCACAGCACCAAGCCTGACAGAGTTAAGAAGCAGTTGGATGATATTCTCAGGCACATGATGCGAGTCTTGGGCATGGTCCTGGGCGGGGCTGGGAGTTGGACTTGATGATTCTTGTGGGTCCCTTCCAACTCCCCATATTCTGTGATTCTGTGAGAACACCTGAGCTGGTCATTCTGCTCAGCTGCACATCTGCTGACACCCTGGCAGCCAGTCTGCTTGTCCTCTGGAAACCCAACATTTCCTCACTTCCAAACTGCATGCAAAATGCCATCCATTTTAGTTATACTTATGCCTTAGTTTCCAGACCACACAAGCATATATACCCTCAAAATTTTCATGCCTGTCATTTGCCCTTATTGGCAGCAGAGCAGATGCTATAATCTAGAAGTGTTCTGCTCACTATTCTGATCTGACCTTAAACCAAAAAATTGCTCTAAATTAGGTTTTCAGTTTCTGGTGATGAGAGACATCCCAGATCAAGCTGGGAAATCAATCTGCAGATCACCATCAGGTCCAGGGATCACCAGACATCTTCTGGGGGACAGGGATGGGCTAAGGCCAAACCAAAACATGGGCATACGGGTGGGCAAGATTTGGTGGAGCCCACGGCCAAGTAGGGCAGGATAGTGGGAACTGGAGACCGGCCCTGATGCAGCAATCAATGGGACAGGGACTGATGGTCCTGGGGAGGTGACGTGAGGTCCTGGGCCCTTGGCAGGGGTGGGATGGAACCCTGGAGAGGGGATCAGGGCCACCAAGACCTACTAGAGTGCTCAGGGCTCTGACATATGTGTCTTTAAACAATCATCCTCTGCTCTGATTTTCCTTTCCAAAATAATGTGATAATCATTTTATGGTAATAATCTTAATTAAGTCAATTAGGCAAAAATTAAAGAAGTACCTTAAATGACAGGAGAAAATTATTTACCTTATTCTACTGCCTGAGGACTCCTAAATGAACAAGTAAGTAAATATGTTTAAATGCAGCTGACAGTATTTGCCACAAGTGTAGACATGAATGCTGATGAGTGCATAAATTATTTAATTTCTATTCAGTCATTCCAAGTGAAGGAAATACTGCAAGTGAACAATCTTTATTTTACAGATTTAGACCTTACACTCATCAAAGACCAACAAAGAAATGCACTGCCTTTTACCAGCCTCCCAGTCTGCCTGTGAGGGTGTAGCCCCACAGCACTGGCACTGTGGGGCTCTACAAATCTGTTTGTACATGGGAAAAGCACTCACAGGGCAGGCTTTGCATCAGTTAGCCTGGCTGATTTGCTTGGGTTTTGCTCTGAGTTAAATCTGTCAAGGTGAAGTTTTGGCAGTAACAACTCAACTCCCTATGTTCTTTGGAAAGATTTATTAAAGGCAAAAATGTGAGAATGGGGACTAGAACTCAGAGAACTCAGCATGAAGAAGGTACATTGCCAAACTAGCCTCTGTCTCAAAATATTGCAAAAACCCAAACGGTTCTTTTTGTCAGTAAACATTTTAGGACTGAACAGGGATGTCTGCACCATTACAACAAAAAAATTTGAAAATAATTCAGCTGATCATGAGGTAAAGGTGCTTTCTGCTTCCATCCTATCACTCTGCACATGAATTACCAGGGATGGTGATGAATCCTCTTTTCTGGGGCATCTTGTGGCAGGACTGCATTTCAAACAGCAGGAAGGATTCCTTCCTTTTATTTTCCCACCTATATCTACATCTCACCAGTTAAACTAAATGTCAGTGGGAAATAGAATCACTGAATCATAGAATAATTTATGTTGGAAAGGACCTCTAAGATTATCAAGTCCAAATATTAACCCAACACCACTGTGCTCACCACTAAACCATGTCCATAAGCGTAACATATATACATCTTCCAAATACCTTTAGGGATGGTGACTGTACTAGTTCCCTAGGCAGCCTGTTCCAATGCTTGACAATCTTTTCTGGGAAGAAATTTTCCTAATATCCAATAGAAACCTCCCCTGGCACAACTTGAGGCTTTCCTCTCATCTTGTTGTTTGTTACATGGGAGAAGAGACGACTCCCATCTCATTACAACCTCCTTTCAGTAGTTGTAGATAGTGATAAGGTTTTTCCTGAGCTTCCTTTTCCCCAGGATGAACAACCCCAGTTCCCTTAGCCACTCATCGTTAGGCTTGTTCCCTAGTCCCTTCACCAGCTTTGTTGCCCCTTTTTGGATATGCTCCAGCAACACTCAGAAATACTCTGAAAGGTACTGTTTTCTTCAGGTTGGAATCAGGTTGTTCCAGTAACAATTGAGTTTGAAAGGTGTAGCACTTCCAGAGGTATTTATTTAGCACTGGTGAGGCTATACCTGTGTTCTGTTCCAGGCTTTCCACTTAAAGATGATTGTGGAGAAGCAGGACATTTCTAGATTCTAGTGCCTGCTCTGATACTGATAATGACAAATGACAGGCGTGAAATTTTTGAGCCTACATATCTTTATATGATGTGTAAAGAAAGGCATAAATATAATCAAAATGGGTGACATTTTGCATCCCTCATCGTCACAGAAACAACTGACAGTGGAGGAAAAATGTGTCTATAAACATAAAAATTAGACATTTGTGTGTCATATAATGTTATCAGAGCAGGTAAATAAAATTTGTTATTGCAGTATATAAAAAGTGAAGGTTTGAATCACTGTTATTAGAGTTGATGCACATTCCTTTAAGTAATTTTTGTTTTAAGAAGATACCAGTCATGACTGTGTGCTCTAGTTACTGAATGTAAAGGAGAAAAATTAAGATGTTCCTTGCAGTCTATGAAACACATAATAACAGATACACAAATGATGTATTTAGGTAGGGCAATGCTTCTGAAGGTGGAGGTAGATGAATCTCATCTAATCTGTAACACAGTATTAAGGACCTGGATATCCCAGTCTGAATTGGGAGGTTAATAGATATATAAGAGCAACATAATTAAGTATTCTAGCAGGATTTCAGCAGGTTAGGAACACAAATAGGAATTAAGGTGAGATTCAGTCTGGCAAAAATAAAAGCTAAACACAGAAAATCTGAGCTAAATAAAAGCATAGCAATTACGGGGGGAGGGAGGGGACACGGGGTGGCTCAATATTTAGTGAAAGTATCTGATGACCTAAGACTATTTGAGTGACATCAGGATAGTAGGATAGATTGGCTGACCATCTGAAGTCTCTCCAACCTGTGTATTGCTGTGATCTCTTTTTTCCGTTCATTTTGTTTCTTCTTCCTGTCTCATCTCTCCAGCTGCTCACTGCTGGAAAAAAGGAAAGAATGATGCCTTAGCCAGCTAACATTGCACCTTTTGCAAAACTATTGTGAGCCTTGGAGCAGAGAAAGCTGAAAGAAGTGGCTAAGCAGTTCAACACTTGACCTTAGCAAGAGGTACAAGTAAAAGAGGGTGCAAAACCTGAATTTCTCCAACAGTAAAATTTTGAAGAAACAGCATAATGGAAGAAAGCTGCCATAACTCTCATGTTATGACTATCTTCTCTGCTCTTTTGTGTATGCTTGCCACCTTTGTCTTGAAGGAAGCAGGATATTATAGCGAAATCAGCATGTTTCAGTTAGCCTTTGGACTTTTCTCCAGAAAGTCTAGTAATTTCTAGCACTAAATTCTTAGTACTGTAAAAAAAAAAGACTGTCAAAGAACATTTTTTCTTACAAAACTTCTTTGAGATGAAGGTAAAAAAGGAACATTGTTTGTTAAACAGCTCCATAAAACATCAGAGGAATTAACCTCTTAACTCTTTTCTGCATCCACATTAAAAGGTTTACAGTACTCCAGAGGTGTTCAAAGACTGAGCTTCCAGTACTCAAACCCCAAGCTTCATTTCACTGTTTAAGGCATTGCAGTGATAGGACTGCATTTGTACTTCACCTCTTTATTCCATTAAATAAAAAACTAACCCGATACCTGCAGGTAGTTTCTTACATATTCAAAAACATCTGCTAGCAGACAAAGAGGGAAAAGAAAAGAGAGAAGGAATTTTCAACATTTGATAAAAGTAAAAAGGCGTCCAGGAAGTTTAAGTGCGATACATCACGGTGTGAAAGAAGAGCCGTTTTCATGTGTGTGAGGAGAAATTGTGAAGGGAAGGTGCTATGAAAAGACAAGAAGTTGTGGACACTGTCAGGCCTGAAACAAGCACCAGTGCAGGCAATACCAGGCTGGTTGATCTGTTCATCCATGTTTGTCTGTCCACTCACCATCCGGGAAAAGTACCCACCTACTCCTATGCCATTTGCAGCCCAACCCTCACAGCATGATCAGGACAGCAGGTTTGGGTGTCTGTGTTGCTGCAGCCACCATCAGTAAACATGGGGTTGCCTTGCACATCCCCCAGACGGCACCTATGATGGGATTTGCACATCTTGTCATCCCTTTCATAGAACTATGGAGTCATAAAATCATTTGGGTTACAAAAAACCTTTAATGATCATAGAATCATAGAATGTTTTGGGTTGTAAGAGACCTTAAAGATCATCTAGCTCCAACCTCCCTGCTATAGTCAGTGTATATAATACACTTTGCTCAGATTCCCATCCAACCTGACCCTTCCTGGTTCTCGGCCCTCCTTTTGCTGCTTGTATCTCTCTTCTCAGACTCTAGTCTTCCTCCAGTTACACAACCTGCTTCTGAAGCCCTTTCCCCCATTGGTGACATTTCTGTCACATCAGTAACCAAACTTATTATTTTTGACTCATTTACCTGAGTATTCTCGGCCTCACATGGCATTGCTGATGTGTTCACCTGTTGGCACTGCTGTTGGTCCCACCCAGCTCTACCTCACAAAGGCCCCCAGTACCAATGACCTGCAGAGTTTAAATGTTTATCACATACCCAGTCTTTGCCACCTGTGTAGTCTGGACATCCATCTTGGCACTGACACTGTTGTCACCTGGTTTTGGCTGGGTCCAGCAGTTTTTCATCTCACACCAGGAGCTACAATTAATCCCTAAGCATGACTTCTGCATACCACTCTGTGTGCTTAATGAATTCTCTTTCCCCATACGGATGTCAAGGGCTAGCAACTGGAAAAAAAAATCTTCAGCAGAACTGTACTTAAGGGGCAACCATGAAAGCATGAACAAAGAAAATTAAGGGACTAGGGATAAATTCAGAGAAGAAAAGCATTAAATACAAGGACTTGTCTCTGAAAATGTACTGAATGAAGAGCTTTCCCCTGGGTGCATACCGTCTGAAAAGGCTAGGGATTTTTAACCTGACCTTCACAAATAGGCAAATAGGTTCATAATGGTTCAGTGAAAAATTATTTTGCTTTATTTTCCCAATCTTTAAGGCTTGGATTAAATATCTTGCAGATATTTAATCCAAGCATCAAAAATTATTAATAGGATAGAGGATAACTTATGACTAAAGATCTTAGGAATTTTTAGGGATATTAATAAGTTGAAACTTTTGAAACTGGTTTGATATCCAGAACATGTGAGATTTATTAAGTTAAATATGGTTGTGTCTGAACACTGGAGAGTACTCAAGTAAAGAGGATGCAAATGGCATGTCAGAGGTTTCTGAAAAGAGCTGTGTTCCTGCAGGAAGGGACAGCGCCTGGACCCTAGCTCCAGTACCCATCTGTTGTAGAACTACCCCTTCTCTTTTAGGACTAACCTTTCTCTCCAGTTATGCAATAACTTACAATGTAGTTTCTCCTTACTGATCTGAAGGAACACTTCTGCTCAGTTCCCTAGACATGGGCTTGGGATGCTCAGCTGCAGTCCCTCTCTTCCTCCTGTAGACTATATGGATTTTGGCACCTGCAGATCAGAGTAAAAAGCTGGCAGACAATTACCTTGGCTCAGAGCACACTTGTGCATGTAATGAGAAAAGGAGAGAGGTTAATTGGAAAATGAGAGTTGAGAGAGGATACGTGGCTTCTTCAGGAGTTCACAAAGTGCATCCAGAGACCATGTAAGGAATTATGCATTGGCAGCACAACTTTTCTCCCAAGAATGGGAGGTCCCATGGTGTCTGTGCACATCCTGTGTCTGGTGCACGTAGATATAGACATATTACACACATGGTGTGTGACTCTTGAAAAATGTGTTGGACACCCTGGATGTCACTGAGAGCAGCAAGGCTCAATTAGAGGATTCCTCTTCAGTTCATTTCTGTGACTACTCTCATTTTATGTGCCTCTGTTTTTTGATATGACCTCACTGGAAATCTTGACTCTTGAGTCATTAAAAGCTAGAACAGACAATGTGCTTGAGACTAGATCTGGACAAATGCAATCTTAATGGCTGTGACTAGGAAAATCAAAACAAATGAATTTGCAAAATGCTTTTTCCTCAGGTATTCCAAATGTAATAGCTTTATGATTAAGTCTGAAAGTTACTCAGGTAGAATAGTAAAAAAAAAAAAAAAAGAAAAAATGAAAAAAAGAAAAAAGTTAATATAAGAAATCTAAAATAAAATTAAACATTTCACTTAGGGGAAGAGAAGTAATTTGGTTAAACTCAGGATATTATTCACCTATGTTAGTTTTTAATTACAGTGATGAAAGAAAAGAAGAAAAAAAGAATCACTTTGATTTGACCCAAAACACTGATAAACAGATAGTTTGAATAACGTACTGTATGGAAAAACACATTAGGGAAGATCAACTCTGCAGTACCTGTCTGGCCAGAGAGTGATGCTCAGATTGTGAACCGGGCCTAGACTAGAGATCAGATACACACCCTGCTTTTACAGATCAATCAACCTTTTAAGGCAGTTATACCTGGGAGCACAAAATCTTGATATAGACCATGGGAAGAACTAATTTTAGTGATTAAATGATTCATCTATAGTAAGTGCCCTTAGTATAACCCTCAGTGTCCCACAAGACTTGTCTGTATTTGATTCCAGAAATCCTGTTAGTGGGATTTTTCTATTTCTAAAAAAAGTATTGGAAAGAATGGAGAATAAAAAGGGAGAATAACACAGAACTTTGCAGTGTATCAGAAAAAGGGTTTTCTTAAGCTAAAAGTGTATTCATTTCCTTAAATACTTTTGCAATTATCAGATTGCTATAATGCATAATAATCAGCTGAAATTCCAGTTTAATTACAACTTTTAGGTATAAATTTAATTCTTTATTCACAAAATATTGTGAGGCCTCCTGATTGTATTTAACATCATCACACCAATTCTGTGCATGTACTCCAAACAATGCTCACATGAAGCAGTGCTGGGTTACGCTTTCCAAGTGCCACCATGTCTCATGAAAAGGAAATGTGATTCCCTTTTTAATTTAATCTCAGTTCTATTTAATTAAAGTCTTAAGAATTGCTTTGTTTTTGAAAAAAATTGTTAAATAGAGGTTTTTGGCTAAAGAGTTCACTATGAGTTTGAATTTTGGACAAGATATTCTAGGCTATGAATAAATTTCTAAGTGCTGACAGGACCAGAATGTTAAAGAGCTGGATGACAGGGATGACAAAGAGCTTTCTTATTTCTCCCTTAGAAGAACTGTAAAAGGAAGGAGTTTGTGGTTCTTCTCTAGGTGTCTTTGCTATTCATCTTGTGTGCATGGGTTCCGGGAGGAAGAGTAATGGAAAAACTTTATGATTCTTATTCTTGTTTCTAATTATTTTCTTTTGCATTACTCCTGAACAATTCCTTCCTTCAGGTTAGTTAAATGACAGCATTTGATCTAGGAAGCCAGTGGAGGACACCAATGTTGACAAGCTTTATGGAAATGACTGCCGATTGCACACATCTCTGACTTTGGAGCATTCAACTTGAGAGACTTAGAGCAGCAAGATCTTCAGAGCTCTCCAGCTCTGAGAATCTGCTTCGTTATCACACATTCTAAAAGCACTGCAGTGGAGTAGCTAGCCACAGTGGAGGTGGTATCTGGGTGTCAAATACCTCTGTAGATGTTTTCAAGCTGTGATAACTGATCACTGAATAAGCCTGCTTTCAAGAATTCCTGATCTGCAAGTTGAAACACACGGAAAAACAAATGCAGAGGATCAGTGGGTAAAGTTACAGGGAAGGAGGGAATGGAGAAGAGGGACAAGATATTTCTAAAGAATATTTCACAAAATTAAAACCAAAGGCGCAATGTGTTTCTCTTTAAACTAGAGAAGCAGTGACACACTGAAAGGTAGGAATGCACAAAGTGGATTTCAAAAACCGATTCACCAGGCTAAAAAAGAGATGCAAACTTAAAAGTCACTGAAAAGTACAGTTAGGCCTGGAAGAAGTAAATACAGACAGTTCCCTACTTTGGAGACAGAATTTGGCTTCCAGAGTAATGCTTACATCCATCTTGAATGGAAAAAGCATCCTAATCATTCTGTATCTGAGGAGGTGCAAGGAATTCCAAAACAGGACTTGAACTCAGGACATACTCTGCATATCAGATCCTCATCTCATGCATATTCCA
This sequence comes from Manacus vitellinus, assembly GCF_001715985.3. Taxonomy (NCBI): domain Eukaryota; kingdom Metazoa; phylum Chordata; class Aves; order Passeriformes; family Pipridae; genus Manacus; species Manacus vitellinus. Next base: position 12,779,834 of record NW_021940208.1, on the reverse strand, counting down.
CTTAGTCTCTGGTGCTTCTGGCAGAGATTTTGTTGCTAACAACCCTTCTCAAACTGTTCTCGGCTTTTGCAGCCTTTGTCTTCTTTATTATTTGCTCTTCAACTCACTACTTTACTTCACAATATATGAATCCTCTTTAAGCCCATTCGAACTTGAATTTTATTGTGTACTAGGACCCCTGACCCATCAACCTGGCTTCCCATTTTCTGTATACCTCCTCTAGCTCCCGCCTGCTTTGAGAGACAGCCCGTCTTCGTGCATGTTCGGCACAGGCAAGACATGTTGTTTTGACTGTGGGTATCTGGAAAGAGTACTGCTCTCACCCAGCCTTGAGCTGCTCATCAGCTCTCTCTGTGAAGATTACAATTACCTTAGAGCAGATTAACTACATGTAGAGTTACTTCCTCTGCTCATCCCATCAGAAAGATGTGTTTTATAAACATGCACAACTGTATATAAGGTAAATCAGGTCATTTTGGCAGAAACCACTTCAGGAGCAGTGAAACAAGAAGGCACCAACTGAACTGAAGGGACAGCAGGCCCCTGTTGGGAGGCTAGGGAAGGCAATCAAGAGCAACAGAGGGTAGGCTAAGAAAGGTCATGTCTTCTAGCCTGTGTAACTTGCAACTGTTCCTTATATTTGACTCTAAACACATGAAATAAATACCCATAGATCACTGTATGTCCACTATTTTTAAATTTATTTATCTTCCTTCTTTGCTTGCCTCAGATTCCCATAAGTAAAAAAGATAAAGTTTTTATTTTCTCTCTTTTTTATATATGTTTTATACTTTAACATTTTTGAGAGAACAAACTTTTTAGTTTGATCTTGAAGAAGTCTTCATGCAGTGCTACTCCAAACTGTGTCAGGACCTGTAGACAATGCTATACTACAAATAATAAATGCTTATTACCATTGTGAAATTTCTTAGTTACACTGAAGCATTCTTCAACACTCAAACAATTTACTTCAATTTTAAGAGATTTTCTATATAGTTTGTTCCAAGTAGAAGAATTAGAAATGGGAAAATCCGTCTAAACAACCTGCTGAGCCCAAACTCTGTTTAAAATTGAACAATCACACAAGTGAGATTCACATTACAGTGCTCTTTAACTTTGACAAATTGTCTGTTGCCTGGAAGAGCTTCCACAGCATGAAAACCTTGCATTGCAGCTTAGTAGTTAGGTTTACCCCCATGTAAGCCATCAAAGTCTCGTTATGTTGAGTAGTAAAGGTCAGAATTGGAAAACAAACAGGATAAAAGAGGTTTATTAAATTACAAACTCCTCTGGAAGAAAAAAAAAGAGAAAGTGTATTCTAAACATAATGTCATCCAGTTAGAAAACATTATGAATAAATAGTGTGGCAGCATTAGCTTCCAAGGAAATTCACTCACTTACAAACAAAATCCTTTTAAATTCCAATTTTACTTTTTGTTTTTAATGTTATCATTATCTAAGCTTAGAAATAGTATATTTTGTATCCATCTGACACCACATTTAGAGTTAATTCTTTGAGAATCTTCTAAAGTTACAGGAACACACTCTGAAAAAGCAGTTCTACTGCCAACCACAACAATCAATATAAAATCCCTTGACTTCTAAAGTGCATTCTGCTTTCCTTAAAACTAATTTTTATTTCAAACTATGTACATGCAACTGTTTTCTTTTTGTGACTTATTTGCCATCATTTGCTTGTTTATGGTATCCTGTATACTTTAATTTTGTGCTAGGCCTCTGACTTTATTGGGCCAATGGTTTGTGGAGCACCATGCACTAATGACAACATTGAAATATTTGCAAATACTGACATAAAAACTTGTAAAAGCATACTTAATGGCTAGGTAAGACCTTAAAATATGATTTGCATTAATTCACCAGTACTGAATACTTTGAGATTTCTAACCCTTTGTCAGAGTAATTGAATGTGGCCAGAACACTCAAAATCTTTAGAAAAAACTTTCCACATACACCCTCACTTTAACACAATACACACAGTGTGACTAAATAAGCCCATTTCCTCAAGAAACTAAACCAAAAAGCAGTATTTTCATCAACATTGAAGCATTTGGAAAGCGGATTCAGTTTTTTTTTTTTTAATTTAAAAATTCTATTATTTGTCTCATTTTTTTGATTCCAATTTTTTTTCAGAAAGCAAAAATGTGAGCTCCCAGTAGTTGTTATGTGCCATGACAGCATGAGCTTGGTGCTCCAGAATGGTTTCTAGATCACGTTTACAAGAGAGTTTGTTTAATGATCACAATCAGAATTGATTCCCTTCAGTTACAATATAATAAATTGTATACAAGACAAATTAAATGCTCTTGTACTTCCATAATAGTAATAGTTTCTACTCTTTCAAAATGCAAGCCCTTGTAACACAGTTAACACACCTGGGTAAACTGCATTTAGCACAGCTAGTGGGTCCACTGACAGGAGATAGCTTGCACCATTCTTCCCAAAACAGGGACACAACATCCAAGGGGTCAGAGTGGTTTTAGCTGCTTTGACAAGATTTACCTATGGCCGTGAAACCATCCTGGATCAGCAAGGAGCATATGCAATATGCCTAGTGGTGATCTCCTGCTGGACTGATATGGAAAGTACTTTGAACTGCCTGACCATCCCTTGGTGGAGTTTGAGGAACAGATCAGATACGTTCTCAGTACAGGGAAGAAAAATTCTAGCCTGCTGTGCCTGACAGAGCCTCTACACGGCCTCTGGAGTGCTCTTTCACTTGCACACCCACAGCCCAGGCTGCAGGTCCAGGCTTCTGGTCAATCCTTCTGGCCACAGGCATACTAGAAAATGGAATCTACAAATTGGCACGAATGGACCCAGTATCAGTGTCACTGGTAATTAATGACAGTCAAAGTAATAAATGAAGCCACTAATTTCTTCTTTTCCCAGACTATAATCTTATATATATCCAACACTAATCAAAGCCATGGATCAGAGAAGTAGGTGATAAATTCATGGAATATAGATATGTATACAGACTAGAAACCTACAGAAATTTTTTTACACTGAAATTTTCAAATAGGTGTTTACATTACAGTTAGTACTATTTCTGATTTTTGTTCATATTCTGACCTGTCAAGTTGGTTTCCATTTCAGCTCATAAAGAGGTTCTTCAGCCCTGAGAAAATTTGATTGCTAAATGTGGTGAAATATATTGGAAAAAAGAATCAGTCTACTGAATCTGGACAAATTCTTTTCCAGCAATCTGGCACATACTGATTTGAAAACATATTCATCTCCTTAAAAACCAGTGTGGTTAATAGAAGGAAACAAAACATGTTTTGAGAGGGTCAGATGACTGTCACATTTCCAGACATATGTTATTTTTCCTTATCAATATGCAAACCTAGGGAAAAGATTAAGTCTTCTGTTGAGCTTGCTTATGCACTTACAGGGTAGAAGGAAAGGTCAAGGATCTTTGAATGATGATTTGTTGTCAAATTTTAACATAGTTTCATTTCAAGATTTCCAGGGGGTAAAAATATGCCAGATGGATGCCAAGTGAGAATTTCTTACAGGCACAATTCAAGAATCAGCACCACAAAATAACATGGAAAAGAGCTTTGCATCCTTTTCTGAGGCTCCCAGAGAAGTGGAAAATTTATTCTGTAGGTGTTCTAAACCATACTTGACATCCCGTGTGGTCTTCCCATGTATCCATCTCAAACCTTATTGCTCTTATCTTTTAGTGGAACTGTAGAGATAGCTGTCAAATATTCCCATTTCGAATGCAAGATTTTGATAATTCAATGTGCATTTCTAAAGAAGTGTTGTCCTTTCAGGTTGCAGAATAGAAACAGCGGGTAATGATCATTTGCCTGCTACCTGAACTGCTATGAGAACGTCTCTTTGTGACACCTCTTACTTATATTCTGAGTCTTCAGGGGGATTTCATAGCCTGTGGGGCATGGTTCTTTGCCATGACTCCCAAAACTTTTCTATCTTGTCTCCTGTTAAATTTTCTTAGCTTTTCCCTTAGCTATTTTCCTCGCTCACTGAGCACTACTTCTGGAATTAAAAGTGCTTGCAGCTGCTCTTTTCATATTTGTGTTCCTATTCTTCACTGGTCTGCTGCAATCTCTTCTGTGCTGCCAGTATGTAGGTCAGCATCACTTTTGCTCAAGCCGCTGTTAGCGAGTGATCTGGGCCTAAGTGTAAGTTCTGCTGATGAACTATGTGTCTCTTTTGCCAAAAAATTGTTCTGTGTCTTATTAATTCTTCTTTTAACATTCTGTATATGCAATGTTCAGCAAAACTGTGATCTGCAGTAATAAAAGCTTCAGCTGTTTGCCCTTGTTCTTGGCACCTCCTAGCAAATTTGGCCTTTTCATGTATTATATTTTGCTCGTCTGTGACATCAACTTCAAAAGTTTCTTTTTTGCTTTTTTTTTTTTAATCTTTTTCTCTTTCTTCAGTACGAGACACAGGCAAGTGACAGCAGCAGGAATAGCCAGGACAAATACCAAGGCATCTACATGATATTCTTATACCTTTCTGAATGAACTTCTGAACTTTTCAGCTTCAACAGTTGCCAGAATCAGTATTCTGCTTGTTCCTTTGTCTGCCCAGGAACCTAAAGGAAAATGAAGGAGTGGCACTACGGTTGAAATATAAAGCAATAATGAGCTGAGAGATGATGGCATGGTAATATGTGGTTGCTTCTAAAGATCTATCTGTGTGGCAGAGTTAGAATGCTCTCCCACAATAGTTGTGGTACAGGACAAAGAGAGTTAGACTGCTCTGTGAAATTAAACCCTGTGTCAGCCCAGCCCCTGCTGACACATTCCCTTTTCACCAACACCTTTTGCCTTTTCTCCATCTTCTTCCCTTGCAAGAAAACTGTCAATGGCAGCTACAAAAGAGAGTCACTTAAATATGCACTACATCGTGTAAGTTTTCCATGGCTTCACATTACAGCAGTATTTTTTACTACTGTAAGCATTGTTATTTTTAGCTGTATATGAATTACTAAGCAATGTTGAAACTGAAGAAAACTTTTTTTTTTTTTGGTGGAAAGAAAATGCATTCCCTTTCATTAGAACCATAGGAAAAGAAAGCAAACTGTGACTGTTGTGTATAAGAACTGCTCATAATAATCAGCTGTGTGGCATCTTTCAGTCAAGTGTCAGAGGCATTGAGTAATTAAGCCCTACAACATAGCTACAAGAAAGGATTTTTTTTTAAGAATGCTTGCTTCTTGCACTGCTGGTGTTTTATAAAGGTGATAGCATCATAATTTTTATGGTAAATAATAAACCAGCTATCATCAACATCAGAAACACAATAAATCAAAACTGACTTATCTAAAAATGGAATTTCCCACAGGATATATAATTTCAAGACAGTAGCCTTGACTGAAGAGGGCTTTCTTGATTTTTCTGCCAGAATCCTCAGGTTTACAGTATTTTGAACAACCTTGTTCTTAATAAGAATATGTATAGTCTTCCATCAGCCATTCTGTCTTTACTTTTCATTAATTTTTCATATTGCCTGTATAAAGTTGATAGTAATTTTGCATTCCTTTCAGTGATCACAAGTGATGATCAGTCAAAACAGAGTATCACATTCTGTGTTTCGCTATCTGAACCAGGAGACAGCTCAAGCATCATGAACTCATAAAACCTACATGGTGGATTGTTTTTGTCTTTTCCTCTCTTTTGCTTAGACTATAACTCTGGGGGTGATTTCCATGTATATTTACCATAAAAACTGTAGTAGGCTGTTTCTTCTGATATAATGAAATTCAAAGAGCTAAGGCTGGAACACTGCACTTGAGAGCCTAACATTAAATAAACATGGCCTCTGGATAAATAGTTGGTACTTCAGAAAATGAGGCCACCTACTTAAGTGCTAAGTGTGGTTTTACGTGTCCCTTTCTATAAACAGCCAGGCTTGAACATTTTAACCCAGTGCATAATCCTCAGATAATTAAACTGGACGATGAATCTGTGTTTCACTGTTACAAGGAAAAGGGCACCTTAAAACCCTTAGAGCGATTTGCTGTGGGACAAATATAAGATGTGTCTTCAGATGACCAGTCTGCCTCCAAAATACTGGGAAGGAAGTCAAGATTTTCCAAGATTTCCTAAACCCATCTTAGGTTTCAGCTGGAAGGATGTACGATGATTTAAAATTTCAAACCAAATGTTTTCTAAAAATGTAGCTTTGGATGAAGCAAGACAATTTATTTTGATCAGATTAAAAATTCGGTTCAGTTTTGATTGTAGTATGCGCTTGAAATAGAATAGAATAACAATATTTTAAGCCATTTGGAAATCAGGAAATTATTTTGAAAAGAATCTGTTTCTGCAGAGAATTTTCACATTATTGAATCAGAATCTTCAATGGAAAATGTCCATCAAGAAACTATTTGACCATGAGATCCAACACCAAGCAGGAAACTGAAATACTCACGCCCAAAAGCTTGTGAAGACTGTTGTATCTTCCACTGTGCTGCTGAGTGGACACTCTTTAAACTCATGATCCAGCAAGGACTTTCACCCCACTGCCGTGGTTGAAAGCAATCAGGAGTAGCCCAGATGCAGAAAGATGTTCTTACTTCTGCTACTTAAAAGCAAACACAAAGATAACTTGAAGAGTTAAGCTGTAAATTAAAAGTGTTAGTAGTTGTATAGGTCTGAAATTAAATATTGTAAAACTTTTCATGAAACATAACCCAAAGGATATTTTAATTGGATTCTAATGTTTTCTTTTTTTAACAAGACAGCTGGAGTTCCATCTGGCCTCATTTCTCACAACACAATCTATTTTGTACTATAATACTTTCACTATGGTTATTAGTATTGCTGGTTGTAAAAAAAACAGTGAAGTTTCAGTATGGACAATTTCATCCGGCCTTCAAATAAAGTTGACTCAGCTTTCAGTGTACTGTTTCTCAGCATATTAAAAAGTACGCACCACTGAAAAGAACAATAAATAGCCAGAGAAAAATATGTAATTGTCTGGTATTTGAGTATATCCCTTTAAAAAAGCTGACTCAAATGCATAAAGCATTCAACAAAAGTAAAAAGACTTTGTATTGAAATCCACTATTGGTTTTATTTAAGGTAAAGTTCCAAATTCACGGCTTACGATAGACATTATTTTCACAAGGAACAACTGCGTTTAGATCATTAGAAAGACAAAGTATTGAACATAAAAATACTGAATATGTTACCCATTCTAGCAGTATGCCTCCAGCCTTGCATACTACTAAAAAAGCAATGCCCTCTACCATGGCCAGGGTAGTAAAAGTATTTAGGACCACTGCTTTGTCTGAGAGCTGTGACATGCAGAAACTGTCCAATCTCAGGAAATCATCAGTCCAAAGGACAGAATGCAATTTAAGGCACACGAAGTTATTTCCTCTCTCTGTTTAATCTACAAATACTGCATTATTGTTTCTATAGCACACTGAACTACAGGGAGACAAAATCACATCCATGAAAACTTAGGCCTAGCTGGCAGATAAATTGCATGTAACAGCAGTGTTTGAGAGCTCTTGGGGTAGATAATGCTGATGACAGACTAAAGATACAAAGATGCAGAAGTGATTTGGCCCAGCCAGGATATGCAGGTAATGATAAATGTAAAACCTCTTTAAAGCATCACTCGCAAGCTGGAGTCATTTCGACTGAGAAACATATACATGTGCCAAGTTTCCCTATTTTGACTGCAGCGAAACTGTTAAGCCTATGCAACAGGTTCTTTTTGTTATTTTCATAATCAAACACATAGAATAAATTTTTCAAAGTACAACTGTACCATGTATTCATGTTCTGTATTTAGAGAATAAAGAATAAAAAAGAATATTTGACTGTTTTCTCCACATACCTCTGAAACCATCTTCAACACTAGGCATATGGGGCAAATCAGAAAATAAAACTACAGGGAGTAGAACTCTCATTAACAGACTTCCATTTGTGCTTCACTATGGCGGCATCTTTCCAGTTATACTGCAGCTGGTCTTTAGGGAAGGGAGGGTAGTATCAACCCCTCTGTGGTGTAACTGGGGTCAGGATCTGTCCAACTCACTTTGGTCCAACTTGGCCAGTTATTTATTGTCCATTTCAATAACAAATGGGTCCACAGATGAATGTTCACATAACCTTTGTTTCACATAATATTTACAAGGGGCCATAATGAGTTGAGCACTGGAGCTTTAATCTGGGTGCTGTGCTTCAACAAGTCTGCAGACGGATGAGCAGTAAAGTGGGTTGTTTTCTTCATCACTTTGGTGGTTTCATTTGAGAGAACAGAAATGGGACTGTCCATATCAAACTAATGCCCACAGAATTACATACCCAGATATTACTATCTCCACAATACCAGGAATCATGGCGGCATTACAGAAAAAATGCCAGCTTAGTATTTAGATACATCCATATTCATGCACAAGGTGACTCAGTTTGGGGTTAAGTTTATATATTTTCAGGGTTTAAGTGTTCAAAGTTTTGTGTGTGCTTTGGGGTATTTTTATTATTATTTTTAGAAATAAGTCTGTTTCCACTTTGAAAAAAACTAGACATTCAGGTAGTAGGCCAACCAGTCAAACCAGTGAGAGAAAAGAAAGTGTTTTCCAACTCATGGGATTCTCCACTCATTTACAGGAGTTTCACATTCGTGTTACCCCTTTGATCTCAGTGATTGAACAGTGCTATGAAAAGAGCAGTGTTCAAAACCCAGGAGACCAGTGTTTCTAATCAGAGCCTCTGGAACCAGAGCCCAGAGCACAAACAATCACGATGATCTGTTTGCAGAGCAGCTACGGACCCAGATAGATTCTCAATGAACAGTAAATCGGAATCAGTATATTTAACAAATTTATGCCATTTATGGACTAAGTTCTTAGACTGAGTTAAGAGATTAAGGGACAGATTCAGGCTGATGTAAAGCGCTATAGTAGAATGCTTTCAGCAAATAGTTGAGTTTCTGAGCAAATAATTCGCTGTGAAATACTGCCTGACTGCAGTCCTCACTACAGGGGCTAATATGCTCTAGCCTGTAATTACTGAGAGCTGTCTATTCAGTTTGGAAGTATTCTGTTGAAGAGGAAAACATTTAATCCTGTTTAGTGTCCTGCTGGTCAGGTTACCGTGAGCGTGCACATGGTGCAATGTGGCAAGGTAGCATTTTGCCTTCCTGGGAAACTGCTTGTACTTCATATGGAAGGTCCAGCTAAGGAATACTTGCATGTTCAGCTTCAGCAGGGACTGTTTTCCTATGTGAAGGGTGTAGGTGTTTCCAGAATTATGAACACATTGTCCCTCTCTTTCCTGGAGTCAATAACTAAGTCATTTGAAGCAAACAGAATTATTTTGCATCATGCCAAATGAGGAGAAAATGCATCTCAAGAACATAATTGTTTAAACTCAAAGGGAGTTGGTTTAGATTAGATATTAGGAAGAAATTCTTTACTGGGAGGGTAGTGATGCCTTAAGCCCCTAATGGTTTTTTATTTTTCTAATATTGGTAAGCCTTATAAGTTTTATAAGTAGATTTTAAAAGCAGCAACCCTCCCTCCTTTGTCCCTTGTCCCTTATCCCTTTCCCTCTAGCACCCTTGTTTACACATTCCTTAACACTCTTACCCCATTCTATGCTCCCTATATCACCCCTACTCTTGAATACAGCAGAAATGTTTAGTCTTTTGTCAAGGCAAGGCCTAGATTGTTGGCAGAACAGCATATCAGGGCCTAAACCACAGAACACAGTCGAAAACTGGGTAACTATGTACCCTTTGTGCTCTGAGGGAGATGAAGATGGGATGAACAGGAGGTCCTGAAATGCACCCCAGACCCATTTTCAGGGGGTGGACCCGGGGCGGTCCAGAGTAAAGGCCACAGGGTGGACACATCTGGGATTGGATGGATGGTATTATAAAATGTAACATCTCAGGCACGGCCTGCGCGCGTCGTGTAACATCTACTGCCTTGGCAAAATAAACCCTTTCTTATCTCATCCCTGATTAACTGCTCTGGAGATTTTTTCAGCACTTAAATCCCACGGCAACAGTAGTGAGGCACTGGAATGGGTTGCCCAGAGAAACTGTGGATGCTCCATCCCTGGAAGTGTTCAAGGACAGGTTGGATAGGACTCTAAGCAACCTGGTCTGGTGAAAGGTGTCCCTGCCAATGGCAAGAGGGTTGGAAATAGATGATCTTTAAAGTCCCTTCCAAACCAAACCATTCTATGATTCTATGATATTCTATCATTCTGTGATAATAGCCCTTCTGTGTCAGACTCAAAGGTTCGCACAGCCTATTATCCTGTCTTTGACAGCAACCAGTGACAAAGAAAGAATATAAGAAATAAGGTTGGTACAGAGTGACGTGACTTTAGTCTGACCCTCCTGAGCCAAGACTTCCTAGTAGCATAGAATGAAATTTCAGTAATTTCAAAGGAAGATTTTCTTCTATAGTTTAGGGAAAAAAAATGAATTCAGATATTAAACCATGTACATTCTTAGATGACTGATTTCTTTCCACTTGGTAAGATACCTCGGGGGAAAGGGAGAGCAGGCTAGCCATGCTTTTTGTTGTCATCAAATTAAGCTCTGTAAACATTTTTTCCCCCTTTTAATTATTGTTCTGTGTCATTATTAACTACCAACTTTGGATGTGAGACTTTTAAAGAGCAGATTTCTTTCAGCGCTCAGAGATTTAGCTGCTCATACAGCTTGAATTTAAATTAGAGATGCACTTTTCTTCTGGTTTTGAGAGCTGATCAGAATTGCAATCAGCACCAGAAAGTAATCAGGTCCCTGGATACTTCCCTGTGGATGTCTCAGGGGGGCATACAGCCTGGGTGATTAGCCAAACAGCTCACTGGAAACTTCTGTGGGTGAACCTTAGGGTCAAATAGCAAAAAAGCAGCCCACCAGCAAACCTGGGAAGAGCACTGGGAACCAGCAGCAGCTTCCTGAGAGAAGCTCCTTGAATCTGACACTGTGAAACTTCTCCCACAGCAATCAAAACACCAGGAAGAGAAAAGAGAAATTCCTCCTTTACCATGATACTCATCAGAGTTTATTTCTTCTGTTGCCGACTGAGCTGGCAGCTATCTCTGTTAGTGGAACTGGGAGCATAACAAACTCAGAGACTCCCTATGTAAAAAGCAGCATTGTTCCTCTCTGCTTCTACCCTCTTTTCAGTGCCTTTTTCCTACTTGCATTAGCAGTGATTATTTACAGACTGTGCAACAGTGACCACTCGCGATCAGATATTCGGGTTCCTTTTTGCTAAGTTTTTGGTTATAAAACCAAGAAAACCTTCACCTCAAAACCTACAAGTTAGTTTTACAGTCTTTGTTCTATAGCTCCTTTGGAGATCCAGAGACTATTTCTAAGGGGTGTAGGAAAAGAGTTAAGGCAGCCTATCATCAGCTCATACTGGGTTCTTGAACAGAGTCCTCACATTTCCCAGAAAATTGTTCATTTGTCCACAAATCAAAAAGGTTAAAATTACTGGTTTACTTTACAGCCATGTGATAGGGAATGTTAAGAAGAAAGAAAGGCTCTCCTACTCTCTTTGATGATAGAGGAACAGTAACACACACTGAAGCATAAAGGAATCACCACTGTCACATCGGTGAGATCAATGCCCAGGCTCACAGAGAGGAGCTTCCTTCCATTCACCAGCCATCCAGGGCCTGAAGAAGTCAGATTCACTAATTTTTTTCAGATCTGCCCCCCCTGGGAGAAGTTAACCACATCGTGGGGTCCTGCCACCAGTGTTTTCACTCAGTCTCTGCCATGCCAGAGAGCAGAGGCCTGTTCTCAGCCCTAACATACCATGGACCTAATCAAGTCTTAGTACAGTAGCTGTTCCAGCCCCTACTCCCCTTCCTTGGTTCTCCCTGTCTTGGTTCCTCTGTTTTGTTCTTCCTGCTAGTTCATTTATTTTATTCCCCCTCACTCTTGTTGGCAGATAATTTATCTCCTGCACTTTCCTAGACACTTCAAATATGTCTTAATATTAAAGGTATGATTTATAAGAGCTAACTGTCAATTCTTCATAAAAAAATGCAAATTAGCCAATATTTTAAAGCTGTTCAGTAAACTAATGGTTCAACACAATTTGGTGTGTTTCAGAGAAAACTTGGTGTTGCATTCACATATAATTCAGGATATTTTTCTAAGCTATGAACATTGTGCAGACCTTCAGAAAAAAAGAAAGAGAAAGTAATAGGGTAAAATGAAAGAAGAGTTATTTTCTCTTTTTTCATATAGCATGTTATAGTCCAGCTTTTACTTACTTGCTATGTATCTGTGACTGAATACTGTGGAGCTCTTGATTGTTTCCCTAAGTTGTAATGATTTTCATGGTCATGACAGCTGTATGTTACATGCAAAATTCACAATGTACTGACATTATAAAACAGAGATAGTCTTGGCTTTGAGTCTGTGAGCTATAAAAAAACTTGGCAAATCATCCATGTTTTCTTGGTGTGTTGTTTTTACTTTAAAGTCTTTATTATCTTCTCCCTCAAAAATCAAAGAAACAAGGATTAGACAGAATTAAAACTTGTAGGCAAACAGGGTTCCAATTTATTACAATATCCAGGCTATTCTGTTCAAGTATAATTTAAGAATCCCAGACAAAATTATTAAAATTGTAGAAACTTCTAAGCTAAACATTTTTAAGCTTGTTGTTTACTGATTCTTGCTTCCAAACGCATAGCAGAAAATTCAAATACAATTGTGTCTATCGGTTTCCTTGCACTTTTAGAAAAAAATAAATACCAGGCTGTTCTAATTGCCAGAGGGATGAATTATTCTTTTGCAGTAGAAGAGGGACTAAAGAAGTGTTTAAATTATTAAATAACTGAATGTCATCATACAACTTGCTAGACAGAATGAGAGAATTTAACCATGTCCTATAGCTCAGAAATTTATATTTCATGCATACTATGGAGAAATAGTAACACCTGCAAGTTTGCAGTGACAATACCCACACTAAATCTGATTTCGTTTTTCTTTGCAGTACAAAGAAATATGAAGGAAAGTTATTGTGACTCAACATTTCTGGAGTCGTAGACATGCTGTAAACCTGCAGGAATGGTATGGCACTTGACCAGGAATCCTGCTTCTCATGTGGTGGCAAATCTTTTCTTGGACACTGAAAGTAGTATGGGATGATCTCAGAAGTGTGAAGACAACCTTTAATAACTTTACATCATATTCAAAAGACTTATTTTTCTGACATTAGTGGGATTTCCATAATGCTTTCATGCAATCATGTTTTCCCGTAACTATATTTCTCTGTACTGGCTCTCTACAAGTGGATGAAGCTCACGTGAGCTTTTCTATATAGTCTGGCTTCAGAGATAATCCTAAACTGTATAAGGAAATGAAGCTGATTCTATTCCTAGCTCCACACCTCTCACATGAACAGGTTCCAAAATTCTAACATCAAAACAAACCATAAGTCTTTGTAGGTTAAAAAGGGAGCTTACCCTTTTGCTGTAGAGTTAACCCATCCATTATTTTGGGCTTTGCTGACTTTGCAGTTGATGAAGGACGGGAGCAGAAACATCTTTGGGGATTGAGGAAATCTCTGTTTTGCTATCAAGCAGTAAAAGGGGATAGAAGTCTCCTGTGCTCCAGGAAACACTGGATATCTAAGAGTCAGTGATAGAAATGTACTGGGAAAGGATCATCTTTAAAACAGAATTCCTAATTCTCACTCGAGTCACCTCATTTTCAGTTGTGCCTCTAGCCCTTAGGATATTGATCCTAAGGCCGTGTTTCCCCATCCAGCTCTTTTGAAAACTTGTTTCTTGCTTCAATGAGAAAGCATTCTGAGAAAATATCCCGGCACAGATCTTTTTAAAGAACCTTCATATTGTCTGAGAATATTTTTTAGTGGTTACTGCTGAAAAAAAAGAGGCTCTGTGAATAAACCACTGTAACAGCTTGGGTCGTATTTGGAAACAGCTGTGAAATGTCTTTTTTAGATAGGCATTCATCAATTGTCATAGCACACCAATAAAGATATGTTGAAGTAATTGCTGAGTTTGGATTTCATCTTATGTTCCTTTCAATATTCCTGCATTTGTTTCTAATTGGCAGGGAGGTTCTACATGCTTTCTGTACTCTGCCAAAAAGACAGGAAACCTCATTCAACCCTGTTTGAAGGCTCAATTACCTTACATGACATGAATGGTCATACATGGAACATAATTGAATTTATACTGTTTCTTTTATTTTTTTTTCTCAGAAGCAGCCATTGCTATAGAAAGAAATGCAGTGTCATTAGCTCTGTATGGATTACTTTGGAGGCAGGCAAGACAGAGAGTTTTGAGGTCTTTAGAAGATTTATTTTGAAATCAATGTATCATCTACATATTTGGATTTAATCCCAGCAAGAAATTAATTAGAGTTAAATTTTTCAAGGTGTTTAACACCTAAAACTGAGAAAGAATTTCTTAGTGTAATTTATTTCATTCCAATACATCAATTTCACGTCCTACAGGTTTACAGTGATACTTAAAAAGACCTACATGCTCTAGAAAATGCACAGAGTCTGCAGCTCTGGATTCCTGCACACTTTGGAGAATTTGTCCCTCATGCAGTAATATTCAACAGCCTTGGAAAAAGTTAATAGCCTCTATCAAATTTCCCTAAACAGAAATTTACATGACAGATCCTGCCCTCCACAAAGACACAAACTGGCAAGCCAATAGGCAGTCCTAGCAATGGAATCGATGCTTGGATGGGATCAGGGATTATTAACACCCTAGGGATGAATTCTTCTTCTGGTCTTTCTCTGCTGAGCTTCACAGATCATGGCATTTCTGCAACGACAATTACTGAAGCTGGAAAAAAACACTAAAAAATTATTTATCTATTTTCACATTTCTCTGAAAATAAAAATCCAAAACCAACTCAAAATTTTTTCTGATCTCTTGAAATATCTTAGAATAAAGAAACATTTTGTGGAAAAAAGGGCAGGGTGGGAGGGGAAGTGTCAAAACCAGGCTTCAGCTCTACTCATGCATTGAAAAAATAAGAAGTTTAACAATGTCTGATTATTTCTAGTCTCATTTCCACTGGATGTTGGTGTGATGCCTGTACTTGATAAATAATAAATTATTCTATTGCTGCTTGTGAGATAACTGGCTTCTCTGTCACGCAGAACAAAATCTTTACTGTGGTCTGCTTATAGGGAAAAGAATACAGAGATCAAAAACCCCTTCAAGCTACTCTAGAGGACTGACTCATCAACAGTGTGGCTCTGCCAGAATTTGGATTCTGATGGACAACTCTGCATCATTCTCCTGCCACTGCATGTAGGTGCCTATTGATTGTTGTGGGATTCATTGAGCAGCATCTACTCTGGCTGGTCTTCTGTGTCTGTTCCTGGCATCAGCAACACATCTGCTCCAAAAGTGTGTGAACGCCAAGAACCACTGCAGAAGAGCAGGCAGTGAGGAGGAACTGCTGCACCATGCTGTTCTCCACACAGCTCTTTAACATCCCAGAATCTGTAATTCTGAGAAGCAGGAGCTGAAGGGATGGTACAGAGTATACTGGCATTTCTCTTTAACTGGAGTGAGCAGGTGGATAGGGAAATACCAATGCAGAAGGTGGAGGTTTCATTAAGAATCTCCCAAGGTGTTGCCAAAAAAGGAAGCAACAACTTGACAAGAAACTTAACTTATGCCAGTTTATGTGATCAAAAGTTGATATTCAGCACCTTGGGACTTAATTCCAGCAAATTCCCTGCATAACGAAAAAAAAAAAGACTAGGACAGATTCCTGCCCCTAATGCAAGACAGTCTCAGTACCACAGCCATGACAAGGAAATCTGCTTTTGCACGGTAAGTTATGCAGTGCTCTCAGCTGGCTGCTCATGTTGCAGCCAGTGTTTTTGTAATTTGAGGGAAGCACAAACAACATTGCTCTTTACAAGGATCTAATTCAAAGAATTAATTATGAGATAAAGGAACCTGAAGAAAGGAAGAATAGAGAGGGGGAAGGGACAAGGCCTTTGACTTTGTGTCTTTGACCTTAGACCTCCCATCTGAAGTGAACCAGCTGTACAAATCTACCTGGGCCAGCCTCAGTAACCGTACTGCCTTAAAACTCTTTGCTTTGGAGGTGGTGTGTCACTGCCCACTGCTTCATTCTGCACCCAATTCAGTCCACACTTCATTTTGATTCACTGGCATGCAATCAGCTTGAACAATCCAAGCAGCTGAATTCAGAAACAAATAATATTAATAAAAAGTAGACATCTCCTTTTCTCTCCAAGTTGCTTGGCACTCTGCCTTCGGCAGAGGAACTCTACCACTGGGCTGTATTTTATAGCCTGAATGGACTTTCCTTCTGAATTTGCTCCATCCCTATTGAAATTCATTGCAGTTGTGAGTTTCACAGCTGAATTAGGAACAATGTAAAAAACATTCCATTTTGTTTGGTTGGTCTTTTCTATGGTTATTTGCTGCCTGAGCAATATTATTATCTGCTTGCTAGATCTTGCATTATGCATTAAGAGTTCTAGGAAGGGCCACTAAGATGAAAATTATACAAGGATTGAAGGACAGAACCCTCTTTCTGTTACCAGTGGTTTCTTTCCATTGAATAATGATCTTCTCACTTAGACTGGGGAGTTGACAAATTGTAGAAAGTTGTAGTGATGCAAAAAAATTAGGAATATAAGTTTCAGTTTATGGATTAAAATTAAGAAAGAAGTAAAATTTTATCAAAAGTGCAAATGTTGGCTTGCAAACACAGTCCTTGTAATGGTACGGGGAATCTCTGCCTAATCTTTTTTTCTCTTTTTACAATCTCCACATTAAGCCAAATTTCTACAGCTCCAATTCCTGTAATTGATTTCACTTAGTTCTGGAAAAGAAGACAGGTGAGAGCTGAATCTATGAGAAAGCCGTAACCTTTAAACATCTGTTATCAATAGCAGGTATAGGCTGACTCATGAAATTATGAAAATCTATTGATGATACATTTCTGAAATAGTACTGTATTTATGAACAGCTCTAGGGGTTTATGGCATGATTAAATTTAGTAATTAAATTTTCTAATGCAAAACCTGTTGTTGGGAATGGTTGAGCAATGGATATATTCTGAAGCATAGCTACCGTTTTCTCCCATGACATTCAACACAAGCAATTTCCATTTTAAATATGCAATTTGTTATTTCAAGACAAAGCAGTGGCATTATCTATGATTGTTGAAGTTGATGGCTTATCAGAGTTTTGATAAATGAGGAAAAAATACACAAACAAAGCTAAATGTAAATGCTCCCAGTTGAGCAGTGCTTAAGGGCTGTGAGTTGTCAAATTTGACCTCACCGTTATTGCAAGTATCGCTGTAAGTTTTTAAAGGTTTTGAACAAAAAGAAGCATGAGAAATTGATTAGAGAAGGCATCTAAAAAAATAGGTAGATATTAAGCAAACAAGACTTTAAAAAGAAAATCAGGAAAAGATGCCTAATGATAAAATTTTCCAAACTGAAGAATAATTTCCAAGAGGAAAATCTGTAACCTCTCTTTCTGAAATAATTCAAAATGGAGCTGAATAAAGTACAGTCAGTTTTAGATAAAGACATAATCGGTCTTTTCACTGTATTTTGATTATTCTGTACTGCAGTTTCCAATTGTTCTACAATTACTGTCTATAGCCAGACAGAAATCAACCTTGCAAAAAAAAAAGAAGCCAGTGTAAGAATGAACAATTAGCTCTTTCCCTAATGGTTTATCTCCTCTACAGTATATTTATTTTTAATAGTTTAGTGGCAGAAGCCCAGCAGCTGAAGTTCTCCATCTTTCACAAGCTAAGAATTGTGCACTCAATTAGAAGCTGAGAAACTCCCAAGAGGACAACGGGAACATACTTCACCTCAGTTTAAACAGACTGTTCACAGGCAGCCTGTCCTGTTCATGATGGGACACAGCAGACTGCAGCTCCAGTCCCTGCCCTCCTATTCCCTAATCCCCAGCTGCATTTGGATTAGTGAGTGCCTGATCACGAGCCAATAGTGTTCCCAGGTAGTCAGCAAGGCCAACAGCGTCCTGGTTTGTATGAGCAACAGTGTGGACAGCAGGACCAGGGCAGTGATTGTCCCTCTGTACTCAGCACTCAGCATTAGTGAGGCTGCACCTCAAATTCTGTGTTCAGTTTTGGGATCACCACTTACAAAAAAGATACTGAGGCACTAAAGCATGTCCAGACATGGGAAACAGAGATGGGGAAAGGTTTGGAGCACAGGGAGGCTCAGGGAGACCTTATTGCTCTCTACAACTGCCTGAAAAGAAGTTGTAGCGAGGTAGAAGTCTTCTCCCAGTGAATAAGTGACAGAACAGGAGGAAATGGCCTCAAGTTGTGTCAGGGGAGGTTTAGACGGGATATTAGGAATAATTCTTGACTGAAAGGCTTGTTGTCAAGCACTGGAAGACAGTGCCTAGGGAACTGGTGAAATTAGGATTACTGGATGTATTGAAAATACACGTAGATGTGGCACTCAGGGACATGGTTTAGTGACGGACTGGGCAGTGTTGAGTTAATGGTTGGACTAGATGATTTTAGAGGTCTTTTTTAACATAATGATTCTATGATTCAATGCTTATTGTGAAGTAGGACTCAATATTGTTCAGATATTTGCATTAACCTTTGATGACCTACCTGTGGTTTAGTGGGAATAAAAGGAAACCTTTATTACTGTAAGTGGAGATGAGCCCATTACATACTTTTTGTTAAAAGCAGCAAAGTACTTAGAGCATCTTTGATCATGTTCGCTGGCAGACCCACCCAGATTTGCAGATGTACTTGCTCACCTCCCCACTGGAGAGGCTTCAGGTTCCACTTTGGACCACAGAAGTAATTTCTTCGGTCATATTTGTGCAGAAGCACACTGGGGCCATGCAACCCATCCCCTATACCTGTGCATCTCTCCAGTACAGGCCCTGGCAGTACACACCACCTTATGACACTGCTCTGGCTCATGCTTGACTGCCACAGCCTCCTCAGTATAAAGATGGCTGCAGGCCCCTTCATCCTCAATTATATCCTGAACTCTTCCTCATCATACTGCCTCCTGTGTCAAAACAAAGATCCAACACCAAAGGATACCCTCACAGCCATTGCATGCTTGGAAAGTGGGATAAGCAGATAGCAGGTCAGGGTCAGAGACCAAACACCCCTTCCTTTACTCCTACTCCTTTTCTGCACTGAAGGAAATGAGACTTTCCTCCTTACCTAGCTACTTCATCCAACTCATGCTGAGAATAGGCCCAGAAGTGGTTTTGGCTCTGTCTAATCTCCCTTCTGTTATGAGGGTTCAGTGAGAAACACCAATGCCCACTGCCAGCACCACAAATGCATCCCTTCACACCCAGTGCAATGAGCAGCCTGTGCCACCTGTGAGCCTTCAGAGTAGTGACACACACCCCATCATACCCTGCCCTACCTGTTCAGACCCATGAAGAAGGCACAGACACTTGCCCCTCTCCATGCAAGTGAGGGGGAATTGCCTTCCTGTGCTGTGGCTACACATTTACCCAACAGTTTCCATACACAAACAGTCGGCCCACGAGAACAGATGGTGCATGATTCACTCCAGGGCTCTGATCACCGACTGCTGCTGGCTTTGGATCGGGCCCACGGCACCAGGAAATTACCGCAGGCAGTTGTATCATTCAGTAATGATTTTGCAGCCAAAGGCTCCAGCTGCCCTTCCTTGAGTGGCAGCTTGGAACAAGGAGACCAGCACAGGATGGTAGGACTTCAAACATCTCCTTACCTCTGGAAACATCAAGAGTGGAAAAAAAACAACTCAGGATGTGAAGGGCTACACACTGGATCAACAAGACAGACTCCTGGTACCTGTGGTCCTCCTGGCACTTGGTACTTTTCACTGGATCCAGGGCCAGTTTGGCAGAAGCAGCCAGGCCAGCAGCTGGGACACTGGCCCTTCTGCTCCTGGAAATACACAGCACGATTAATTCCTGGACAGATGCAGCTGGATGATTTACCTGTACTGCAGTGGGTTGGAACCTGTGCCTTGGCATGTAGATGCTTTTCCCTGTTATTATTAACAACTCTAGGAGAAGGTTGCTTTCTTTCAGCACCTATAAAGCATTGCAAATCCTGAGTCTTCCTTCTAGATGGAATGCCCAGACTGTCACAGGCAGAATTTCATAAGTGTGCTGTCATGGCCACCCAGTGACATGTACTTAAAGGTGCCTGTAGGGATATTCTCCTAACTGACTTTCGAGAACAAACTCTAGGTAGTATATGTGATGCAGAATAATGCTTCTCTTTTGGTGACACATGGCCCCATGGCCTTCTAGGGACTTTGCAAATACAGGATTTGGCTTAGTTCTGAACGCCCTCCACCCAGACAGCAATCAGACAGCAGTTCAGGTGGAGGAGAGCCTTTGCCATTCCAAAGGTAAACATATGATTAAACCATGTGCTGCCTAGACAGTAAAAACCTGTCCATGGACCAAGGAAGAACATTGATTTAGGAGTGACCAGGCCTTTCCTTTCAAACATGTTGGCACAGTCTTTCAGCCTTCTTCATTTGTTCATGAAACGAAAATAATTACACACAAAAAAACCCCAGCCGGGAACTGCAGTGGATGTCACTGACCTAAGAGCAACCAGCATATGGGTAGGACCGGGGGACACATTCTGCTAGATTAGTGCACCAGCTTGGTGTTGTGAAAAAGCTTCCCTGATACTTTTTTTTGTTTGTAAATAATTACAAATATTTTGCCCAGATGGTGTTTACATGGCTGCCTAAAACACTGAGTATTAACATAGTTTCAAATTTAAAAACAATTGTGACAAATACTAGCAATTTCAAGATAGCTATCTCTAGATACTAAATCACAGCCAAACTCAGTGAAGCGTTATTACAAATAAATTGTTATGGGACTTTTTAAAATAAAATTTTAAGATAGCAGATTAGAAGATCACCCCTTTTTTAGTTGTACTTGCATAAAATTGAAGACTCAGTGGTTCTTATTCCATGGACACCATTGGGATGGTTGTGCCTGCGATGTCATATAAATAGTTAAACAGTACTATTTAGCCTTTAATTAAAATTTCTACAACAACCTGGAAGTCAAAAAAAATACTTGATGTTTCCAAACTGTGAGCAGAAGGAGGTATATTTACAGAGCAAATTTTCTTAAATGTTGATTTATAGACTGTAGGAATACTGATTGCATTTTTAAATGAGATTTTTATATGTGTATTTCCATTAAAAAAACCCAAACATGTTTTAATCTCATTTGACTGTCTTAACACGTCCTTAAAATAATGAATAGACAGTTATGCCTACACACACAAAATAAACAGTGCATGCAGATTAGCTATGTGATGTGAAACTTGTTGTTTATTAAAGAAGCATTTGCTTAAATTTGAAAAAAACTTCTGGGATAGGGTTTGTCCCTTACCTCATCCCCCGAAACCCCCTACTTGTAATAAGTTCAACACCCCATTGAATATGTAAACCCCAGACCCTTAAAATATCAGCCTATATGTCCAATAAAGGATTCCAGTTCCTGCCCTCAAAGCTGGAATCGTGTTAGTTTCATTGATTCCCACAAACTTTAAAACCCAAAAAGTTATTTCACACTATAAAAAAGTCCATGCAATAAAAATCCACTAAGTGCAAGACAACAGATTTATTCCCATGTAGTTTCAAGTTCTGAAGCAGCCAGTAAAAATATAAATTTCACATGTAGATTAATGATGTTTAAAAAGATACATTCACAGTACTTATTAACAGTCAAAGTACAGACTATTTGTGGTAAAGCAACTGCTGATTTCAGGATAGGAGCAGAACTGGGCTTTATATTGGTTACAGGCAGAAGCCCAGGTGATTTATACAGGCAGTGTTGGCAGTCTCATGGCCCAGGTTGGAGATGACTCAGTTGGAAGGGACTTCAGGAGGTAATGCAGATCTGTCTCCCGTTCCAAGCAAATGCATGCTAACTATGGATTAGAACGGGCACAGGTTTTCAAGAATTTGACTTTAAAAAGGAGAAATAGTAGCTGTAAAGAAGAGTAGTCTAATCAAAGGCAAGTTTTTGTAGCATCATGACACAAATCAAGCACTTTTAGATTGTCCATGGGGAAACATACCATCTTGTAAAGACTACAGTCTAGCTCAGTGACCTGACTCATGGTTTGGCCAACCAGAAATTTAGAGACATTCCACACAAGTTGTCCACTCACAGAGGCGAGTTGCTGTCACTGATTGGCAGCTGGACATTGTTTGTAAACAGCTGCTGCTGAGGTCATATTGTTTGCAGCCAAACCATCAACCCTTTCATCCCCAATAACTAGCTGTAAGGACATAGGGAGGGATGCCCACTATAAGGAAATAACTGAAGCATGTTGTAGGTGTTTGTGTAAAAGCACATGCAACACCCACCCTTTAGGTTTCCATTTTGGGGATTTCGTATTTTGTTTGTTTCATGCCTTCATTAAAGTCTTCTGTAAACCAGAAAAAGTGCATAGCTAACCATATCTTGTATGCAGTGCACTATATGTAATGTGAGCGTCTTCTGTGCACAAATTGACACAACAGCCAGAGATTGAAAAAAGCTGAGCTCCTTCTGTGCCAGGCACTACTACTCTTCATCCCAGGAAATTTGCAACAAACTCACTGTCCAGAAAGAGGAAATGGATTTTCTTCAAGCTGCTACACCACTTTCCTCTCATACCTGGTCCTACTACAGTCTAAAATAATGATCCAAGAACGACCTTCACTTGCACTCAGCTACTATGCAAAATTAATTGGACTATTTAAATTCAACTAGCTGTGGTTATTCAGAGTTCAGTAAAGTTCAAGAAATTGATAAAACCTCAGAAAAATATGCAATTATAATCTAGAATTAACCAGTGGAGTATAGACACAGAAATAAGAGAGGAGCAACTGAGATATTTATTCACTTTAAGGAGATATGCTGAAGACAGCAGTTGCTCATAGGGTCAGAATATCCTTTAATTTCTAAAGAGGTTAAATGAGGAACTTGAATGTCTGAATATCAACTAAGTAATTTGCATGCAGTCACCCGTCAAGTCACTGGTGCTGCTAGGTCAGTCTGGTGGGGAGTTCAGCATTTGAAAAGGTCATTAAATGCTGTTTGAGGAGGGACAAAGCTTTCTGATCCAAGAGGTCCTGTGCACCTTTCCTTCTTTGAAGCTTGGTTATGTTTTCTACCACATTTATTCTTTTCCTACTTTACATCTTTTCCTTAAGAGACACAGTGCATTTCTAGATGGAGCCACTGAGTGCCAGAAAGCTTCTCCAGGAAAATGCAGCATCCATTTGTATGCCTGTACTAATGGTTACTCCCAGGCACCCTTTTCAGATCTGTAAAAGAAGCAGACTGATCCAAAAACAGTATTTCACAGTCTCATGTAGTAATGAAGGAATAACAGAGAACTGCTGCAGTTTTAAAATAGAAATTCATAGTTTTGTAGGGTCAGTGGTATTTTATGGGACATTTCATGCCTGTAATAATTTATTGAGAGCTACAGTATTGCCATATTTATTCCCTACCATTTCCAAGTTTATTATCAATTACCTCATCTTTTCACACCAGCAGTATTTTCCATGTACATCAAAAAAGGTGTGCAGGGGCATTCAGGACCCTTGATATGTATTTAGAGGCTGAGGATGGTTCTATTGTAACTATGAGACTGGAGCTATCCAGTTTAATAGAGTAAAGGTATCTCTGACAGGCAACCATGATCTGCAGCCACACTTCTGGAAGGCAGTTTAAACATATTGCAGCTAGCATCCCGATGACTTATACTAAGAGGAAGAAAGTAGACTTTAAAAGCAAGGGGAGGATGAACACAGGGAGTAATTGCTTTTTGGATACTTGGACCTGATTCTTACTGAATTAACTTCACCACTCCATAAGCTTTGCTACTGCCAGATGTATAAAGTGACCTCAGAGATAGCAAAGAGATTTTAATTTCTGTTGAATTACTGTAATTTCTTGAGCTTGATTTGCAGACAGTGTTTTGATGTAAACAAAATTCACCTTTGTAAAAATATGTCTAGTCAAGTTGGGGGGTGAGAAGCACAATCTGGGGGGCTTTTTCCATCCCTGTCTTCCTGTCTCTCCGGGAAGACTCTGCATCAATCCCCACCTTGTCTCAGCATGAGTACTCAATAGTTTTGAGAGGTAAGGATATCAAAGTTGATTTGAGGAAATAGAGAAGAAAAAATCCACAGTGCTGTGAATCTGGTGACATATTTCAGCTCTGATTCACCTATGTGGCTAATCCCAGTGAAGTCTCTGGAAGTCACTATATACAGGTAGGTGTGATATACTGAGCATAGTGGTCTTGCATCTAACAGGTCCTTTAATAGCAATGCATAGCTGAAATTTTTGGTGAGTCAAAATCTTGGGATTTCAGGCAAGCATTCAGAGTAGTACCTGAGCAAATGCTTAGCATTAATCATGCACATTATTCATCTTTATAAATCGTATCAGTTAAAGCTGAGCTTGAAATGAAGTTCAGACTTTGAAACAGTCCTAAAATTAGTGGAGAAGGGAGGTAAAGAAAAGAAAATGAATGTAATAATATTATTCTCTTGGTCATATAAATAAATAAAATAAAGGACTTGGGATCTTTTTGCTGTTTCTCACTGTTCAGGCTGCACCCAAAATGCTGTTGCCTCAAGGATGATTTACCCTGATATATTTTCCCAGCAGTATCATATGACAGTTGCTAGCAGAGAGAGCAAAAAAAAGATAAAAGATATTTCAAAATATTTGAGACCAGACCTAGAGAAAGAGTCTGACTTGCCCAGACTGCTGATATCCAGCCATTCTAGAGCTGCTGACTGCAAATTCCCCAGTTAACCACAGTCCTTTGTCTTGTTACAGACTCCCCTGTGAGATTAACCACTGGTATTTATTTATCTTTTCTGAGTTAACTTCTACAGTAAAAGGAACAGATCAGCTAAAGTTAACTAATGAAGTCAGGATTTGCCCTAATTTAGCAGATAAAAATTAGATCAACGTGATTTCACAAAAAAACCCCCCTGATTTCCATGGAGACTTATCATTTAAGATGGCTTATTTGTTACAGCTTAGTCTACTGTCAGCTGCACATACAACACAGTATTTTGGATTACATCATCCCTCCACATCAAGTGTAGCCTAGGGCTGCCATTTCTACCAGGCATGACAAGCTATTCATTGCCTTGGATCCATCATTTCAGTGGAGAATGTAGGATATGTTCTGCTGGCATGAGAATAACACCATTATCTTCACTGCAATTAAGGGTGAGTTGGCTGTCCTCTGAGAAAACCCTGCTTCAGTGTTCACAGTAATTTAGAATCACATCAAGCTACCATGGTCATTGTCAGCCTAGCCGAGTGTTTCATAAATCATTTTCCCAAATTGAAATTGCTTAAAATTGAAAAGAAAAAAGTCCAAGATTGCCAAAATTAATTGTCTGTACTGGGATGTAGCCCTGACACCAAGAGTTATTAACAGGAGTGAGTGCCACTGGTGGAAATATGGATTTTCCATAACTCTGCTCTGTTTGTACCAGACATTATCAGCAAACCACCCACTGCTGAAAGTGGGATTAATTCTCACTATAGAAAATGCCTTAGGGATTCCTTCTTTATTTGATTTCCTCTCTCTGAAATTAAAGCCCACTGCCACTGAGAGCATATAGAAGACAACACTTTGTCTTCTCTGCAGCTGTATTTTCCATACTTGAGGACTGCTGTCATATCCTCTCCTTGCCTTTTTTTTTCTGGAATAAACAATCATAATTTGTTCATCTGTCACTCTTAGGCCACAACATTCAGAAGTCTTTTGCAATTTCTCCACATCTTTCTCAAAATACAGCACCTCAAAATAAACGCTATATCCATTTTGAATAGAAAGGTTATTTTCAGGCATCCCTGTTTATGTCCCAGTACAATGCTTGCTTTTTGTATAGTCATAGCCTAAAAACATTTACTTGTGGTTATCTTATAAACCATGGCAAAACCTAAGTCCTTTTCTGTGGAAATAGTACTTAACCTGTGTTTGCCCCATTCAGTTTTTATGTAGCAGAGTAGTGCTTTCTGAATACAGAATCTCCATCTGTTCTAAGAACTTTTCTCCATTTTACTGGTATAATTCAAAATTACATTTCCCATTTCCATGCACTTTCACATATCTTTGTCATCTGAGAATTTAATATGCACATTCTCCACTTCATCTTCCTATTACCATTTCAGTAGACCTAGAACCCAGGACAGGTCGCCAAAGATATTGCTCTCATCTTGGTGGTAAGCCATTGGTAGATACAATTTGAGTGCAATTGGCTGTAACTCAGCCCTCACTGTCGCTGTTCTGATTTATTTAACCCGAGGGTAAGGTCCCTGGGGAAAGGTTCATGAAATAAACGTCTGTTTTGAGAATCTCCATGGTCATATTCTCTTCTTTTAAGAGGGTATCACTACACACAATCTGAAACAACAGGACCTTCTAAGAGCTGCATTTGCATCCAGTTTTTGGCACTATTTTTGCCGTTTCTTTGTTAATCTTAGACATATTGACTCTCACATTAATAGACTGGCTTGAGCACAAGGCCGCCTATTTCATAAATGGACACAAGGTTTACAGGAGAGAGCTGTGACAAAGAATAGATCATTGCTGATATGCTCATTTTTTTCAAACAGCAATTAAATCAGTTGCACATATCAAATCAGCAATGACCCTTGATGTTCCCCCGCATGAGTAGCACACTCACAGAATGTTTAAACATATGTAGTTGAAATTATACCATCAGCAATATGTTTGACTCAGTATTATACCCGAAATAAAGACAGTCTCTGGGACAGAAAGTGTATGACCTAGATGTCATGTAGTAAACAGGATTTACTAAGAAATGTCAAATGCAAATAAGGAGATGATTTTCTCTTCACATCACTATCAAAATCACCTCACACTCCTGTTTTCCTTCTCTCAGATACTGCCATGAACATAAGATGCTGCCTAAATCCACGTGTCACCTATGTGTCTGCTGTCCATAAATCAATCCAGTTTTGGCTGTGTATCACTGAAATACTAGGAATAAGTTTTGGAAAGCAAACCTGCACCAGTTTGAGTCATTTCTTGCAGGGGAACTCGGGGACAAGTTCAAGGAAACCAAAATGATCTGTAGGTTGACAGTGTGGCTAAGAGTTCAGGGTATTAAACAGAAATCATCAACGATTTTGTGGCCAAGATCTGATAAAATCCCTTAGTCTGCTGGGGTCATTTTCCATCCATTGCTTCTATGAGAAATTAAAGAGTCATCTGCTGTGCCACACTGACTGGGGCACTCCTGCTGGACTTCAAGCTTATTTATGCTATACACATTTAAAACAAACTTGGCAGATGAAATAGTGGGTTCTTCCAACATACAACTGCTTCATGTCTCCTGAGCTGTGACATGTGGCTTGTAGGTAAATGACTGTCTCAGAAAATTATCCCATGCAATCATGGCGTCACAACTTTACCTTGAGTAGACTCAAATTTTTTACAGGTGTTTTGAAAAGCTTGTGTAGGAAAATGGCATCTTTCCTGTTTCAAAAAAACAAGCAGGCCAGAAAGGTTTACATCAGATGCTTTTAAATTTGCCATTCACAGTCAAACTCAGCTGCCCTTGGGCAGAGGCTGTTTCTCCATGCCAGGTGGCCATAAATGCCAGCTAGAATTAAAAAAGTTGGTGCAGGAACTTTGGCCTTGATTCATCACTTTGCCATCCATTAAATTCTAGACAAATTTCATCAGAGTTCTACAATAGCTTGCCAGGAGTTAGTGATGGGTAATATTAACACTGAAAATTATAACTGAGACTCATAAAATTAATCAGTAATTTATTCATGTGTTGACAGAGCAGGAGGGAACTATCAAAATTTTAATAAGACTAAATTTCAAAGGTGTCCCATTGCCCTAAGGCTAATGTAACCACTGATTTTTCCAGGTCCCCCTGGCTTATTATAGTTCCACCGACCGATGACCAGGAGACAATCTGGTGGCAGGTTATGGCTATGCTGGATATTCCTACCGATGCCTGTGCCATGCAGTGGGCATACTCCCAAGGACCTGAGTCAGGCCAGAAAGGCCAGTTACAGCTCACAAGCAGAGAAAATGTCCTGGCATGGTATGGCTGTGCAGCCACTGTGCAGCTTTTGCAGTATGGTCAGCATAGGGTGCTGTGGGGAACCACCGTGTGGCTCCACACCTATGCTGTACTTCTGCTCTACACAGTTTATTACAAATCAAATATTTTCTAACAGCTCAGGGCAAGGATTTGGTGTGTGACCTTGGGATACTCTTCCCTAAGGTTATCTTTTTCTAATAGAAGCCAGTTCAGCTGCATTGGTTTCATAACAAGTCTCATTCTTATTTTCAGAATCTCTTGTGTTATAGAGGCATTACTGTATGGACTGTAGCAACACACAGATATCCTAAAGGGGATGTAAGTTTACGGCTTTACTTAAAAAAACAAGAACTTTACACATAATACAGAACTGGAATGAAATGGCTAAGTCCTCTTTTTTTTCTGGAACTGTTTCATGCCAGTCTCCACAGCAGTTGACACAGTGATGGGAAATGACCCTTCTTCACTCCCTGCATCAATTTACTGTCACCATTTCTGTTGCTTTGTTATTTTCCCCTTAGGTGTTTGTCTTTTCTAGTCCTTTAGTTCACTCATTCCAAAAGAGAAATGGAAAGCTGTAATCAAATTGAGTGGGATGTAATTTATCTATCACATAGATAGTCATCAGTGGATTTGTGTAAAGAATCCCTAAAAAAAGAGCTTGTACTGATACACATAGCTTTCCCAACTTCAAGACAGTAATGGTTATTGGGTTTTGACCTCAATTTGGATTTTCATTTCTCTCGAGAAAAAAATCATCATCATTTTGTTTCCAACATAATCCCTGCCTTGCAAATGAAGAGTAAGCTTGAAAATGTAAATATGTTCAGTATGCTTGCTCTTAAAGGTTTGAATGTTAGAAAAAGCTTGCTGATGAAAGTTTTTCCTTTCCAACTATCTTAGATGAGTGTCCTTTAGGATGCTACAAAACAGTGCTTGGAAACCTTTATAAGCCATATAAAAGATTGGTTCCTATTGCTGCAGAATGAGGCTTTTTTACCTTTCTGAAGGACTGCATGTGCTTGACCTTCTCAAAACAAATTACTACTGATGTCCTTTGATGCCACCTTTTTGGATAAAAGACAGCTCAGCTGTGTATGGAGGTCCTTGATGTCAGTAGAGACTGGTTTTCCCTAATTTGCATTTTTCTCCTTTCTTCCCACCTGCAAAATGTAACTGAGTGGCAGGAATAATCACAAGCAAAACTGTGGCTAACACATATGCACATATACACACATATGCATATATAGATATCTATAAACATACACATATTTATTGTCAGAGGTTACTGAATCAAGGACCTCAATGGAGGTGAGGCTGCTGCAGCTCTGTCCCCCCAAGTCTAGACAGTAGGGTGGCTGAGTGTGTATTCCCACAGGCACACACACACTATATAACACATAGGTACACATATATCATCAGCCACATAGAGACACATGCAGCAGCAACAGCCTTATGCAGTTCCCCTCTCTGTCGGCCCAAGGTAAAGTTCTGTTAGTTGGAAAAAATGTATAAATATGTATGATGCAGATCCCTCCAGCAGCTGTACTCAGTCATTCAGTCTGCTCAGTAGCAGCCTCTGGATTCCAGTCTCCTCAATTCCTGGCACCTGGACGTATGAGCCCCTGACTCTGCAGCCTAACTCTAGCAGATGTTACAGCCCTCCTTGCACATACACACACAGTGTAGATCATTTCTGTAGCTGGGCTTAGATACACATATCCTGTAGCTGGCCCCAAATTACAGTGCTCTCCCTTGCCTCCCGCACAGAGATGCACACATACAAAGGAGTCTTTCAATCTACTCAGACTTCATAACATCTTTGGTGGTTGTCCTGCACTCCTTGGTCCCTCCAGTGTGAAACTCCTCATGATGTATCACTTTGGGACACTACTCGCCTCTCAGGCTCTCAAATCGCATCACCTCCTCAGCAGCTAGTCCAGCTTGATATTCACTAGCAATTCCACACAACCATGCATCCCTCGCTCACTCCCAGTGATGGCATCACAGATACACACAGGCAGTCTGCCTCATGGTCCAACTGATGACTGGCGAGACCCTCATGCACACACATGTGCACAGAATACGCAGTCCTTCTGTCAAGAAAATAGTTAATAAATGGAATTTAATGAGAAGTCAGGTTAGACTGTGCTGACCAGGTACAGGGCATAGCCAGGTAAGTGCACTGAGCAGCCATTGTTCAAACACAAGAGGCTCCTTTTATCCCCTTTCCCTTTACTTTTGCACATTCATTCCTTCCCAGACTACCTTTATCCCTCCCATTCCCTGCTTCGGTTTCCTCCTTGAATAGCTCATAAAAGGTCTTGTACCACCCCCAGATGTACTTCCTCAGCATCCCACAATGTCTCATACCCATCCCATAGGCAGTGAGCCCATCAGTCTGAAAAGTGCTCTGGAGAGCCTCTCCTCTTGGATGTTCCTCAGTCCCTGGGGCTGAGAGTTCCTGTGACAGCCCGGGGGACTGATGTCACTCAGTGGGTTACTGGGACTCACTCTCCTGCCATTGTACCCAAGGACACTCTGCCAGCCCCTCAGTTCAGGAAGGATATTGAGGTGCTGGAGCAGGTCCAGAGAAGAGCAATGAGGGTGGTGAAGGGACTTGAGCACAAGACCTATGATGAGAGGCTGAGGGAGCTGGGGTTGTTTAGCCTGGAGGAGTCTCAGGGGAGACCTCATCACTCTCTACAACTACCTGAAAGGAGGTTGTAGCCAGGTGGGAGTTGGTCTCTTCTCCCAGATAGCTATCAGTAAGATAACAGGGCATGGTCTTAAGCTCTGCTAGGGGAGGTTTAGGTTGGATATTAGGAAGAAATTCTTTACAGAGAAGGTAATCAGGCATTGGAATGGGCTGCCCAGGGAATTGGTGGATTCTCTGTCCCTGGAGGTTTTTGAGATGAGACTGGATGTGGCACTTAGTGTCATGGTCTAGCAACTGTGGTGGTAGTGGATCAAGGTTGGACTTGATGATCTCAGAGGTCCCTTCCAACCCAATTGATTCTATGATTCTATGTGGTACACCTATAGATTTAACCAGTTTTCCTGTAGGCTGCTGACTCCAATCAGATCATATGCAGTACATGAAGAGCAGTCACCATCTTTCCAGTATCAGGACAACTGAAAAAAATTTGTAGTGAGGGAAATCAGCACTCTCTGACTCTTCTCCCCCTTCAGAAGCTTACCTAAACTAAATTTTAAGGGTTTTCAGGTAGTTCTGTGCTAGCAAATAAACCTAAGCAAAGGTAAGCTTACTTTCACTTTGCTTCACTTACCTTGTATGTGTTTGTCTTCTTTTCTGAAATAAAGTTTTAATCTTAATTAAAAAAGCAACCTTGTCTAGGTCACTTTATTTCTCTGTGTTTCTCTTCTCCCTTTTGTGAAATTAAGACAATAAAACAATGCACCCATATGGGTATTGTGAAACTTAATTAACTGGTGTGTGCAGGACACAGGTTCTGCAAAGGAGAGCACTGTAAGCAAAGAAAATTAATTTTAGGAGGAATATTGCATAATAACCTGACATAGTATCTATAAGTGAACAATTAAAAAAAAAAAATCACTTCAGATCAGATTTTCCAATGGACTGAAAATAAGTTTTGCAGCAGGGCCTTCAGTGTTCAGTGGCCAGAAGCATAAAAGAGGGGAGCGGCTTGCAGGTTAATTGCTCAATTAAATAAAATAGTTTACAGTTGGACTTAGTAATCCTGAGGGTATTTTCCTTTCTAAAGGATTCTATGATTTGTGGAACACAAGTTTCATCCAGTTTAATACTTAAGTTATGTATTCTCACCCATAATTATCTAAATCTTCACAATCTTCTCAGCACTGCCATTGGGACAGCAGGTACAAACTGACCCTAAAATCTGTTCAAAACAGAGCATCAAACAACCTGGAAAGTTTCCTTTACAAATCTGATCATGGTATATCTGGTGATCTCAGTATACCTGCCTTCCATTTCAGGACTATCCATGCCACACCTTCTGTCAAAGCACTTTGTTCTCAGGTTCTAGTTTCATGCAAAGCTTGGGTGAAGCTCAGTAGGTGCAGAGATTAAGAAAGAAATTAAAGACATTACCTACACCTCCTAAAGAAATAACGGAATGCCACATAGTAATATCCAAAAATGAGTGTGTGAAATTTCCATACTTTAAAACAAGTTTGTTTTGTAATTTATACAGTATTTTAGATGACTTTACTGTAAGCATC
Source organism: Manacus vitellinus (assembly GCF_001715985.3). Lineage (NCBI taxonomy): Eukaryota > Metazoa > Chordata > Aves > Passeriformes > Pipridae > Manacus > Manacus vitellinus. Next base: position 12,747,439 of record NW_021940208.1, on the reverse strand, counting down.
TCAGCTGTGTAGCTGATTATGACAAAACAATCGTAATAACCAAGTCACAAAGTTCTGCTTTCCAGTGTAAGACATAGTAGATGCCAGGTTTCCTAGTGATGCCACGGTCCTTAGAAGCCAGGTGATGCACAGTTAATTTTTAGACAGTTACCAGGCAACAGTTCAGACTAACAGAAGGCCATGAACAACTCCTTGATTTTCTTTCCTGAATCTGAGCTACAGGATTTATATTTCAAGTATTTTTCCACCAGAGGTCTTAGCCAATGATAAAGGATCATACAGTACATTGATTAGATTAGCTAAGTGATTTTCTTTAGGATGTCTAAGTATTCAATAAATCTGCTGCTTGTAAATATAATATAAAATTGCTCTTTCCATTTTTCTTAGCTTTGAGCTAAGAAATTCTACCTGCAAGAAAGAAGTTGATCAAAAACCTCACAGCCATTCTGTAGTATTGCAAGAAATATAAGCCTGTGATTTTGCTTTTTGTTTAGATTTTCTTTTACCTGTCATTTTTGTTTTGACATGTTTCCCAAACTCCTGTGATCAACCGTTCTAATAATTACCATTAAAATATGAGTGATGGTTTAACGAACAATGGAACAGTCAGCTATGCTACAGTTTTTTCTGTATCTCTCCCTTGCTTTCACCAACAAATGACTGATCCTGACATGCTTACAAAAGAGAAAAAATGGCATGTTTGCCTGCAATAGGAGAAATCTCGAGGATCAAGATATAATTTACTCTATTATTGTTCTATGGTAGCACCAGTTTGACATACTGCCTTTTTCATGTGAATAATCACTCTCTCTTCACATTCCAAGTCATCCAGAGTCTGAGATCAACATGCAGAAAAAAAAACTAAATAGGAACAAATGCAGGTTTCCTTCCATTTTAGCATTTCATTATTAAAAAAATGGTATTTCATGTAATCTAATCACTCTTGTACTTTTTGGATATAATCATCATCGCAATATCTCTCTCACAGAATTGTCAACAACTGCAGCTCCTCAGCTGATGACGTTTCTACATCCAGCAGTGTGATCTCATCTCTAAGAAGAACTGCATTAAACTGTTGCCACAAAAAATGTGAGCCCAGTGTTTCAGATGCAAGATGTGAAAATCCATATAATTTTCCCCTCTTGACGAAAATGGAAGATAGGAACAAGGAAAGAGTCTTTTTTCTCTACTTCATATACTGTATATTATCATTCTGTGATGTGTCATTGTCAGCAGGCCATGAGGAACATCAGGAGTTTATTTTGACTATTATTTTTGACTGTTACAGCACTAGCTTCTACGTATAGCTATGCTGTTCAATTGCAAACCCATTGTGTTCAGCACACCAGGAACACGAAAAATCAGGTTGTGAACTTCGGGGATCAAGTCATTGCAAAGGAGTTTGAGAGTCTGCACTTACCTCCCAGAGGTTCTTTTGAATATTTTGAGCATTAGTGTCATTGTAAAGCATAACCTGACACACAATGCGTGGGTTGCTTGAAAAGCTTAAGTGATACAATACACAGGAATTGGATGCTTTGCTAGGCATCTTATTCAAAGCTAAGCTGAGATGATGCCTCTTTCTGCAGCATCTGGCATTTTACAAACATTGATCAACTAAGCCTGACATTTTTCTTACATAGGGACATGTTAGTAACCTCACAATGTGTGTGATAAAACAATGTATGGAATATGTAGTGGTTGGGACAGTATTTTAACACTTGGAAGTCAACATCCATGGAGCTGACAGTGAGTCCTTAAAGATCCAGCCCTGGCTTCATAACTGATTTGAGCTGACCTAAATCTGGGCTGTTATTTAAAGGGATAGTTCTACCTTCTCCTCTCTGGCCCCAGCCACATTCTCACTTGTGCCAGCACAGGGTGTTGTGTGGGCACACAGGGAACTTACCTAGCTGAAAACACAGAAAAAAAACAACTGGGCAGATGTTTTAGTCACATCAAATGGGCTACAGAATTGAATCCTCAGGTTATGCATTCTCCTTTGGAAGAGCTGTACTTGAGGTAGCCAGAGGAAAAATAAATGAAAGGAGTCTCAGCTGTGCCATGCCTGTTCAACATAGGTTGGTTGAGCAAAAGCCTTACTATTCATGGAGGACTTGGGCTCTCCGCTGCCAGAGTGGCCTGGAGCTCACTCACAGTCTGCACTGAGTGTGCCTTTGTGCACACTCAACAGGAGCACAGGCTCTAGCTTGACTGACTGCACCAGAAAGGGATGCACTGGTGGCATGTTGAAGTGGGAGAGAGTCTTGGTGTTTAGTAGCCCTCTGTCTTGGATGGAATGGTAAAGACCTCCTTGCACCGGCTCTGCTCTCCCTCCTGCCCTATTAGTGGGATGGTGCCATTCTCTGACTTCTGCTTCTGTTTCAGTCCATCAGTGCCGTGCTGCCACTCTCTGTCATCCCTGTTCAAATAATCCTGTGCTTCCCATCACTCATCACCTTCCTTTCTCTTCTACAGGTAAAACAGGTTTTCTCCTTTGCCACAAATGTTCCTAAAGTTTCCTCCTCTTCACCCCTTCTTACCCAGGCTCCACAGGCTCCTGTGCCTGGAGATACTTAGCATTCTCTAGCTCCAGCACATATTGATCAACAGCCAAACTCAGACAGGGCAAATCCAGAGCAATCTCCAAATCCTTCTGTCTCTGTTGACCTGAACGTGCTCAAAATGCTTGCCAACATTTTGACTCAAACTCTAAATGGTCAACCAAGAATGGAGGTGGACCTTCAGACTGCCCCCATAAATCACAAAGAAAGAGGACAACTTGAAGAAAACTTGTGTGAAAAAATCACTTTGTCCCATTAAAGCAGATTTCATCTAATTGGAAACAATACACTGTGGGGTTTTTTAAATGCTTTTACCAAAATGTTCCCCTTTGGCTATGTTTATCATTGAAAGACAGCCATTTTATGAAACAAAAAGACATCACTTGGTCTGGTTTGCAGCCAACATGCTGAAGGCTTCAGGAACAGTTTTATCAACATTTAAATCCAATGACAATGCTGAACATTTTACAAAAACAAAGGGAAACCATGTAGGATCTTTGAGTAGGTGAGTGTTCCAACCAGTTCACAAAGCTTTTTATGCCCAAGTGGATATGAACTGGTTAGTCATTTCATTTTGTCTTATACTACTTATACTACTGTCAGAAGGACAGCAACTGAAGAGGTAAAGAAAAAAAAAGATGTTTTAGGTCTTCAATTTTTTTTTCTTTTATTTTTATAGAACACCAATGAATATATTTCATATCCACCAGTCTTTTACACTCTATCGTGATAAGCATCTATTACTTTTTGGAAGTGGTCACCTCTCTTTTCACTGTGCAGAGATCCAAAGCACTCTTCTTATGATAGAGCCCAAATTCATTTCTCCTAAACTGTGACATTTACCTAAGTTGTCTCCAATCTGAGCCTGAATCATCCTTCTGATGGTTATCTCCTTCCATTAACTACAAACAAAACTTAGGTCAAAAGCAATCCAAACAGACATCTCACTGCAGCACTTCCTTAGGGTAGAGGCACCAATGTGTGTGAGTACTCTCTTTAGGCATTGTGCATTTGTTTTTGTGTGCTTGTGATAGGTAGACCAGATCTTGCAATTTGACGATAAAAAGGAAAAGTCTGGGTTGGGGGAAGTATAAGAACCTGAGGGGTCTGGGAAACTATTTTCCAGTGGACAAATCCATTTAAAATGTACTTGATGTTTAGTCATCTGAAAAAACCTTGGCAAGCTGTTAGCATAACCGACACACCGGGACAGAGAGCACAGGATGTTATTCTTTTATTCCCACTTGTAGAATTAAACATTTGTGTGATCTTGGACAGATGACTTCCCAGTTCCACACCCTGTGCCTCTGTCCACCTTTTAGCTTTTCTGTCAGCTTAGATTATGAACTTTCTGCTACAAGGATTGTGGTGTTATACAATAATGAAATGTAACAAGACAAATCCAGGCCATGACAACTGGGTTTTGCAGAAGAATTGCCCTTTCTCAAGGTTCTTCACCTGGAGAATGTAGACAGAGAGGGTTGGTTGGGAATGTTCTTTGTAGTAATAGAGCACGAATTAGAGAGAACTCAAGACTGAAAACTCTTTGTGGCCTGAAGGTGACTTGGAAACAAGCAAGTTTCGGGTAAAGGTACTGTAGAGGCATGTATTGCAGAGCATCTCATATAGTCCCAATGGAACCCATGCAGCATGATCAGGAAGTGATAAAAATCCACTGATATGCAGAGAAAAGGTCAAGAAGTGAGCACTTCACTTGTGAAGAGTGGCTGTACTAAGTCTCCAGACTTAGTTAATGCTTTTAGAATCTACCATTTGACATATTAAGAAACTACATGTGCATTCTGCGTGTGTTGTGTACAGACTGAGGCATCACACCTGGTCAGAGAAATTCCATTTACATTAAGAATCTTTACACCTTTAGCATTACTCATTAAAGGAACACAAATCCAATTTCCAGTCCCCTGAAATCTGCAAAGTCTTAGTGTCAATGACTGTGGAGACCTCACTCTTCCTCCTGAATGTCAGTCCCCACCCCTTATTATGTACAAGGATGGATGATAAAACAGTTTTCCTTCCTCTCCAAAGCTATGCAAAATCTACACCACTTTTCAGGTGGTTCAGGCTTCAGATATTCAGCAACTGAAATGAGAAATATTTTTTAAACCCTCCAGGCTATCAGGAGCTGCACTGACCCCAGATTACAATAGGAAAATCTCACAGCTCTGTTGACCAGCTCTGACAAGATCCTGTAACACTTTAGCTCTCGAATTGGTTTCAGTTCCCCAGGGACACTTCTGTCAAAGCTGAGTGCCACTTGCAAATAGGGACTGTTGCACTGTCCTTGAAAAAGGCACATGAAAATACACCTCCAACTTTTATGAAGCACTGAGGTTTAATTATTGAATAATTTATACATGTTATGAAATTAGCCAAGTGTGATGATATATGATCAGTGAGTAATGAACTGCTCACCAATGAAAGAGAGGTCTCTCATTCTGGTACACCATAAGACAGGGACACAGGCTTGATGAGTTGATGATATTTCCTCCAGGTCTGTTTTCTGTTGTTTCATGGTTATAATACTCTATCATACATGAAAAACCCATGCATACAAAGAAACTCTATAAGCAGTCATTACAGTTGTCCTTTTAAAACAATTTTAAAATACCTGAAACAGGTGAATTTGTTTATCACTCAGATTTTAAATTTGGCAGTTACAGCGTCATAATTTTACAGCTTGTCTTCATAAAAAAGTTTATTTTATGACCATCCAGAACAGTATCTGCATCAACATTGTACTGAAATGCAGCGATTCAGGTTCTTGTCCTTTAGACTACTTTTCCTGTAAAAATTATCTAGAAATAACCTTGAATATGTGTTTCCTCCATTAATTGCCCAAAATTGCAAGAAGAAACTAATACAGAGTATTTGAATTTCAAATTGTCAGTTTAATTTAATAGAAAATCATGCTATTTCTTATTAATATTCTATATGCCTACCTTCTCTAATAAGTAATCTGAAGCACTGCATGGGCAGTTAGGAAGAAAAAGCCTTGGTATGTTGGATCCTTTGAATAAGCAGATCATTTTGGCATGCTCAAATTCTATATAAAGCACTTAAAAGCTTGATTGTAAGAAGCTTTCTGAACAGTGTTCAATGAAACAGAAAAATTGTCATCAAAATTAGAGTAAAATAGTAGTATTTAGCAATATATTATTTCATCAGCTTCTAGTCTTAATCACAATTTGTTTGTTAGAACAAGCTTGTTGTCCATTTGCTCATCCTCTCTTACCCTAATCTGCTAATCAGTTTATTCATGAGTGCAGGACACAGCATGCCTGAAATCACAGGAGATCAGTTCCCCTTAGACTTAAATCCTGTTTATAGCTATGATCAATGTCAAATGCATTAGAGAGAGACAAGAAGATCTTAAAAAACACCAAATATTCATCAAAGGAGAAACCTGGTCGTTCTTATAGAGTACAGACAAGCATTAGAAGTTCTAACATGGATGAGCATGGCAGCAATGGGTCGTAAACACAGAGCCCATCAGTCCAGTTTCAGACCTCTCAGATGTCTCAAGAACCAGTATATCAGAAGAATATCTCCAGCAACCTCTCACAAACCTGATAGTGTCCCTCATTTTTCACTTCTTCTCAGCCTTACCGGATCTATACTAATAACTGTGTTCTCCACATAAAGTTACCAAAAGACATTTTGTAAGGGACATTTTACCAGTGTTTCATTTCTTCACAGATAGATAAAGTCCTCTACATTCTACCTATCTAACATAATCCATTAACTCTCAAAAGAAGTAGCACTGAAAAGAGAGCAGGACTCATGCAAAGAATAAAATATTCTGCTTGAATTTCCATTCCAGATCAGAAAATATTAAATTAATACATGCAAAATAAGGAATGATCAGTCAAACAAAGGTGAGAAAAACCCATCCCAGCATAGTGTTAATCACGATGGTTATTTTTCTGGTTGGAGAGTTAAAAAATTACAATAGGTTGAGGGGAGGATTTAAACTCAGCTGTCCAACATCTGAGGATTCTCTTTCACCACCCAAGGTTGATGGATCTCTTCCAACATCTGAGGAGAAGCCCACGCTTGTGAGACCCAGGCACAAGCAGTGCCCAGTCATCAAGTTCCTCAGGATTCCTACTTGGGTTAAATACTTGATTTTACCTAGCTTTAAATTCTTCTTATTAACTACACTAGATAGCTTGGGAAATCACATCCAGACCAACAGCTTTTACAGCACCCATTCTCATGCATCTCACCATTCTGCCAGATGAGCAGTGCTAAAACAGGAGGCTGAATACAACAGTACCAGGACTCGATGGTGCCAGACCTCTGCATCTGATTCAAGACCAGGTCAATGGTGGGAGCAGATGACTTGTTGGTGGGGGAGTCTCAGAGATAAATGAGAAATCTGTAAGCCCAAACTGGCCTTAAGCAGAATACCTGAACTGTTTCTTCACCCACAGAAACGAGTCTCCTTGCACGATACCAGATGTGCTGGCAACTGGTTACTACAGAGCAGGTGCAAGGTGCAGCAGCCAAGTGAACTGACCACAGACTTCAGTCTCCCGAGCTCTGCATGTATCATCTGCCTTCAGTTCACACTAAAATGTGCAGAGTTTTTTACATTTATTGATGATTTACAGACCAATGTCACCATTACTCTGTGCCTTGGAGGGTAACATACCACGTGTTTCTACATCTGAGTACAGATAGTTTTGCCACTGGTGGCAGCTCTGCAGCAGACGTACAGCTTGTAAGCTCTGTCATTTATGAGTAGTGATAGAAATTGAGGTCACTCTCATTATACAAAGGAACCTTTAAAAGAGCACATCACTGTCCCCTGGATGATGACATTTACATGTTTTGCTGTTTCTAGTGAGCAAAAAATATCACATGTACAGGTAATATTGTAGTGCAAATACAATGCTGCTGGAAAAACAAAATCTAGGACAATACAACCTCATCCATGAGGTTAACAACAATACATCATCATACATGAGTTTCATGCTCAATAAATCCACTGAAAATTAAACTCAGCTGACAATATTTCAACAAGTGTTCTAATTCTCTTATAATCAAGCACATTAACACACACCATAGTCATTTTCAGTGGCTTCAGCTTCTCAGCCTAGCATATTAGAACAATTCAACACATCTGGGACTAAATTAATGTCACAAACAATTTCATACACTTAGAATGATCTTCTCACTTTGCATTACATAGAGACAGTCCTCAGAGTAAATGGTTAGTATTGAAACAATCACAGGTTCAGCTACTTAGACCACAGGACTGACTTTGAGAAAGCTGGTCCTGGGGGCTGCTGAGGTCCATCTGCTAGAGAAGGGGAGGAGGATCTTTGGTCATAGTCTTGCCAAGCTGGTGAGGAGGGCTTTAAACCAAAGTTAGAGGTCCCTTCCAATCAAGCCATTCTTTGATTCTATGAAAACCCCCCACTCGTTTAAGTCCTCTTAGAACTGAAATGAGCTTTTATTAATTGGTGGCACATTCTCTGTGTTTATACAGCACCATTTGTGGGCCTGGTACATGTAAACAAAGTCACTACCCCAAGGAGCTTATAGTTTAAATTGTACAGATAGCAAACCACATAATTATAAACTGTTACAGATTTTAATCTAAAAAGAAGGCAGAGCAAGACAAAACCATGGGGAGTAACTACATCTGTTTTGCAAGGGAATCTGAAACAGGATACGAGGTTATGCAAGGATATAAGCTGCTCTTTTAGTAAGTATATCCACTATAACACAGAACTGGGTGGAGATGGATAGGGTTTTTACCAGATCAAATGCTGTGGAGATACATAAAGCTAGATCCAATAAAAGAACTGGACATTACAACTTTTGGGCTTTTTCCCCTAGTGCATTACTTGGGCTACATCCAACAAAGGATTTGTGTGGCTAAAGCAGGCAATGGTCCCAAAGGCACACCCAAACTCACACACCTGGTTGTTGCTCAAACCTGGACACACATTAAGGATCAAGTCGATGTGTTATGTTTCCCAAGTACCCAGAGGTTGCTGCTCCTACTTTCTTCCCACAGCCATGAAACACTGTCAGTGGTTCAGAGAGGTCATCAGGAAAAGCAAAGCCTGGAAGATGTTTCCCAGACATTTTTGCTTTTGTTGTTCATTTCACAGCTCCCTTTCCACTTATCACTACACCCCCACTGCACAAAGGCTTTGACTCTAATAGTAACTTCTTCCTTTCCTCCAACATGCAAGTGCTTCAGCTGTTTGAATTTGACCTGCATTGCTCAGGAGTTAGGAAGCAATTTCTGTATCCACCCATGAGATTAGCTGATAGAGCAAACATCGCAAGAGTACTTAATGGCTTTCCTCAGACTACTGAATTTCATTCCCATAAATCTATATATACTAATAAATCTACTTTTATAGGACAGGTGGCTATTTTCTTCCAATATGATGTTGGGTAATACCTTTTTCTCTCTGTACAACAAACATGCCAAGGAAGAATGAAAACTCCTTGGGCTCAAATGATTGCGGTAACAACTCTGCATTAAAACTTCAAGCTGTATATGTAGATATCCTGCTGCTTTGGGAGATTTCCAAGAGCATAAAGAGAGTGCCATTAGAGGACTTTAGAGCACTACTATCCTGTTCTTACCCAGTAATCTGTAAAGTTTGGTCTTCAATCTGTAGAAAAGTTGTTTGCACCTCCCACAATATTTTTAGCTTATCGCCAACCTTAATTATAGTTGAAATTAGTTAATTCAGTGATATTCTCTTTCCCCAAATTGCCTTCTTTACACATTTTTTAACCTTTTTGTTCATCTATTGAAGTGAAGTATGTAGGTGAGGAGACTGAAGTACGGTTTGAGACAATCTGTACCATTATGCCACTGGTAGCTTTTGTCAAGTGTATTGAAAGTCCTCTATCAGTCGAATGTGTCATGAAGTAGTGAAGGTGTGCTGTGAGAAAGCAAAAAGAAACCCTCACCTCTGGAAAATGCTAGCCTTGTAATAAAAATACCAAAATTGTTTTCTTTTAATTGTAAGTTTCTGTGCAATTCTCTGCAAAATATGTATTGTCCTTAACACAAAAATATATTTCATGGTGAAAAATGTATTTTGCAGATCAACATACTGAAAGCTAAAGTAAAGTGATATAATCATCTTGTTCAGTCTCCTGTAGAAATCCATCTGAGGAATGTCATTAACCAAAAATCTTTGCATCAACCTTATAACTTCTTTAAAAGAAATTACATTTTAGAATAACGTGTATTTAAATAGTTTGAATGATGAGAATCTACTACATCTCGGTTAATTATCTCTACTGTCCATATTATACAGCATCAGCTTCTGCACTGTCACATCAGGATATTTTATTCAATTCTGACCAATTACTCCCCATGAAAAATGTATTTCCCATGAAGGATTGTACACAAATCACCTTTCAGCTTTTTCTTGGGTAAACAGAACAGATTGAGTTTTTTAGATTCTCACTAGAAGGCATGTTTTCTGCACTATCCTGTGCCTGTTTTTTGAATTATTTATCAACTAAAAGAAAAATGCCCACTTGCTTCAGTACATTGCCTTGTTTCTGGATACCCTAGGAAATAGTCATTGATAAGCATGAATGCTTTTATCTTTCTCTTAGGAAAACCAAAATGAAGATTACTTCTGAGATTAGGCTGGAAGAGAATTGTTTTGATGCCACTTGCTTGTACTCTAATAAATATCCAGAAGTTTCAATGACTTCTGATTCTTTTTTGAGGACACAAATGAAAGCAGTTAGAAAAGAACAAATAAGCCCAAACTTCTCTGAAAAGCTCATTACCTTGAAAGTTGAATATTGGGTTTCAAGAGGAGTCATGAGATCAAAATCTGTGTGAGAGAATTTATATACAGAAGATACACATACACACACACACATATATATTTGTGTGTATGTACGTATATATTTATTTAAACACAAAAAACTGTGGACCATACGAAGGCCTCTGCCTTTGTATGCAGCTCACCAAGGAACTTTCAGATGCAGCCATCCGAGCAGAGGAATATTTGGAAACTCAACAGAAGATTCTTTTTGCTAAAGAGGCATTGGAATAAGGGGGAAACAGTAAAGGAGGGAAGCATAAATCCATAAAAGTAGGGGGTGTTTCTGCGAGGCAAAATTCCATAGTGACCACAAACATCTCATTTATTTCAGCTGACACCTTATAAGTAGGTATACCGTTGCATATGTAACACTTTCTCATCTTTTTCCCGCAGGACACAGTTTTGTTTACATTCCCAGTGCTGTGAATTTATAACTGAGGCATCGTTTGGGTTATTATATGTAATAGGAACTGTATTTCCACAGATGGCTTACCTTCCTTGCCAGATGTCTGTTTTTAACAGCATCCTAATAACAACTGCATATGCTACCTTCATTCTGTATATTAAAAATTATTGCCTTGAGGGGACAAATCTTTTATTTTTAGGCTACTTTTGTAATCACTGAAAAAACTTATCAAAGCACGAACTGGATTCACCAGCACTTGCAAGCTGGAAATCAGCCATGACTCCTCCTAAAAAATGAATGCTTCAGTACCACTGGACCTGCCAGGCAGGAGACATGAATTACTAGATTAAAATCCTGTTTGTGGCAGACTGTAGATAATTTTATAGCTTTATGCCTCCAGATCCCCTTTTAGTCTTAGAAATCTATGATTCACCTTCTGAACAACTTTCACACAAACATCACAATTATCAAACAAACCCTTAATTTATTGCTTCAAAATATTACGGTCTGGAAAACCAAAGGAAACAGACAATGCCTGGGAGTTGAAGAAAGAGCATGTAAACAGCACAGATGGGCTTCAAAGATATTGTTGAGCAGCATTGCCAAATCCAAACATTTCAAAACTATGAGTCAGGCACCAAAAAAGTCTTGAAATTTACTTACAATTCATAAGATGTGAAAAATAACTTTTTTCATTAATGCCTGCATTACTGTTCTGGCATATACCCTCCTCAACTGCCTGTCAGTTGACTTTCCCCAACAGTTTCTGCATCCATTGGCTAATTTCAACTATGTTTGACGGAAGAGCGGAGAGCTAAATGCTGTCGACTCCTTACAAAATCGGTGTGGGACTGGGCTGAGGGATCAAGGAGAGGAAGGCAGGGAAAACTGGGACTTTGTTTGCACTGGTCAATTCACCCTAGCCCATGCAGCTCCATACTTACCATGTAAAAGCCAATCAGGTTAGCAGTGGGAGCTGTAGACATTGTGTGGAGCTGGTCATACAGAGGACCAAGGGGATATTTGGGGAAACATGAAGGATCGCATTCGGAGGGTAGAGGAAGAAGGTAAGTTAATGCTGCTTTACACAACAGGGTGTGAAGAAAGTTGTGGGCACTATGGCAGTGGGGTATGACAGAGCCCAAGATCCAGGTGAAGCTCCACAGCCACAGAAAGCTATCTGTATTTTAATCCCAGATCTCCATGACTGGGATCTAAACACGAGATAGACTAAATAGTACACATAAGCCTTTCCTCACAAAACTGTACTGATGTTTAGTGCCCCTGCACCCTTTCCTATACTGCTGGATGCCTACTCCATGGCACTCCCAGTGGTTGCTGCTCCCTTGTGATTCACTAGCTCATTTGCTATATGTCTGTGCAGGTGTACCATAACTTTCTTCAGAGTAAAGTAAGTCAGTGAAGGTAAAGTGGTCTCGAAAAGTGGTGGCAGAGGGCAGGAGACAGGAAGGCTAATGGAAACTTCCTCAAGCTGAGAACTTACTCAGGCGAAGGTAGTGTGAAATAAATAGCAGAGATATTCCTTACCAAATCATCCATTCTAACCCAGCAAAATCTTCATGTTTCCAAAAGTTGTTTTTTTCCTGTGCCTTACATGATGGGAGGCGAGTGTTTTCTCTTTATTTTCCTACTGACAGCTCATGCCATTGCAAGCTCACCCGACTCCATCAGTCTGAAGGAACCTGAATTCCCCCTCCTGGCCCCCCACTGCAACTGGTGCACATCAGCAGAGAAGAAACATGGCTCTCTGGTGGTGAAGTCCCCAGCCAATGAACACATAAAGATTTGTCAGCCTGGTGCCTTTCAGAAGCATAGCTTTCTCACATGGATTACAGCATCCTGTTGCTCACTTTATTTTGACATACTTTGAGTTTCTGTTTTCCAGAACATTAGAAGAAATTTTCTGAAAGGTGTAATTGCAGCATAGCAATCTCAAGAGCTTCACTGTAAGCTGTAAAAAGTTTTCATTTACAAAAGACATTACCTCCAGATCTGATACCAAGAGTTGTGTAGTACTGTTATATTTTCTCACTTGCAAGTATACAGGTCTAAGGAATCTGCCCTTATAGCTGCAGTATGGTTACAGTGCTATGCAAACAGTCCTGCTAACACCTCTACTAGGATCGTCCTCATCCCTTTATCTCAGGAGGAACTGGCTTCAGAGGAACTCTGTCAGATAGGTAATGCCTCATAGTCAGCTCACTTCTAGCAGTACATAAATCTAAAATAACACAAGTGGCGAACAGAGATATTCTGACCTTGCTTCACGGTAGACAAGTAAAAAATCATGGTCGTGTCAGGATTTAATATGTTTCTTGCTTTCTGTTCAAATGCAGTCATTGTTTACAGATTTTTGCAGTGACCCTATATGATCATCTGGACAGTTGTCCTTCACACATCTCATTTGCCAGATTGAACAAGCTCTAACACATATGCCAGAAGTGAAGGCTCCCCTACACTATTGCTGAGGCTTGTCAAAAGGATGATTTAATAGAAACAGTATTTCTATGATGAAAACAAATATGCTTTCAACAGTTTAGCTGGAGTTCATAAACAAGCACAGGCTCACTGACTGATTTTTCTAGCTGAGCGGCAAAGTAAAAGGATATGTCTAACAGCATTCAAGACCACAATCTGATTTAAAGGAAGAAAATTTGGACCAGGTGGCTGGCCATTAGTAGACATTCAGTTGACCTTGTCTGTCTCACAGGTTTTACATATATCTGTATATTAATACCCAAATTATCACCATATATTTATTCCCTCTTCTTTAGTAACTGATATTTTTTTCCTTACAGTGGTGTTCTTGATATGAAAGAATGATGATTTCTCAGCAGTTTTAACCTGTGGTCTTGGGCTGGCAGCTTAATCAGGATGCTGTTCCAGAGCCAGTGGACCATGTTGGGAAGTGTACTGGTATTTCTCAGGCTATTTGAAGTCCAGCACTTTCTCAAAAGCTTCTATCTTGCTGCAGAGTGGTTGGACTGGGGGTAAACGTGTGACAGTGCTAGACCAAGATGACAGCAAAGTCCTGTAGAACCTTTGCAGAAATCAAACCAACTGATCACTTACAGTAAGGAAATTCCTAATGTCAGAGATAGGCTGGAAGGAAGAGACAAGCCTGGCCAACCAAACCCGTCCCATGGAAAGACTAACCAGACAGGCTGTCTAGTGGAAAGTCAGATTAAGAGATAATAGCAGGACACAACCAAAGCTAAAGAAAAGTGAGCAAAAGCATATCACATCTAGGTAACCCCCAGGTGATCCTTCACTGTCCCTCACAGGAGCTGGATATGGACTGTGAGTCAAAAGACAAGAGAAATCCTAAAAATGCTAAGTGCAGAAATCAAGAGTCTGTTGACACTGGCAAGGGATGCACAGACAGCAGAGAGCAAGATCTGGTATCCTGTTGGGCACAGTCCAGGCCTCACTGAGTTCAAGGAGGTTGTGTCATGAATTTCATTAGAGATGAGTTTACTCCCAAGAATTGTCTTTTCCTATATTCTTATTACCTTAGTCAGCACTCTGCTTAAAGCCATACTAGGCTATTTTCTGTACAGAGGAAAAAAGTGTTATGTGTGATGAAATGGTAAAATAAACATTAGTTGTCTTGGCTCTCCTCCATAACATGTATTCCACTTCAAATCAAAAATTAAATTGAGCCTTTTGGTGTGACTATTCAAGCATCTTGCCCAGCCATCCGTCTCCCAGCTGTGCAGTGTGCCACTTGGATCTTGCTGCCAAGTGTAAGCACTTGAACAATCCAAGGCAGGTGATTATAGCATAAAGACTCTTTTAATTTGTATTATGCTATCAGTATTTTTTTATGTATATGATGCTTAATTTCATTTCAGGACTGTATATTTGCAGATTCCCCAGGTCTTTGTTTATTAGATAAGTTACGTGTCACTTATTACATAAATAGCTTGGAAGCTGAGAGCCTCACGTGTGAGTGACAGAGCCAGGAATAAAATGTAAAAGCACTCCTTTAGAACCATAAATTCATCCTCCAGCTCTTGCTGCTTTTACTATATTATAGAGATAATATTTTCTCCTTATAACCTTCTATACTTGCCCCTTATTTACAGTACTTATAATCCTCTAGGATACTGTATGAAACGTTTTGACCTGTACTTTGTCATTGACTGTGTAGTAAGAAAAGCAAAACTATAAAAGCAAAGCAATCCATTTGCTTTATGTGAGTTTTTTCAGAAGATTTTAGGTAAAACTTTGGTTGATTGAGGGGGTCCGAAAAACAGAGGACAAAGAATGTGCAATTAAAAAAAATAAAACCTGATTTTATTCTGCTGTAAATTGTGAAATCTTTTCCTGTTTGTATACGTGTTTTTTGCTGTGACTGCTTTAAAGCCTTTGTCCTCTTTAGAAAAGTAAAATAATGAACAGATTATATTGCTCCATTTCAAGGAAGAAAACAACAAGGAAAAGCCAACTGGAACACCAGATTATATAAATAAAGGCAATTTTTACTGACAGTGTTCTGATCCAAATGTTTATTTATTTCCTAACTCATACAAAAGTGATGCTTGTAGAGGTATTGGGTTAAAAGGGTTGGAAAATTAATCCTTCTAGTTATCCACAGAGAACATATAGTACTGATGAAGCAGTGAAAACCTCTTTGATTTGAATAAGAAATATGTGACATATAATTTACAGAAATAAGACCTAATGTCATATTGAAAATGATGGTTTAGAGCAACAGTATCAGCAAGGACATTGATATTTGTCTCTGCTGCAGCTGGAATGGGTCACCCTTCACCCAGGTCAATTCAGTGGACGGGGAGTCTTCGCTTCCACAACTCCAAACAAGAAAGCTAACTATTACCATTGTCAGGCATTTCATCTGTTTGCTTGTCAGTCACTTCTCTCCTCAAGCTCATACACCATCCAGTTCTTGCAAGGTCATAACACATTTTCTACACTATTGAGTTTGGCTGGATTCAGACCAGAGACCTACATGTAAAAGACTAAAAACAGAAGGAGGCTCTGTTCTACTAGAAATTTATTTAGCGATCAGATGGGAAACTTGGAAAAAATGTTCAGTACCAGAAAGAGATGAGAAAGTCAGTCCTGGATAAAAGTACTTCTAACTTTTAACATAAATGAAAGTGATATTAAAGGTTTGTATATGAGTCATGCCAATTTCTATATAGATGAGAAATACAGTGAAATGCTATCTAAGTCATTATAAATTTTGCTATTTACACAAAAGAGGAAAAAGAATGTTCACATAATTTTTCATGTTTTCCTTCATATCTTGCATACTTATTAAAATGTACGGTTTCAAGTACACATAGAAAAAATACGAACGTGCAGAGAGAATAACAACTAGAAAGAAAAAAAGCAACCAAGTCCTATAACTGGATTTAAAATAATTCAGTCCTATCTAAAGAGTCAAATCATGTTCTTTTTCCTACCTACATAAAAATTGCACTCGTATTTATAACAACAGAAGAAGAAAAGCACAGTTGCTTCATAACACTGGACACAGCTTTCCAGAAACAAGATAGCAATTACTCAGAAATGCTATGGAAAACATTAATCACAGAGTAACTTGCTATTTACATCAAAGATATAGCCTCTAAAATTAATTTTAAATAAAAGAAAAAAAAATTGTCATAGGACAGTTTCGTCTATAATGTGGAGTCTCTGTCCTTTGTTTTTTGTCCAGCATTTCTTTTGAGATATATATCTATAAATTTATAGATATACATCTGAGCGAGATGTATCAAAAGTTAAAACATGTCTGGATGGAGAGCTCGCAAATTTCATCTGAAACTACATTTGCAGTAGACAAACCCCCACAGAAAAAAATGTCAGAATGATACATTTTAATGAAATGACATTCCCTGTCCATGATCCGCATAGGATCCACGTAGAACCTAAATTCCTCAGTCCACAGAAGCAGAGCTAACAGTAGCAGTGTGAGTTCCCCAGTGCCACCAGGCTGAAGCACCCTAGCCCTCATGGGGTGCAGTGGTTTCCATCCCCGTGGAGGTTGCTAAGACAGGTGCAGAGCAGGGTCAGTGGCGGTGGTGTGGAGAGCTGTCACTCTCCATGTGGACTACAGATGGGATCCCAGTTCCTTGGCAGTCAGTGCAAGCCACTCCTGCTGATGCCAGCAGGAGCTGTACAAATCCCCAGGGCAGCAGCAGGCTCTGAGGACAGGAGCGCAGGACAAGGCATTGCTGATTCTCCAGTCCAGACCCAGCATGGGCACCACACTGCCCATCAGCTCTGTTCTCACTAGGCTCTACAAAACAACTCACTGCTGTCGTGCTTCTTCCACAAAATGACAGCTGGACCAGACAGGAACTGTTGAGCACCACAGCACTTCTTATTCTTACACATGCAGGATGCTAGTGGGCAACCAGTTCCAATTCAGAACCAGGAAAATCCAGCTGGAGGATGTGCCCCTTAACAGAGGGAGGAAAGACTGTCTGTGCTTCCAGCAGTCAGC
The DNA here is from genome assembly GCF_001715985.3 of Manacus vitellinus. NCBI lineage: Eukaryota > Metazoa > Chordata > Aves > Passeriformes > Pipridae > Manacus > Manacus vitellinus. The sequence continues at coordinate 12,730,123 of NW_021940208.1, read as the reverse complement.
ACTCAGCTGCCCAGTCATCACCGTCACTTGTCGAAACCAGTGCAAATTCACAGGAAAAAGAATGTCCGCATCAAGAGGGTATAAATCCTTCCTCACGTTTGAGAATGGTACAAGCATTTACCCAGCATCTCTATCAAATATCGTAGAAAAGGTTACACAAAAATATTTAAATATATGGATACAGATACATAGATATTACACTTGCATAAAATACGTATTTTCAAAACCCTTCGGGCAGTTTCACAGTTAGCTGAAAATGTATGCTTTAGAAATATGAACAATTTTCTACTCTTTTCTAGTTTAAGTAGGAGGGGGAGGGGAAAGAAGCATCAGCCTTATTAATACTGAATGCTAAGTGCAGGAGTTTAGCTGTAGCTGTAGGGTTTTGAAGCAATTGATTTGACAGAACCTCCAAGCATAAACTCTGTTTTAAAAATCCACATCTATTCCCCAGGTTGCTTATTGTTTCATGAAAATGAAAACCTACGTGTCCTGCTTGTATCAGCTAGATCTCCTGAGACCATTCAATTAAACCTCATAAACCTGCAATACCTCAAGATAGGACTGTGTATTGGGAGTACACATGAACCTTATTGCAGTAATTCTGTGTGATAATAGGAATTTATAACTTTTCATATCTTGTCTAATTTAACTTCAGAAATAAAAAACCTTAAATGACACCACAAGAAGCTCACAGTTCTGCAAAAATTAAAGTCAGTATGAAATTTTACTAATAGAGCACATAATTTACACAGATTTACATAAATACAGAGATATTAAAATATTAAATCAAAGCTAATTAACAGGATAGAGTTTTACATGGTAACGTTTTAACTTTAGTCACACTTCTGCAACTACTTTTAGTGTCATGAGATTATATAAACAATACATATACCTGTATATCCATAATATATATATAAAGATATATATATCTATCTCTCCATCCTTCTTTTTTTCTTCAAAAATAGGGCAATTTTATAAATGCAATGAGATGTGACAAGCAGTACACTTCTGGGAAATTATTGCATGCCTTGAGTGCATAAGGCAGAGGGAAGAATATCTGAGTTCAGACACTAAAGAAGTGGAATCATCAACCAGAAATGCACTGGAGTGATTTGGAACATCTTATTGCTTTTATAAAATTCGAAATTATACACTGTTGGTTTGTGGGGATTTTTTTTAAAGGCACAAAATAAAGGGGAAAGTAATATCTCTCTATTTAGTGGAGATCAACGGTCAAGGAGTTCCATTACTGTTCACTGAACACTCTTCATTGTCCTAAATCTATTCCCTGTGGTGCAATATTGTGCTGCAGTTGCATAAGGAGGTTAAACACAAAAGTTCATGCATCCTTTATTAGGGGAAACAAAACAAAGCCAATTTCCTCGCCCAGCAACAGTGAAGTAGCCATTAGCATCTGATCCCATCAACTGGCAGCAAGAGTCAGCCATGACTCCCATCAAACAGCACTGGCAAACACCAATCGGTCACAGATACGGTATGCTCACCACACTAACCTCAGAAGGTGGAGCAGCACCTTGAGCTGGATGACATAGTACTTGTCTAAAGCACCGGAGGCATGCATCCAAACTCAACAGCAATTTTCCATCAGACCGGGAGAGATCAGAAAGGGATAAAACTCGGTAACAGAAACACTGCCCCAAAAACTCTGCATTTTGGGGCTATTAGAGGATTATGGAGCACTTCTGCCATTCGCTTTCCCTGTTTTAAATTAGTTAATGGCATTCACTCCTAGATTAGGGCCCCAGACCTCCTGGTCCATGTGTCTGGGTTTTTCCTAGTCAGCCACCCTGGGAGGCAGAGCACAGCACAGAAGAAATACAAAGGATACAGAATATTCTGTGGACTATTACTATCTCCTCAAATCACTTTTAGTGCTGGGACAGAAGGAAAAAAAAAAAAAAAGATTAAATTCCTCAGGATCACTTTTTCTTTGCTGTAATTTTAGATGCTAGTATGCACAGTAGAGGGCTGCCTCTGCTACGATACCACACTCAACGTTTCAAAGTTTGGATATGGCACTCTGTTAAGGCACCTTCAAGTAATGGTCACTGATTTAATCACTAAAGCCGCATTTTCTGTAATTGACACTGCTTCCTCCAACACACACAGTACCAGCAGCCACTCACACCCACCATCCACAGACAAAAAAACTCTCAATGCCTGCTAGGGATAAACTACACCAGCCACTTCTAAAATAAATATTTACCAGGGTTTAGGAGTGGACATTTTTGCACAACTGCACGATTTGTTCCCTAAGAGGGAAAACAGGAGAAAATTAAGTGTTGTCTGTCCTTAATTGTCTACAAGATTAGGGTTAAAAATACACATCAGCCTAAAAAGGTAGAAGTGAGATGGGTACTGCTGCAGGATTCCTTACTGGGAGGCAAGGCTGTAAACGCAGGCATTCAGTGCAGGGTGCCTGGTGCAGAACTGGATTGTTTCAGGACCAAGAGGAGGTACAAAGACAACCTCCTCTGGGAGAGGACAGGCAAGTTACTGCACATTACCTCTCCCTTCCACCCAGAATGAGAATGGGTTTGGGTTTCAGGTTTCATGGCATTCAGGTTTCATGGGATGCAGATAGGAATGGGGAAGGGGAGGTATTTGAAGATGAATGGAGCTGAAGGGAGCAGAAAGCTCAAGCATCACTCTATGCAGACAGCTGACTCTATCCCATCCCCCAGATAGTGGGTCAATCAGTGTTGCAGCTGGGGGCACAAGGATGTGGGGCCAGAGAGTATTTGCAGTTAAGCCAAACTAGGGGTAGCCATTTCAACACAAAATAATATCCAGTCCTGCAAAGGAGAGGGACGGGACAGGGGCATAGATCCCAGCACAAAAGGAGAGACCACAGTGTACTTCCAGTCTGCTCCGAGGGGACAGGAGGGTCCGAAGGCACCCACTAGACCTGCCTCTCCCCCCACACCACTCACCCACACCCCAACCAACACCATGCAGTGGTGACACAGGGTGCAGTGGGAATCCCAAGAGCAGGAACATCCCAGTCCTTGGGGTAATAATGTCCAGGGAAAAGCGACACCCTACCCCTGACCCTCTCCTGCAGGTGGATGACTCGATATTTAGTAGTTGTGTGCAGCTCCTTCTCCAGTTACAAGATGCATCCTTTCCTCACACAGTCAATGAGAAACTCAATGTGATCTGTCATGCACTTGGATCATGGGTTTGTTCGTTCATTTGAATTAGCAATATTTTCCTCTTCTTCAGGGACTAGAATAATCACTCAGGTATTTACAAACACCAATCAGAGCCTTCGCAAGGTCTCCCCCAAACCATCATGATAAAATCTCCGTTTGCAGGAGCCCTGCACCAGCTGTGTCCAAACAAACCTGTGCTTGCTGAGAGACGGGGGCTGCTGAGGAAGAGGAACGCTGGATCTCCAAGTCCTGGGGGGGTCTTCCCAGTCGGCTGTCTCTTCCTTGGGCTGCCTCTCCCTGCACCACTGTCCCAGGGTGCTGGCTGCTGCTATTGCTGCTGCGGGCACAGTGGTCCCGTTCATACTCCTCCTGAGCCTTTTGCATTTTCCGTTTCTTCATCTTCCTCTTGTGGATGTGGAAGGTGGTGAGGGAGAGGAGGATCAGGCAGAAGATGAGGGTGACTAGGACAATTAAAACCAGGGTGGATGAGAAGGACTGGAAGAGCTGACCCACTTGGGTGATGCAGGTGGTGCTGGTATTTAAGGTAGTGGATGTCCTGTTCAGAAGACAAGGCGGTGGGGACAGCCTCAAGTCCTTGGAGAGCTTGGCACTCATTGAGGAGGCTACGGAAGATGAGGATCTTCCTCCCCTCTCTGAAGACGCCTAAATTTCAGTCACTGCCGTGCCGGGCTGCTGGCGGGCGCTCGCTGGAAATGCTCGGGATGCTGCCGGCTCAGCCTCCCGCTCGCTCTGAAGTACCCGAGCAGCCTGCAACGAGAGCCGGACACATCAGCGTCCCGTGGCACCCACCCTGCGCAGCTCTCCCCGCCCCAAACC